>NW_027187327.1:2228841-2260596 GCF_028583685.1 Petaurus breviceps papuanus
TCTCTCTCTCTCTCTCTCTCTCTCTCTCTCTCTCTCTCTCTCTCTCATCTCTCTCTGCCACAGATCAACTAGCAAAATAATCACTTACTATGATTTTTTCTTGACTTTTCCAATTAGGACTTGGTTTGGTGCATTTTCTAGATCTGTTCAGAGGCATGGTAAGGCTGGGGGATTCAGCCGTACATTAGAATTTTTTCCAGATCATTCATTCAATTAAACCTTAAAGACTTCAAAAATATTTGCAAATTGCTTACTGTGAAATGTTTTGAACTTAGGTTGGTGGACAAATAAAGGTAAATAAAACAGAGTTCCTAGCTTAGAGCACATTTTGCATATATCATTTAGTAACAGTTTAAACTATTTTCTTTTTTTTTTTAAGCAATTGGGGTTAAGATTACATGGCCAGGTTTTTCTGGGTGTGGTGCTAAGTATCTGAGCCCAGATTGGATCCCTCAGGTCATCCTGACACTAGACCCGGTGGTCTTACTCACTGAGCCACCTGGCCGCCCCTAAGTATAAATTATTTTCAAAAGCAATATGGCACAATGAATTGAATAGTGGTCTTGAAGAAAGGAACATTCAGGCTTAAATCCTGCATCTGATAATTAATTATCGATATTGTGACTGTGGACAAGTCACAACTTCTTCCACTCTTCATTTTATCTTAAACAATGGGAATTAAAATAGTATCCACTAAACATTTTTAGGAATGATTTCAAATGTTAGTGTTATGTAAATATCAGGTATTATTATATTAAAGTATCACAGACTTTGGAGTATTTGATAGACCTACTGAGCAGCATAAAAAAATAAGGCCATATGACTAAAAGGTTCAGTTAAAAAAAAACATGCTAACTGAATGACACAGGATATGATAATAAAATGAAAACAGCACAATATTTGGCTTTTGACAAACTTACTATACTCCTTGGTGTTAAGTAACTGGCTATGGCATTTAAAGTAATGGAGTTTTTTTTTTATTACCTACTGGTAGCAAGATATAGAAACAACTACAAACTGATATATATGTAGATAAATATATGTTTCTGATTTTAAAGTTTTGAAAAAGAAGAATAATCAATAAAGTTGATTTGTGCAGAACACACCAGTAATTTGAAGCTTTTGTCATCCCTCCACCCCCAACTCTGCCCTTGTTGCTTCTAACTGTATTACACCATAAATGCAGAGGACTATTGGGGCATGGTACCAATGGGGAGGATAAACAATGTTAAAAATGAAAGGCTTGGAGATATTTCATAGCCACAGGGAGGGAAGATATGATCCATTTGCTTTCCATATTATTAAAAAAATAGCACACCATTTAAACCAAAATGATTTGCAGTCATCTCTGGGCCCACAGAACACGTGTCAGACAGCTGTGAGAGCTGTACCCTATTATTTTAGACATGTTTTCAAAGTAAAACTAAATATTATTTTAGCATGTATCTTATTAACAATTCAACTATGTGACCCTGTTAGATTATATTCCCCTTCACTGTTTAAAACTAACAGAAATAACACCAAAAAGGATTCCTTTTATTTTGAAGAAATAGAAGCTGCCTCTAAAAAATTCATAGGAAGTGAAGAAGCCCCAGACATGACCCAAATATCTTTGCATCTTAAAACACACACACATTTTAAAATTCATCATTACAATTGTTATTGAATAAAGCTCATACTGAAATGCTCAAATTTCATTTCATTATTTAATAATTCATTTTGGAAAAATAAAAGCTTGGCTAATGCACAGCTTTGCATATCACTGCAAGGATTTTATTTGTGCAGATGCTAACATTAGAACTGAAATATTCTTGTTTCTGCCCCAATTCTGTCCTGGGGCTACTACTAGTTACCTCCAGCTTTGTAAGTCACTAAAATTCCCTGGGTTTATAATAGAAACTTTTTGGCCCTCTCTTTCATAATTCTGCCACATAAAGGAGACTACTATTCTATCTTCCTTTTCCTACCTAGAGGGAACTGAGGTAAATTCTATTTACCTAGAAATTTTCATCCAATTTGTAGTAAAACTAAATATACAAGATTTGTGTGTCTCTTCCGACTACATAGTCTTAGCTTCTCACCACATTACCTGTGCCAGAGACTAGACTCTCAGACACATGTGTCCCCATCTTGGAAAAAGTCATGATGTGATTCTGATGCTGAATATTACTTTCCAATGTAAAATCCTGATGGTGGAAGTAATTTAAAATGGCTTTTGGATTGGTGAGTTACCATTGAAGGCTTCCCCAGCAGTCTAGGGGAATATGGCATGGTTCCTAAAAAGGAAGATTCTAGACTCAGGAAGGAATATTCTGGGAAGGAGTCACAGAATAGAATCAGTGTCTTATTCAAGTCTTATTTTTCCAGTTGCAGTAAATGAAACTACACATGAATCACTAAAATCCTGGCAAAAATGTACACCAAGTCGCTGAGTCCAATGGCAATGAACTTGGTCATTACCATCCTAGCTTCAGTTCTTCAACAGCTGGTCTGCTCACTAACAGAGCATACTAAGTATGGTTGCTTCTTTTTTTACATTTTTGACAAAAGACCATGAATTTATAACTTTTCAATAGGAGAGAAATATAGTAAGTGTATGGAGAAAAAGAAATTTTACCTTTAGCTTTCCCAGAAAAAAAAATTAGCCCTTTATCTCTGCATTAAATCCCCTTTCCCCAAGCTTTAAGAGACTGACAGAATTCTTCTATTAGCCCAGAATTATGTTATATCAAGAATTCTCTTCATATTTATTTGTAGAAGCTTGTAATTTTGTTTGTTTGTTTCCACAGAGATTTTTATTGTAACAGCATCTAGAGTTTGGACTATCCAATAAAGTTGTGGGATATAACAAAATATTATTATATATCAATAATAATAAAAAGTCTCAAACCAACTTTGGGGAGGGAGAGGAGAGGACTTGAGGACCTATGATTTCACTGATACGAGGAAACCCCCATGTGGAAACTCCTCCCACTGATGCCTCTGTCACTCCACATGTAACATATTTTAAGAGTCACCTGGACTCTTTGTTTAAGTGATTTACCCATTATCAAAGAGATTTATATGTAGTGAGGCAATACTTGAACCCCTATCTTCCTGGCTCCAATGCCAATATCCTATTTTCTAAGATTGTAGAGACTCATTTGAAGTGCTGTGTAAAGGTATGTTGCTATTCTTATTTTTTTTGTTGTTTTTGACCAATGCAATCAAATGAGGAATTCTCCTATCCTGACATATTTCTTGATATTCTATGAGATATTTATATACATCTTTATAGATAAAGTTGCATGTATATCTGAGTGCTTGTTTTCAATAGATAAAATCCAGATGAGTCTTAGAAGCCTATAAATGAAGAAGTGATTCTGAGGGTCCTTACTTTTAACCATGTATTGTATAACAGAGATATGATCCATTTGCAGAAAGGAAATATGGCCGGTTGCCATAGGAATGCTATTCATTGCTTAGGGGGGGAAAGGGTGGGGGATTGTGAAGATTTCTAATAAGATAGTCTAATTTATTAGAGCTCCAGAAAAGGCATTGATTAATATATTATTAGGGGTGAAAAACTCAGCACTATTAGTGGCATGAATACTAGATGTATCCTGAATATCGGTGCAACACAATTTATTAACCCGATGTTATTACAAGCCATTTTAATGATGCTTTTGCTCCATTGTTCCATGAGGATAGACTCCCACATTTCTAATGTATACTTAACATAAACATGCCACATATCATAGTGATAATTCAATGGAAATAAACAAGAAGAAATATGGCCATTTACTACAGACCAGTAGATGAAAAATGAAGTGTTTCTAATGAACCATTATTTTTTTATTTCTACTATAAATATTTTTTAAAGTATACACTTTTTAGAAATTAAATAATATTTACTTTTAAAACAATCTGCCAATTTTGAGTGTAGGGGGTGAAAGGTAGTATGTTTCAACTATGTTAAATTTGTTTTTTTGAAATGTGATCAAAGAAGCAATGAGTTATGGTGGGAGAGACTTTGGATCTAGTTAGAAAAGTGGGGTTCTGATTCCAAATATGTCCAGCCAGACTTTTGGTATGTCACTTAGCTTTTCAGCCTCAGTTTCCTCATCTTATCTATTTATGTCTTATAGAGAGGCTCAGGGGAAATAATGTATGTGAAAGGTTTATGAGAACAATAAAGGCTACATAAATGTTTTTATTGGGAAATGGTTCTCTAAATTTCTGCCTACTTCTGCCTCTCTCCTCTCACCCAGTCAGGGACTTTCTGTATAATTGACTTGATTTATATAATATGTGCCCTGAACCCATAGTCATCTGAGACTGTTCGCTTTTCTATGGCTAAGAAAATAAGATGGATTTAGGGCACTTCTGAGTGTTTGTTAGCTCAGTCATGGGGAACAGAGTTTTGTGAGGTATTAATAAGGGGAATGTAAAGATTTATGCTAGACCTTCTGCATGCTTGAGCTCCACAGCCTATTTTTGTATCATAATGTTGCTTCATAAGCAGTTCTGGTAAGCCAGAGACTATAAAATGTGATATGTGTGAGCATGAGCATTGTAGCATAACCAAGAGAAAATGATATACTTATGGTTTCAAAACAGTTTCCAGTCTAATCTCTGTTTTTAGTCACTTACAGCTTTCTAGCTTTTTTTCTTTTTTGTGTTTTTTTTTTATGAAACTTTGTATGTGTGGTCTGACCCAGTCTAAACAGTCTAAGAAGCAAGTTAGGGAGAAAAAGAAATATTTAATCTATTTCTGTGTTATGAATACATACCTTTCTTCTTACCTTTCATCCATCTTTACCATTTTCCCCTGTTTTTTTATTTTTAATAATATCAAGAACTGAACTTCTCTATTCATGGCATTTTCATGAACCACATTTTCTAGAATTTGATAAGCCCTTTTCATTTACCTTATTCACCTCAGAAAATCTTGAGTGATGAATTTGTATTCATCCTTTATACCACAACTACAATCTTACCTCCTTCATGAAGCTTTCTTGATTTCTACAGGTTGATAAGTTTGCCATTCTCTCCCTTGAACTTTACACGATATTTATTCATCCCTCTCTATTGTTCTTTTGTTTGGGAGGCAGAAGTGGGAATAGAGAAACCTGGACCCATGATCATGTTCATTTTGAGAGTTCCCACAGTGGATACTCCTTCCACCAATATAGGCCCTCTACTTTTCTGAAACTTAAAATCTTAGAAAGCTGGCCAGTATTTTGAGTGGTAGAGCATGAGTCACACAGAGAATATGTAATAGAGATAGGACTGGAACTCAGATACGCTGAAGGGCTTCCTTCTACATAAAGCCTCTCCTGATCTCCTTATGGCTTACTACATATGCCTTACCTCTCAAATTAATGTAGAAGTTGTCTTCCCTGAGAGAGTATAAGCTTCTTGAAGGCAGAGTCTCTTATACTTTTGTCTTTGTAACCTAAGGACCTTATAATTTGCTAGGTACATAGTAAGTGCTTGATAAAATTTATTAATTAATTGATTACTTACAAGAAGACTTGCCTTTCCCCCAAAGAATTCCATGCTAACTTTTCTTTTATATACTTGTTATACATGACTTTACATTATAAGTATTTATGTAGTGCCATAAATGCTACCAAATAATGAATTTGAACAATTATCTTGTTCTATAGAGCTAGAACAAGAGATAGAATACTGGACCTGCAGTCAGGAAGACCTGAGGTCAAATCTTATCTCAGACACGTTTTAACTGTGTGACCCTGGGTAAGTCAATTAACCCCTGTCTACCTCAGTTTCCTCAGCTCAAAAATAGGAATATTAATAGCATCTGCCTGTCAGGGTCATTGTGGCAATAAAAAGAAATAATATTTTTAAAGCACTTCGCAAACCTTAGAATGCCATATAAGTGGTAACAATGATTATTTTCATTTTATATTTGTATCTTCTATCCTGCCTAATAGATTGTTTTATATAAAGTATATGTTTGTTGAATTTGATGCTTTTTGACTTTGAGTGTTTCTTAGGTGGAAACTCTGAACATAAAATATATATAGGAAGATAACTTTGCTTCAAAAATTAGTTTCCTTTTGAAATCTTATATATTGTACTTTATGAATTTAAAATATTGTTCTGCAAATGGACCCATATGTTTTCATTCACTTTCCCCACAGGTAGAATATTAATTTCCTCCTCATCTTCACTTTTTGAAGGGCCTAATGTCCTTCATACTTAAGCTACAGTTCTAACTCCTGCCTGAAACTTGTCCTGATTACTCCTTTTCCCAAAGTTATTACCAAAATTATGTTTATTTATTGTTGTTGTTTGTCCTTTTTTTCTCAAAGAGGAGCAATGACATCAGGAAAGTGACTTGCAAGTGAATTGGATTTCAGTGAGGCAGGGTTGTGCAAAGTCACCAATGTCACTGTCTCCTCCAAAGTCATCTGGGTCCAATAGCAAGACAAAGAACATGACAACTGCAGATGGCCCCAGATGCAGTGGGAGCCCTTGACTCTTTGAAGCTAAGGTCTTTCCCAAGTCTCAGTTTGTCTGAGACAACATATTTCTTATATATTTATATCAGAAGGTTTTGTATCAATAATCTAAATGTTTAGCATAGGTGGTCATACCTCTCTAACTAATACTTGACTCATTATTTCATTAATTTCCCTACTGAATTTGAGGATAGTCAAGGAATACATTCTAATACTTTATCACAAGAGTCTGAAATTAAAACACCCATTTCATTGATAATCAATTATTTCTGCCACAAACCCAATTTGTTAATAAATTGTAGAAAACATGCCATAAATACTCATCTCTTTATTTATAATCTATGTATGTATGCACCTAACATATATGTGTGTATGCATATGTATACAAACCTTGCTGATATCCTATACTTAAATAAATATCAATATTAGTGGCTTGCAAATTATTATAACAAATGACTAAATAAAGACATAAATAATTGCTTACAATTCTCATCACCTTATTATTGTACTATTTTAATATTCTGGTGGTGGGTTTGCCTGTCTCAGGTCTCTTCTTACTCCAACCCATCCTCAATTCAGTCAGTAAAGCAATTTTCCTAAAATAAAGGTCTGATCTTGTTCCCCTCAAACTCCTCCATCCATTGTCACTCAATAAACTCCAGTGACTCCCTATTACCTCCAGGATTAAATATAAAATTCTCTGTTTGGGACTCAAAACCCTTCATAACCTAGTCTCTTCTTTCATCTTACTGCCTGACACATATTCTTTGATCAAGGGACACTGGTTGTTTTGCTGTTCCATAAAAAAGACACTCTTCTCTTGGCTCCAGGAGTATTCTCTGGCTGATTCCTGGCCCTGAAACACTCTCTCTGCTCAAGTCTGCCTACTCAATTCCCTGGCTATATACCACCTAAAATTTCATCTATTATAGGAAGGATTCCCCAACTGCTCTTATGTTCAATGCCTTCCTTCTACTACTTTCTATCATCTATCATCTATCTATCTATCTATCTATCTATCTATCTATCTATCTATCTATCTATCTATCTATCTACCTATCTATCTATCTGCATGTCTATCACTCTGTCTATCACTCAATTTGTATATATTTGTTTGCATGCTGTCTCCCTTATATAACTTAATTGGTAATATTTGTTTGCATATTGCCTTCCTCATTAGAATAAGTTCTTGGAGGTCAAGGATTGTCTTTTGCCTCTTTTTATGTCCACAGTATTTTACATAGTTCCTGGGACTTGTAGGTGCTTAATAGATTGAGAAAGACTATAATAGTCACATTTAACCATCAATTCTTGAAATATAGCCCTGCCATTAAGTTCTCATAGGATAGCATTTAAGATTACTCTCTAAGAATTCCTTAACTATTTTTTCTTCATAATATGAATGTTTAAATGCTATTTTGTCAGGACATGAAATATTATTCTCCCATGTCTATTTAGATTCCTTCATCTTGGCAATTAATTACTCAGTCTCAAGAAACAAGTTCTGTTAGTCCTTTCTCCATGTCTCCAGTCTTTATTCAGTCATAACATTTAAAGCAGATTTCAGAATGATAGTTAAACTGTTAATCTTCTAATAGTCTCTTTACAGATGGCAATAGCTCAATAAAATTCGATTCCCTCTTAAAAATACAGCAACAGTAGTCATAGCCTCTATGGAAGGAACAATTGAAGATGACTTCCTAATCAGGAAGACAGGGTAGGTAGTCAGTGTAGGGAATGTAGGCAGCAGTTATTGCTGATAACTCCACAGAGGGTATTGCTCTAAGGTTGCCTATAAGACAATGATTTGGGGTTGAGATCTGAATTTTAAATGTACCATGGTGGTGTATGAGGTCATCAGGGAGGACAAGCACCTCTGGTGTGAAAGCTTGTGAACCCTTTTCAGGTCTCCTCATCCACCTTTGACATCCATCTTTTCCTGCGAATCTCACCTATGGCTCCAAGAAGTTGTTGTAAGCACGGCAGACATATCTCAGGAAAGAAACATCTCAGCAAAAAGGCTAAACTAGATTGAGGGTAATCAGTAGGCCTCAAACATGTTGTGAATTGTCAGAAATGTCTATCCTAAACATGTGAAGACTCCCCAGGGTGGAATTGGTGGATGAGAACAATTTGTTCCAATAGGCATGAAGGGGGCTGATACAGGTAGTGTGGAACACTTCAAACTTGGTCAGAAGTCAAAGATGCCAACATCACCCACTGCATCCTGGGCTAACCCTAGTCATCTTGACTTTTGTCTTGCCACTGGACCTGGATAACTCAGGAAGGGTGGGTGATTCTGCCTCACAACTCCAATCCACAAAAAGTGCAAAATATTACCCATGATGTCATTGGTCCTCTTTGAAAACAAAGGATAAACAACATATATACCATGGCAGTAGAGCCATGTATTTTAGAAAGATTTGAGAGCAAGAGAATTAGTTTGACATGAATTTGAGGAAGATTGCAAGGAGTTTTTTTCTTGTATAATTTTGTTTGGAAAGTAGAATATAAACTTTTCATAAAAAAGAATTGTTTTTGTTTTGCCCTTGTGTTCATGACACCCAGGATAGTGTCTTACACATAAAAAAATATAAATACTTAAAAAATATGTTTCTTGTATCAAACTGAATACAATTGTGTTCTCTTGTGCTGAAAGAGTCTCTTGGAAGTATTTTGCATTGGCAGGGCTGCAAACTGCCAAAGGAAGACCTCTATCCTCGAGAGAACAGATAACATGAAAAAACTGGCCTATGGTTGCTCCCTGTCAAGATAACGATGACAGCTACCTCACTGAAAATGTCTTCTGAACCATTCTCTGAACTATCCGTTGTGTCTATGTCAGAGGCTAAATGCTTTGCATTTTGCATTTGTTGGACTCAGACAAATTGAATAGTTCAAATTAGGCCTACATGCCTGTATGTCTTAATGCCCAGTTTCTTTGTAATTTCTGGATCCAGACCACTCCCTTAACTGTTCCCTACCTTTCATTGCTAGACATGACTTGGCTGTAGTTTTGGCTTGCATCCCACTCTGTGTGACCATGACCATGACCCTAGTATGAAATTCATATATGGCTTATTAGTTATTCAGTTATTTGTTCAAAAGCTTGAATATGAAAGATATGTTCTAGCAGAACATGACCTCTTCACATCCCTATTATATAGAGATATATTTGCAAAGTGAGTAATATTTTTTTACTAAAGCCAAGTAAGTCTACTACACAAGGTACCACCTTTCAAAAACAGTGAAATGGAATTTTCAGCAAATTACATGATTTCATTTTCTAAGGATGATTTGAATACCTCACAGGGGCAATCTGAGACATTACTATTTTAAAGAAGACATTCCAAAAAATGAATTATTAAATTGGATCAAGCATTAAGGATGGAGCTTTATTAGGACAGAGCACAAAGAATAAATAAGCTTTGGTCAATGAATAGTCTCAACCTTTATAAAAGATAAATTACTCCAAAATTACACAGGCTAATGGAGCACAGAAAAAAAACATTTTTTTCTATTTAAAAAGCATCTTTATTTGGGCAGCTGGCTTGTTCAGTGGATGGTGCACTGGCCCTGGAGTCAGGAAGATCTGAATTCAAATCTGATGTCAGTCACTTATTAGATGTTTGACCCTGGGCAAAACATTTAACCTCAATTGTCTACAGAAAACAAATAAAAAAAAGAAATCACATGAGCATATCTGAGACAGAATCAAATTGTATAAAAGAAAAGACAGTGGTACCTACATTACATATAAACAAAGTAGGTGAAATTTAAAGGGCCACACCTGAAAAATCTACCTTTGTGTTCCTACAGAGCATTTCCATCTGTTGACAGAGCACACTATTCACACCTGAAAATATTGCTGCTGGTGAGGCATGTATGTATGATTGACAGATTTTGTGGGTCAGCTTTTTTTCCCAATATAGTAAATTATAGTTTGGCTCAGAGATGGACATCTATCTTGTTTGTAGCTATAACTTCCCAATAGTCAAGGGTCATGTTACATTTCCTTACATGTATCACTTTGGTTGGTATAATGGCATAAATTGAGAAGTGTATTATCACCACTAAAAAGAAAAGGGGAATTTCCTTTAATTAGAAACTAATGTTTGTTTAAAAACCATCTTTATGATGTTATACAGATGCAACCATCTCCATATATAGACTTCAAGATGAAAAAGAAAAAAAAGGAAAAAGAAAGGAAATAGGAAAAGAAGAGAGAGAAAAACCAAGTATGGTCAAGTTGTTTGAGTCCATGGCACATGCTGATTATTTCAAATAAAAGATGTCTTGTCTGGAGAAGAAAAGATTCTGATGGAATGAGAAGATGGCAATATACTTGTCATCAGTTATTTGAAAAGCTGTCATGTGGAACAGGGATTAGATTTGTTTTATTTAACTGAGAGGGAAGAACCAGGAACAATGGCCAGAAGTTGTAAAAAAAATAAGCAGTGAAATTTTCTAATGATTAAGATATCCAAAAGTGTGGCAAGATGCTCCATGCAACAGTATGTTCCCTCTCACTGAGGTTCAAAGGATCAAAGATCAAGGATCTAAAGTTCGAAAAGACCTCACATGCCACAAAGTCCAAACCCAGGACTTTCATACAAAGGAAATGAGACTGAAAGAGGGTTAATGTTGTTCATTATCACCAAGCTAGCATCTAAAGATGAGTCTGAATTCATATATTCCTAAGTACTAGCACACTTTTCTGTCGATCATCTCATTTGTCTAATTTTCAAGAACAGGCTGATTGACTACTTGTCGCATATGCTATCTTTTATTGGATATAGACTGGATTAAAAGGCTGGTGAAGTCTCTTCTAACTCAAAAGTTCTGTGATCCTGATTCTGTGAATAAAGACGAGAATGAGTAGGAAGAATAGGAAAAAGAGTTAATAAAAGGAATAAAAGGAGGTCCAAGAGCAATATTAGGGGGTAAGGGAAGAGAAAATAAAATAAAAAGTAAAGAAAGATGAAAAGGAAAAAAAGGGGGGAGTGGGGAGGAGAGGAAAAGAGAAAATACAGCAGAGATGGAAAAAGAAAAGTAGAAGGAAAAGAAGGGGCCAAAAACAGAATAGGAGGAAACATAAAAAAAAGGATCAAAGAAGTTTGAGAAAGAGAAAATGGATTACATTTATTTTATTTTATTTGCTTTTGGAGGGGATGGGGAGATAGGGCAATTGTGGTTAAGCGACTTGCCCAAGGTCACATGGCTAATAAATGTTAAATGTCTGAAGCTGTATTTGAACTCAGGTCCTCTTGACTCCAGGGCCGGTGCTACATTCACTGCTCCACCTAGCCACCCCACCATTACATTGATTTTAAAAGATTAATTATGCTGACATATGAAAGGTAAAATTATAATCAGTATTTTATTATTCTCATTTTTGTGTTTGATGGAGCTTATGTAGAAGTAGTCCTGGGGTACGTTGTTATTGTGATCTCATGTAATGTTCACTACATTTAGATTTTAGCAAACTATTGTGCAGATGAATAAAATGTGTTTTGTTTTGTTTTAATAAATGGAAGGATTAAAATTCAGGATTATCACCCAGAAATTAAATAGAAGAATCTTCAAATCTATTTCTTAATTTTGCCATTCATTTCAGTTTTACAAATGTATGCATTACAACTGGTATCACAAAGGTATCATATGAATATATGATTATCATTAAACTTTGATTTCCATTTTCCTTACTCCATTGACATACAGAACCACTATTATGTCCTCAAAAACTTTGTACTCAATGTGTCTGCCCTGATGACTGAGGTAAAAGAATCATTTTCATCCATTCGCTCTATTAGAACAGAGCTTTCAGTCTTTTCCTTATCATACATTTCTATTATCACATATATAAATTCAATTATAAAATTTATAATAATAAATATTCTTTTCTTTTTTTTGATGGTTTTTAGCTAAAAATGGCCTTATAGCAAGTACTACAAAATCTAACAAATATTACCAAGTAATACCACATCACTATTCTACTATTATTATTTTTTTCTATTTAATATTCTATCGAATATTACAAAGGTAGATAAAGTGGTATTTTTTTGTAGTTGAGTAAAAGTGCTATTAGTGGATAAGTTCATCTTCAGACTCTTTAAAAGCATCCTCATTACACGATAGGGATTAGATGTACCTCATTTGGTTCAAAAAATGTTTTAATCTCCTATGCTTGGACCCACATTTTGAAAGATTTTTGTTTCATGTAACTCAGAGATTATTAGCGTTATTTGGAGACATTTATTAAAATGTTTTTATAAAGTGTTTTTTAATGAATGCATATTTTGATACTTGTAGGAAAGTTTCATTTATACTGTTGGTCCAATTCATATGCAGTTCTTTTTGATGCTTAATGAAATTTTGAGGTCTGCATATATAGTCTGAAGATTTGTCATGTAGGTACACAAAATACAGTGAGTTTTTGGCACATAATTTTAACCATCTAATATGACATGTTAGTTCTTTGGTTGGCACCAAATGTATATAGCCCGTAGGGATATGTTGAATGGCTTCTAACATTTCCTTATATAATCTGCATCGATCAGTAAGTCCAGGCTCCTTAAAGATAGCCCTTGGTAGCCATACTCTGGTCCTTAATTGTTATCATAAACCCCATTATTTCCATAAACAAATACATATGACTCAGAAATTTGAGTGATGCTTCTTTGTCAACATTTTTTTGACTGAATTCAGAAAGCCGCAGGCCTTTTTATTTCTCTATTTTTAGTCATCATTCTCTTGTTGGTTTTATTATCATTGTATTTATCATACTACCATATATGTTTTACATATAATATACATATCATAATCATATTTATGATTGCTACTGCTAATAATACTCTTTGCTATGATTGTCAAAATTGCAAAACAGAGATTTGGGAGTATTCAGGGCATAGAAAAGAATATAGGGATCTGCTTGCCAATTGTGGAAGTGGCAGTGATCCTAAAGGAATGTCTGGAAAAGTGTTTCCAATGGAAGCTGGGGAATGGCTGTGCACGTAGTGAAAATGAAACTAGTGTGCCCCAGCCAAGGGAGGAGTGGAGCGTCACAGGGAAAATTCCACTGACTGGGACAAATGATGAAAGCTGAGCAGCCCCATTTAGAGCCAGGTCTGGGAGAGTCTGGAAAGAAAGAGCCAAGGTGAGGGAGGACAAGAAAGGGGGAAAAAAAACAGAATTCTCACTTTAAAAAGGTTTTTTTTAAAGACTTTTATGAATTCCTTTCTACTCTGCTTATAAATTAGATTCTGGAAAAGTGAGACAATAATTCAGTATGATGAGTTTTTAAAATTAAGGTATTAATCAGTGTGAAAGCAAAAATTCATTTTAACTTTAATCTAAATTTTTACTGCCTTAAGAAGTCATATATCTCTTCATTTGGTGTGTAACTGTGTTGTGTGTATAAGTATATATAAGTGAATTGAGAGAGTTTCTTAGAGTTTTTGTGGTAAAAATGTTTCATATCAAAGTAAATGAAAAACTTACTACTTCTTGTGACTCTAGCGTCACTAAAATTTCGGCTTTCATTGGAATTATATTTGCCTAACTGATAAATGGTGTGTATTTGTTTGTGGAAGGTGATGGGGTAGAGGGCAGCAGTATTGAGGTATCTATATTACATGTAGGAGAGAACTTAACTGATCCCAGAGACAAGCTTCATACTAAAGCAACTGTTTTTTTTTTTTTATTCCTTGGTAATAGCCTGCCTGGAAGCATAACCAAGGGTGCTGACTTAAACTATGCAAAGACTGAAAAAACAACTACACAATATGGAGTGATAATATTGACCCAATCTTGGATAATGCCTAGTTCATGGAAATAAAAACCAACCCAGTGTTAAGCATCCTCTAACTTATTTCTTGAAACCTAATTCAGTACTTGATCTTTTATTTTGGATGAAGATTTAAATCTAAGTTCTAAGTGCTGAGGCCAACTTAGTGATTCCCATAGGGTGCAAAAATAACCATCGTAGTCATTGTTGAAATTCTTCTGTGCATCAGCACCCACTTGAAATTGCAACTCATAATCCTATATAGATGTAATTTCTTTTATAAGACAAAAGATGCATTAGTATAAAAATAAATGTCATTAAATAGCATAACAAAGCATTGGGAAAATTTCCATCATTATACATATAGCTTATACGATACCATAAATTGCCACATGATTAATCTGGGAGGGCATACACATATGCACAATGCACACATACAAACACAAAAAGAACACTTGAGAACATGTGTCCAGCAACTCCAGATGAAAAATATATGGAATAATTGTGATGAAGGGAAACGAAGAGGCACAGAGGACACACATGTCCAGGGCAATCAATTCATGTTTTGCATGCTAGAAGGTTTTTATATCTTCTCCTGTTACTGTCATTTTCTTTTTTCTTCTCTTTGTTGACTATTTGTGCCTGACCTGTAGTAGAGGCTTCCAAGATCATATTGGTGTGATCTGCCATAGTCAGACACACTGTACCTTAACTGACAAAACTGTCATTTTGGTCCTCTTTGAGCACAAAGGCCAACTACCAGTGACAAACACACCATAAAATTACAGGTATGCTAATGATCACTCTTGGGTTGGGAGACAATGAGGTTTTTGATTGGGAAAATTGTGGAACTAAAATCTATTTTTAATGCTTTTTTTCTTCATTATTTCATTTGCTGCTAACATATATACATTATAAAGGCAAGTATATGGGTCAGAATGGTGAAAGACTGACATGAAATCATCTTTTAATTTGAAAGTGAAAATGGGCTTTATAGACTGACTTCCATAAAGATTTCATGTGGTTTCTTTGTCACATCACCTGAAAGAGATTTTATGTCATAGGATCCTTATGAGGATTAGGCAGGAGTCACCAGGAATGTCTAACCTTAACTCAGACAGATGGCTGTTCAGCAGACTATGAATATTCATCCATCCCAGATGAAGAAAATTTTAAGAAAAGAATGATACCAATATTTTTAAATTGGGAAAGGTCCTCAAATTTACCTAAGCCTATTAACGGGCAGGGAAGACACAAAGTGTGGTCGCTGTCCATGTTATAGCTCCTTGTGATGAGGTATGGGCTCTGGGAGTCCCCTCGAGCTCTCCTTGAGTCCTTGAGGTACAGGCTCTGGGAATCTCCCTTGGATTCTTTATTGAATCATCCCATTTGATGAGGCAGTTCTGTTACTAGACTTCCCACCCTTGAACTGTCCTAGCCCAACATTGTTTGTGCAATCTACCCTTGAATTGGCCTAGCCCACCATTGTTTGTGGTCTCCAGGTGACTTCCCACCCTTAATCACTCATTGGCCTCATTTACTCCTTGTGAAGACCCTCCCCAAACTCCTCCTCTAGACCACCCCTAGATTCCTCCCACAACTTTCTGTAAATAAGACCCCATCTGGTGTGTGAGCAACATAGAAGGACCTAGAAGGACTTATTCTGTGTCTAATGCAAGCGAACTTCTAATAAATTTTACTTTTCTTTGGCTGAGAAGACTCGAGTTGAATTAATTCAGCAGGAATCTGCAAGTTGGTATTTTGTGGTCTCTAGAGCAATCCTAAGCCTCTTGATGGAGATAGACACCCTGGAAAGAGTGTGAGGAACTGAAGTGAAGCATAACACCTAGGTTGAGAACCTGGGTGGCTAGGAGGATGGCATTACCCTTAAAAATAAGAGACATAAGAGGAGGGAAGAATTTTTGGAGAAAAGATAAGTTTTGAACATGTTGGCCTTAAGATAACTATGGGACATTCAGTTTGTGATGTCTAATAGGCAGCTGTAGTTGAGAGGGTGGAAGTGAGCAGAGAGATTAGGACTGGATAAGGAGATTTGAGAATAATCAGGAGAGAAATGATAATTGAAACTATGAGAAAAGATAAAATCACTAAGTAAAATATTCTAGAAGAGAAGAGAAAAGGAGAGGAGAGGAGAAGAGAAAAGAAGAGGGGAGGGAAGGGGAGAGAAGGCCTGTGAGAATTTCATGCTTAGCAAAGATGACCTGGTTGATGATGCAGGAAAAATGTCTGAGAGCAGAGTGCAGGATCATGAAAACCTGAAAAAAAAATTGAATAACAAAGAGAAAAAACAGTAAACAGTGTCAAAGGCTGCAAAGAAGTTGAGAAGAATGAGTACTGAGAAAAAATCATTAGATTAATTGATTAAGAGATTATTAGTAAATTTTTAGTTTCATTTGAATGAGGTTGGCAGCAAGATTGTAGAGTTAAGGAAAGAGTGAGAAAAGATGTAGTAGAAATATTTATTACAAATGGAATTCTAAAGAAATTCATCTGTGAAAGGGAGAAGAGATATGGGATGGTATCTTGTAAGGATAGATGGATAAAGTGATTTTTTTAGGAGAAGAATGGGAGAAACAGGCATATTTGTAAGCATTTGAGAAGCAGTTAGTAGACAGGACTAGAATGAACATAAGTGAGAGAATGGGGGTGAAATTGGGGCAATTTGTTAGAGAAGGCAGAATGGAATGGGGTCATAAGTAAATAGAAGAGTTTGCCTTGTCAAGGAGAAATGCAAATTCATGATGTGAGAAACAATGAAGGAGGACATAACAGCAGAAGATAATTTGGATGATGGAGATCTAGGATAAAAGATGGAGGTCTCAGTGAAAGTCCTCACTTGTTTTAATAAATATGAGTCAGAGTCTGAATGAAGATCAAAGCATACTATTTTTCACTCTGTTTGTGTGTGTGTGTGTGTGTGTGTGTGTGTGTGTGTTGGTCTGCATCTACCTTCACAACATGAGTAATAAGGAATTTTTTTTTTGCACTTTATATATATATATATATATATATAATCACCTGTATCAAACTGCTTAGTGTATTGGGCGTAGGGATGTAAGGAGGGACAGAGCTTGGAACTCAAAATTTTTAAAAGTGAATTTTTAAAAATTTTCTACATGTAATTGGGAAAAATAAAATATTTTTTTAAAAATATGGGGAAAGGTTCTTAGCTGAAAGAGTGGGACGAAGGAAATGATAGGATTTTTGAGGAGTCATAAAGATGTTTAAAAGGGGCTATTGTGATTAGGATAGTAAGTTAATTAGGGAGGTGTAGAATCAAATAATAATACATTCTACAATAAGACCAGCAAAATACTTAGTAGATTTAGGATATTTACTAAAATTTGAAGTCCCCCCCCCACCCCCTTTCCTTTTGACTTCCAAAGTTTCTCCTGAGCAAGCAGCTCAAAACATAATTTTAGGCAAACTATTCAGAGAGGGGGAAAACATTTCTCTCAAAAATCCAGATAACTAAAGAGAATATGTCTGTGTTTTTAGAACTAGCTGATTATTGCCTCATTTCCACATTTCCTATTACATATGTAGATGTATAGGCCCAGAATTAAATTTTAACTGGAGCTTTTCCAAGAAATATTTTGTATTAAACAAACTATTAACACCGGGCACCTTCTTTACAACAGCAATTTTAAAAGTTATTTCTTTAGCAATATAGCCAGACATGGAAATCCAAATGTTGTAAAACATTTGGTTTTTCCAACATTTATTATTTTTATAATTTAATCATAATGCTGGGAATATGCTTTCTTTGAAATTATATTTTTGGTTCTATTGGACTAAGCTCTGCTCAGTTACTATTCAAAAATTAAAATACAGCACAGTTTTTGACAGTCATCAAACTATTTTAGCAGAAACAGCAGTAACCTGTAGTAATGACCCAAACACAGCAGTAAACAGTAGATGTTTTACATTTGTTGAAAGCTTTAGTGATTCTCTAATTTATTGGGTGTATAAAATCAGGGAAATTGTATGAACCTCCAAGAGAGTATAGGATTTGAGGAAGCTTATGAGGCCTTCAGTTCTGACAGCCAAGATACACAATGTTCAATTGCAGCACCATGGAATCAGAGACAGGATCTATTAGGTCATTTATTGAATCTCCTGCTAACTCAGAACTTCCCCACCGTGCATTCGCTACAATTCAGTTTGGACAGTTTCAAGTGATATCACTTTTATCATTTCCATAAAAAGACATCTGTTTAGTAGAACTCAAATGGGACTTTTCTAGTATTGAATGAGAAATTTTCTTTATTTATATCACTATTCCTGTTTTTAAACTATGGGATCAGGAATAGGCAGGAATTAGCTTGCATTGACAGATGAGAACTGATAGTTAAATTTTCAGTGTGAGAAAATTGACCATGGTGGGGGCAGAGCAAATGTGGCACTCAGCTGAGTGTTTCCAACTTTCTACTCTAAAAACCTTTAAAATGATGCCTTGGGGCATCTAGCTGATACAATGAATAGAGTATCAGCCCTGGAGTCAGGAGAACCTGAGTTCAAATCCTGCCTCACACACTTGACACACTTACTAGCTGTCTGACCTTGGGCAAGGCACTTAATCCCAATTGCCTTACCTTCCCCCCTCCAAAACAAATAAAAAAATAATGCCTCAAATACAATTCTAAAGTTACAGAATAAACCAGAGGTTAAGGTGATGCACTCTTCTAATCCAAGACAATTTAGGAGGTCTGAAAGAGAGATCTATGACACATGGGTGGAGTCTGACTTAGAGCTTATGTGGCTAAAACACCAATGTTAGGAACAGGTGTTGACAACAGAAGCAGCAGATAGAAAGAGAGAGAGAAAGAGAGCAACTGATAATAGGATGGAGGGAAAAGCATGATTAGTGATCATAACTATGAATATGAATGGGATGAACTCACTCATAAAACAGAAGTGGGTGGGAGAATGTATTAGAAAAGAGAATCCAACAATATGTTATTTACAAGGAACACACTTGAAACAGAGAGTTAAAATAAGGAGCTGAAACAGAATCTATCAGGGGATGTAACAAAGGCAGAGAAAGCAACCAGCATCTCAGACAGCACAAAAGCAAAAATAAACCTAAATAAATAGAGAAATTGTATTTTATTAAAATGAAACAAGGCCAATGAAGTAATAGTGATACTAAACATATCATATGGTATAAATGCTATCCTATATATTGTAAATATCCTAAATTCTTAAATGAAAAGTTAAATGAAGGATAAGAGGAAATTGAGAGTAAAACTTCTAGTGATGGACCTCAACTTTCTCCTCTCAGAGTTAGATAAATCTAACCATAAAATAAATAAGAAAAAAGGTAAGGAGATCTAACTTAGAAAAAGTTAGATGTGATAGAGCTCTGGAGAAAACTGAATCAGAAGAGGCTGGAGTACACTTTTTGTCTCAGTTATACATGGCTCCTTCACCAAAATTGACGACATAAGGCCACAAAAACAAAATCTAAGGCAGAAAAGCAAAAAGAAGAACATTAAATACACTCTTTCTACATTGTAACGTGACAAAATTACATTCAATAAAGGGCTATGAAAGCATAGATTAAAAATTAGTTGGAAAAATAAAAAAAACTAATTCTAAAAATGAGTGTGTTAAAGAACAAATATTATAAACAATCAATAAATTCAAGAAAGAAATTAGAAAAACTAGAAGACATAACAAACTTTGTAGGACACAGCCAACTAAGTACTTAGGGGAAAATTTACATCTCTAAATCCTTACATCAATAAAATAAAGAGAGCACATATAAATGAATTGGTCACACAATAAAAAAAAAATAAAACAGAAAAAAGCAAATTAAAAATCCTCAATTAAACACCTATTTGGAAATCCTGAAAATCAAAAGAAAGATTAACAAAATTGAAAGAAAATAAATTTGAACTGATAAATAAAACTAGCAGCTAATTTTATGGGAAAAAACAATAAAATAGGTAACTCCTTGTTTAATTTGATTAAACAATTCACTAGTATCAACATGAAAAGGGTGAATGTGCTACCAATGAAGATGAAATTAAAGCAATTATTAAGTTATTTTGTTCAATTATATGTTGGCAAACTGATAAATTAAGTAAAATGGATAATTATTTACAAAATATATAATGCCCCAATTAACAGAAAGGAAATAGAATACTTCAATAACCCTACACTAGAAAAAGACATTGAACAAGCCATAAATGAGCTCTTTAAGAACAAAAAGAAATATCCATGACTAGATTAATTTTCAAGTGCATTCTATCAAATACTTCAGGAACAATTAATCCCAACTACATAAAGTGTATGAAAAATAGGTAAAGACAGATTCCTATCAAATGCCTTTTATGATACCAATATGGCTATAGTCAAATCCCCTTTATGTGCTCCATGTAAATTCCAAATGAAATCAGAGTTGATGATATTCTTCTTTTAAGAATGGGTGATCAGGGCAGCCAGGTAGCACAGCAAGTAAGAGCACCTGCTCCAGTGTCGGGATGACCTGGGCATCAAATCCCAGGCTCAGACACTTAGCACCCACCCAGAAACACCTGGCTGTGTAACTTTAAGCAAGTTACTTAACCCCAATTGCTTAGGGGTAGCCAGGTGGCTGTATCAGCAATGCCATATTCACAATGCCTATAGAGATTACAAATATGCTGATATAATTATCCATTACAAAATACGTCATGTTTGCCATATGAGGAAATAAACTAGAAAATTTATTAAGATACCAAAAGACTGAGTCCCAAAACCAGAAAGTGAAAGCCATCAGAGTAGTTATGACATTGGCACAGGTAGATAAAGTAGAAAGCACCCACATTTTCAAGCCTTTAAAACAGAACAGGCTACCTCAGGCAAAGGTCCTCCTCTCCCCACGCACAGCAACCACCCAGCGTCCTGGAAGCGCGCTCCCAGCAGCTCCGGCCCCTGGCAGTCCTCAGCAGGAGTCCTTAGCAGAAAGTCCTTAGCAGTCCTAACTCAAAAAGGGCTTCGCGCTGCCACTGCCTCTGCTGCTGCCGCCGTCACCACCACCGCCAGCCAACGCAGGAACGCTAGCTTGGCTTCCGCTTCCTCTTGCTCCGCCCCTTCCTGCTACATCAGCAAGTCCAACGGGGCATGGAAGATCTTTAAATCCCATAACCCTTACAGTGGCTCAGCGAGTAAGAGCACCAGCTCCAGTGTCAGGATGACCTGGGGATCAAATCTGGGCTCAGATACTCAACACCACACCCAGAAATAACTGGCCGCGTAAACTTGAGCAAGTTACATAACCCCGATTGCTTAAAAAAAAAAAAAGAATGGGCGATCAAGTAGATTTGCAACTAATATTGGAACAAAGATATTAAGACCATTATTTGTGAAGGAACTTTTAGTAAATATAATTATATAATTATGAGTTACTTGAGATTTAGAACTATAATATTCAATGAATAGTAAAGCAAAATATCCTAGAATGAAGCAATGATGATAGCTCTGTAGTGACTTCAATGGTGGCAATTTTTCATTAGCAGAAGAAAATGCTAATCTTTTCCTAAAATCTATTCTCATGTAAAATGAAAATATATATTAAAAAAAAACTTTAGGTAATTCCTGATGGAGATAATAGCAAAATAACTTATTAATTCCCTGTGAAGACTCTTATCTCAGCTATACTATACTTTTCAATCGTAACATGATATAAATAAAAACACAAAAATGTTTTTTTTAATTAAGCCTCTTAAATTGCCATTTACATTTATGGCCAATTTCCTACTTTAAAAGATTATACCAGGTTCAAATGTAATTTTCTTAAATGTTCATTTTTACATATAAAGGAAACTCAGCAGGGGAAAAATTCAAGGAAATGTTAATGTTAAAAAGAGATGGAAACAAGACTTCCAGGAACCAAGATGGTGGAGTAATCAGTAAATTGCCATAACTGCCCCACCTCCAAAAAACTATAATATAGTGCCCCTCAAAAATCCTGGAACAGCAGAACCAGTAAAAAGATGGGATAAAACAATTTTTTAGGCCAAGAAACTTGAAACAATGACAAAAAGGTCTGTCTCACTCCAGTAAAAGGGGAACACATGTCAGGACAAGGAGTGTAAAACCAGCAAATATCCTGAGCCCCAAGGCAGTGGAGCAGGTAAATATCAGTACCAGGACCCCCCCACATTATTCTACATAGCCAGAATGGGCTGACTTCAACTCTGAGTCCTGTTACATGCTTCAGTATAGGCCAACACAAACAGGTAGATGCCAGCCCTAGTGGTGCCCAAGCAAACAGGCAGGCACCTGCACTGGGTGCCTCCATCATGTGCTTCAGCATATCCCAGGTCAAAGAGGCAGCCTTCAGCACCAGACTGCCATGTGCTTATTGTAGCCCCAGGTAATTCAGAAACACCTCACTGGCCTCAGCACATCTCAGACACCAGCACTAGGATCCTGGCTCAACAATAGGTCAGCTGCCAGGCTTCTACAGCCTCTAGAAGTGCCAACTATGTCCCACCACACCCCCTTAATGCAGCACCAAATGTGAGGGTACACCATGGGCCTCATAACAACATCAATGTAGCACCAGGTAAACAGCAGGATGTGCAGCCTCTGACACAAGAAGCTTGAGTCAGTACCCCCTTCCACTCTGGGGAGCAGAAATTCAAATTTCAAAAGGAAAAAGTCCAAAAAAGATGAGTGAAAAATAGCATAAAAAATATGACCATAGAAATTTATTATGGTACCAGGGAAGATAATGACACAAACTCAGGAGAGAACAGCCATGTCAAAATACCTATGGGCAGAACCCCAAAGAAAAATGAGAAATGATCTCAAGCCCAGAAAGAACTCATGGAAAGTTTAACAATCATATAAGAGAGGTAGAAGAGAAATTGGGAAAAGAAATAAGAGTGATGTAAGATAATTATTTTTTAAAAAGGCAACAGCTTGGAAAAAGAAAACAACTGTTTAAAAAGTAGAATTGGTCAAATGCAAAATCCAAAAATATATTGAAGATAACAGCTATTTAAAAATTACAATTTGACAGATGGAAAAAGAGGTACAAAAGCTAACTGAAGAAAACAAATCCTTTAAAATTAGAATTAGGCAAGTGGAAACTAATATCTCCATGAGAGATCAAGAATCCATCAAACAAATTGAAAAGAATGAAAAAAAAAGAAGAAAGTATAAAATACCTTGCTGGAAAAAACATTTAAACAATAGATACAGGAGGGACAATATCAGAATCATTGGAGTATCTGAAAGTCATAATCAAAAGGAAGACCTGGACAGCATCTTTCAAGAAATTATCAAGGAAAACTGCCCTGATATGCTGAAACCAGAAGACAAAATAGGCATTGAAAGAATCCATTGATCACTTCAGGAAAGAGATCCTAAAATTAAAAAAAAACAAAAACAAAAAATCTCCAGCGAACATTATAGTCAAACTACAAAACTATCAGTTCAAGGAAAAAAGTACTGCAAGGGGCTAGAAAGAAAAAAAAAATCAAATATAGAGGGAGCCATAATTGGGATTACACATTACTTAACAACTACAACATTAAAGAATCAGAGGTCATGGGATATGATATTCCAGAAGCTAAAGGAGTTAGGACTACAAGCAAGAATCACCTATGCAGTTAAATTAAGCATTCAAGAGAAAATAAAACAACAACCAAAAAAAAGTTCATTCAAGGAAATAGAAAGATTTCAAATTTTTGTAGGGAGAAGACCAGAATTGAAGAAAAAAATTGATTTCCAATATCAAGACCCAAGAAAATTCTAAAGGTAAAAAAGGAAAAGAAAACATTAGGGGATCAAAGCAGCTGAATTTTTTCCATCCTACATGGGAAGTTGATACTTGTAATTCTTAAAAATTGTACCATTAATATTGTAGCTAGAAAGAATATACATAGATAGAGGGTATTAGTACGAGGCAGATTTGAGAGAATAACATAGAAATAATTAAGGTATGGGAAAAAGGAGTACACTGGGTGCTGAAGGAAGGGAGAGACAGAATGGGGTAAATTATTTTACACAAAGAGATATAAAATACCTATTCCAATAGAGGGAAAGATGGGAGGGTGGGCAACGGGCATCACTTGAACCTTGCTTTTTTCAGCATTGGCTCAAAGAGGGAATAACATACACAATCATTTGAATATAGAAATATGTCTTACCCAACAGGAAAATGGGGGGGGGGGAGAGATTAAGTAAAGGGGCAGATGGACAGAACAGACGATATATTGGGAAAGTGATAGAAGAAAAAAATCACTATTCAAGGAAGGAAAGGGTGAAAGTAGAGAGGAAAACTACAAAGAACAAAGGATGGAGAGAAATATCTAGTTACTAATCACAGCTGTGAATGTTAATGGGCTGAATTCCTCCACAAAATGGAAGTGGATAGCAGATTGGATCAAAAACCAGAAGTCTACCATATAATGTTTACAAGAAACACACTTGAAATAGAGAAACAATCACAAAGTAAAAGTAATGGCCTGGAGCAGAATCCATTATGCTTCAGTTGAAGTAAAAAAATAAATAAACAGGGGTAGCACTCCTGATCTCAATGCAGAAAGAAAAATATACTTTTAAAAAGAGATAAGAAACAAAAATATACCTTTTTAAAAGAGATACAAAAAGAGATAGAAAACTACATCTTGCTAAAAGGTGCCATAGATAATGAAATAATCTCAGTAATAAGTATATATGTACCAAGTGGAATAGCATCTAAATTCTGAAAAAGTTAAATTAGTTATAGGTTGATGGCCAAACAAGACATAGAGAGCCTTACAAAATGTAAAAAAAAAAAAAAAAGATAAGTTTGATTATATTAAATTAAAAAGTTTTTGGACAAACATAACCAATGAAACTAAGATTAGAAGGAAAGCAGAGAGTTGTAAAACAGCCTTTACAGTAAATGACTCTGATAAAGGCCTCGTTTCTAAAATAAATAGAAAACTGAATCAGATTTATAAGAATCAAAGCCATTCCCCAATTGACAGATGGTCAAATGATATTAGCAGGCAGTTTTCAGATTAATAGGTCAAAATCATCTATAGGCACATGCTTTAAATCACTTTTGATTAGAGAAATGCAAATTAAAATTACTCTGAGGTACCATCTCATACCTATCAGATTGGCTAATATGACAGAAAAGGAAGATGGAGAGCATGTGGGAAAATTGGGACATTAATGCACTGTTGTTGGAGTTGTGAATTGATCCAACCAAAATCAATTTGGAACTATATACAAAGGGCAACCAAACCATGGATCCCTCTTGATGCAGCAATACCAGTAATAGGTCTGTATCCTAAAGAGATCATAAAAAAGGGATAAAGACCTATATGTGTAAAAATATTCATAGCAGCCCTTTCTGTGGTAGCAAAATATGGGAAATGTAGGGGATGCCCATTAATTGGGGAATGACTGAACAAGCTGTGGTATATTAATGTAATGGAATACTATTGCACAATAAGAAATGATTAACAGGCATATTTGAGAAAAACCTGGAAAGATAAACTGCTTCAAAATGAAATAAGCAGAACCAGGTAAACACTGTGCACAGCCTCAGTAACATAATCAACTATGTGACAATCAACTATGAATGACTCAGCTCTTCTCAGCAACATAATGACCCAAGACAAGTACAAAGGATTCATGAAGGAAAATGATATCCATATCCACATAAAGAACTGATGGATTCTGAATACAGATCAAAGTATGCTTTTTTTTCATTAGCTTTATTCTCAGTGTGTTTTTTTTCCCATTTGATCTGTTTCTTCTTTCACACCTGTGACTAATATGGAAATATATTTTACATGATAGCACATATATAACCTAATTCAAATTGCCTACCATTTTAGGAAAAGGGGAGAGGAGGAAGGGAAGGAGAAAAATTTGGAACTCAAAATCTTGTAAAAATAAATACTAAAAATTGTCTTGACATGTAATTGGAAAAAAATAAAAATACTGTTAAAAATAAGTGGAGTCTAAATTTTAAAAAATGATTTCTGGAAACAGTATTCTATGTATGTTTGGCATATATATGACAGGAAATTATGTTGGAAACCCCTGAGAGAAGGTTTTCTAACCAGGTTATAAATATAACATAAATATCTTTATTTCAGATGTATTTTGGTATTTTTAACTTTGACTTGGATAAAACTAGAAAATTAGATTTATTTCCTCTAATCTTTGTAAGTAGATAAGAACAGACATTTTATTTATTTTGTTACACAGAATTTTCTCTACAATGGAAATTTTTCATAAAGAATATAATTAAGTAAGGTGCATTTAAGCAGCACCTGCTATGTATTAGGCATTGTGATAAACTCTGGAGTTACAAATACAAACAAAAACAAAACAAAACAAAAGAAATCCCTGCTCTCAAGAAGCTCAGTCTAGTGAGGGAGACTCAAACAATTATAAGATATATATGGGATAAATTTAGGAAAATCAACAGAGGGAAAAAAACATGAATTTTAAGGAGGATCATGAAAGACTTTTCAAGGAACCAATAAGCACAGTTTCATGATTTTCTCCAACTTCTTTCAGCAGCAACAGATTATTGGAATAATCCAAGGTTGAGGTTTTTAAGGGTAACATTGCTGGTAGAACAAAGGAGCAAGGGGCTGAAAAGAAAAAGACACAATAAGACTGGTTTACCATAGTGTCAAGCTATGGAAGGGTGGGAGTGTAGCCAATACAAGGTTGAGAGCCACAGAAAGAGCTGAGGAGTAGAGTTTGTAAGTCATGATGAAGATAAAGAATAGGTAGAGGCAAGTTAGAAGGACTCATGAAATGGCAATAGATTGTGATCAGATGAGGGAATTTTAGAGTTCATGAGTATGGAAGTGTTCTATACAAGGTAGGTGTTCTACGGGTGTCAATGGAGAGGAAGCAGTATTTAAAGACTAATCAGTAAGGGAGAGACAATAAAAGAGTACCACTTAGGGCAACTATGTGATCAGGAAGGAGCCAGATTTCAGTGAGTTCAAAAAGATGAAAAGAGTTGGAAAAGAAGTTTGAAGATGAAAACAGGTTCAGGCATTAAAGAGCGTACCAGTGGAAGGAATGAACAGTTTTAGATTGGCATATTGGTTGAGTGAGTTTGGGTTAAGGATAGTTGAAACAATGTAGCAGACTATGTTGGGTGGCAGAGAACAAGATTTAAATAATAACAGCTGGATGTTCAGAATTACTGGAATGGGAAGGGTAAAATGAGATGGGAGTTTTTTAATCATTGAGGAATGAATTTAGGTAGAGTGTCAACACCCTTCAAGATTTGGTCTCAGGAAAGACTCTTCTCAGGGAGATAATGGGATACATCACCACTCCCTACATCCAGAGAGGATAGTGAGCCTTATCACAGTGGTTGTCTAGTCAACCCAGTGAAAGATAAAAGCTAGGCAGACAAGCAAAATTGAAGCAGGTAATATTTAAAACAAAAACAAATCTTGAACTCTTCTCTTTTCAGCAATTATTCTGGTTTCAGTCTTATCTATTCCATGCAGTTACATGTATTGTTCTCTAGCTATTCAGCACAGGCTTTTGAAATGCTTCAACTAGCCTTCTATTCTCCAAATTTTCAAATAACTCTCCTACTAAGAAAATGAATCCCTTCTAGGTCACAAATTCTTGGGAATTTTTAATGAGCTGACTACCATCTGGACTAAGTTGAGAGACAGTATTCTATTTTCAGTTCCATTCATAAGAAAGTGTCTCTTTGGGATATTGGCACACTTTGGATAAGTGTGCCAAATCAATAATTGTCTTCCTTACTTCCCTCTTCCCTTCTTGCTCAACAAATGTAATTATCAAATCAAATCAAATCACAGAATGTCAGTATTTGAAGACACCTCAGGAAGGGTAGGCACAGTGAAAAACAAAAAGCAAAATGATGAATTTGAACATAAAGGATCTGGGTTCCAATTCTGACTCTACCATTTTCTACTTACATGACATTGAAGAAGTCATTTAAGTATCTAGACTTTGATTTCTTTAACTTTAAAATGAGTTTACTGGATTAGATATACTCTAAGTTCTCTTGCAATTCAAATTTTTGTTATTTTACAATAGTTGATATTTCCATGTATGTCTATTTAAAAAAAATGCTAGGATAGGTGACTGTCTTTAAGACATAGTTTTTTTAAGTAGATTCAACAAAATTACATGTGGAAGTTATTTTTTATCTTTACTGCATTATTGCTATCTCTTTTGACAATTTAAAGTCATTGACCTGGATGAGATATGGGCTCTGGGAGCCCCCTCGAGCTCTCCTTGAGTCCTTTTGGTACAGGCTCAGGGAATCTCCTTTGGACTCTTGATTAAATTGTCTCATTTTATGAGGCATTTGTATGAGGCAATAAGCCTAACATTGTTGCTGGCCCCAGACCTTTAGCCTAGTTACTAACTACGAACTCTAGCCTAGTTACTAGCCTAGCCCTCCATTGTTCATCTAATTTCCACACAAACTGGCCTAGCTCAGCATTGTTTGTGGTCTCCAGGTGGCCTCCATGGACTTTCCACTCTTAATCACTCATTGACCTCATTAACTCCTCCCCTAGACCCTCCCCAAACTCCTCCCCTAGACCACCCCTAGATTCCTCCAATAACCTTCTGTATGTAAGACCCCATCCTGTCTTCATGTTTGTGAGAGCTCCATAGAATTGTGGGAGCACCATAGAATGGCAAGAGCACCATAGAATGGTGAGAGTTCCATAGAATAGAGAGAAGACCATAGAATAGTGAGAGCGCCATAGAATGCCATGTGGGTGAGCTCCCTAGAAGAGTGAGAGGGCCATAGAATAGTGAGAGTGCCATAGAATAGTGAGAGCACCATAGCACAGACTTTCTCTGTGTCTAATACAAGCGAACTTTTAATAAACTTTACTTTTCTTTGGCTGAGAGAAGACTTGAGTTGAATTCATTCAGCGGGATCAGGACCCGATGTGTTGGTATTTTTGGGTCTCCAGAGCAACCATAACCCTCTTAGTTGGCAACCTCTTCAACCTGCCTGTGGAGAAAAATTGATTAACAATATCAGATTAAGTCATTAGTCAGTCAGCAAACATTTTTAAGCACCAAGTTTCATCTTGACCACTGGTTGTGATGATGAGGTCAGGGAGCAATAAAATGATGAGGTTTAAGGTTAGAGGTGTGGGAGACCCCAAAATATCAGCACACTGCATCCTGCATAATGAATTCTCAAGTCTTCTCTCAGCCAAAGAAAAGTAAAGTTTAGGGGCGGCTAGTTGGCACAGAGAATAGAGCACCTGCCCTGAAGTCAGGAGGACCTGAATTCAAATCCAACCTCATATACTTAACACAAAACTAGCAGTGTGACCTTGGGCAAGTCACTTAACCCCAACTGACCTACCTTCCCCCTCCAAAAAGCAAGAAAAACAGTTTATTAAAGGGTCGCCATAATGGGTAGACTCTTAACAAGCTTTGGTACCTGTGACACTTGCATTGTTCAAGAGGGCCAAAATAATTTGACACAGAGTGAGTTTGCACTAGATCATTCTCTGGCTTTTTTTTTTTCTCATTAAGGCAAGATGAGTTCTTATATATAGGAAAGTTATCAGAGGAATCTAGCAGTGGTCTAGAGGAGGAGTTTGAGGAGGGTCTTTAGGAGGAGTCAAATGAGGGAGTAATAGACTGAGAGTGGGAAGTAGCTGGAGGCTACTTGGAGGCAAGAGACCATAGAACAGATTTGGGTATAGATATTTTGAGAGGATCAAGGGTGGGGGCTAGCTGGACAAAGGAGGGCTCTGCTAGAGGAGCTAAAATGAAAGGCTTATGGCCTCAGGCAAATGCCTCATCAAATGGGAAGATTCAAGGGGGATCCTAGAGCCTGTACCTCATCAGCTGCATAGAGCAGGGATCTTGGATTCCTAACTCTCTTGGATGTCAGTCCATAGGAGTAAGGGAAGACAGAAGATGTTGAAAGGCATTGAGGAGTGTATACACAAAAATCAAAACAAAACCAGTATCCAAGAGACACAGGAGTCATGATAACTCCTGTAAAAGATATCCAACTGACTTGGCAATAACAGATTGCTCACCATTTAGCTGAGTCTTCTGTTTTAAAATCTACCCTTTCTACATGAAGACATGTTCTCTTAACGAGACCAAAAGCAGCAGCTGGTGCAAAGCATGGCTTCTTATTTTTTTCCATATTTCTTAAAGGAATTGGATTATTAATCTTGCCTCCTAAGACCCACTTTTTACACTCTTATTTTGTTGTGTGGTCCCTCTGTGGTTTCCATTATTTTTTTTTTAATGAAGAGACCAAAAGTGGACAGAATAATCCTAGAAAGTTTTAACAAGTAAAGTTTTAACATGTAATGCAAAAGCTTTATTTCTTGGCTCATTCAGGGTAGTGCCCTGGTAATAAACCCAAGGTCATCCTTTTTATAATTGCATAATCCTGGCCAAGGATGTTTGGTCACAATTTGCCAGTGCCCCAGAAAAAGGAGAGCAGTGAAGCCAGCATCTAGAAGTTGAATAGAACTCAATCTGGCTTGCTTTCATTCATCCCACATGGCCTTAAACAGGAAATAAAGACTTCCAATTTCCTCTTCCTAGAAGCTTCCAAAACAAGTTTAAAAAGTGAGTAGTGAGCCAAACTGATAGACTTGGGGCAGAATCAATTCCCCAATATTGGCGTTTAATAATTCTATAGTATCCCTCACTGAGTGGGGTACAGTCTCTGCACCCTCTGTGAAGACTCCTCAGAATGAGGAGAAGGGAGGGGGACTATCTCTAAACCACAGACAGACTTTTGTAAGACTGGACAGGCCTGAGTCCTAGGTTTCCCCCTTCCCTTGCTGTCAATCAGCCTTAAGTCCCCCAGGAATTTTAAGGAATCTCTTAGAGCCCTTCCCCTTCTTCACTTTGGCGGTTGCCAGATAAGGATAGGTACATTTGGATTGGCTATCCCTTATTTCTTTGTTTCCTTATCATTGGAGGAGATTTTGCACCCAGAATGCAAAACCCCTCCCTCTCACCCCCCCAGCCACTGAGAGATAGTGGTGGGCTTCTTTGTTCCTTATCATTGGAGGAGATTTTGCACTCAGATTGTAAGCCCTCCTCCCAGCCAATGGGAGAAGGGAAAGCGGTGGGAGGGGGCTTGACTTCCTTAGTGTATAGCTTCTTGGTCCATCTTCTGTAACATGCTTTATTCCACTGGTTTGTACTGGTAGAAGGGATTTCCTCTTCTCATGAGAATTAAATAAAACTTCCTGTTCTTTCAAGACATCTCTGACTTTTAAATTTTTGGGAGTAAGGGATTTTTGGGGTCCCTATACCCTACACACTCAACAAATAAACAGTTATTTAGTGACATACCGTGTTTCCCCGATAATAAGACCTATCCCGAAAATAAGCCCTCCCCTTACTGTGTGAGATTCCTCTAAAATAAGCCCTCCCTCGAAAATAAGCCCTATTGAGATTGCTACTGTAGTGAAGGTGATCCCCTATGCTACACGCTACATTATGGTACCC
>NW_027187327.1:2260696-2389630 GCF_028583685.1 Petaurus breviceps papuanus
CTGTTTATTAAAATTGCTGTCAATGTTCATTAAAATAAGCCCTCCCCTGAAAATAAGCCCTCTGGTGTTTTTTTGTCAAAAAAAAAATAATAAGACAGTGTTTTATTATCGGGGAAACATGGTATATTCAAAGTATGGTCTGTAGATCCCAAGTCTTTTTTTTTGGAGGACAATTGGGGTTAAGTGATTTGCCCAAGGTCACACAGCTAGTGAGTGTTAAGTGTCTGAGGCCGAATTTGAACTCAGGTCTTTCTGACTTCAGGGCCAGTGCTTTACTCACTGCATAACTTAGCTGCCCCGATCCCAAGCCTTTTACTGCCATAAATTTACCAAATTGTTCTTTGTATTTACCTTATTTGCTTGTGTGCTTGTATATGCCCAAACATATTTTTGTTTTTTGTTTATCCTCACTGAATCACTAATGGGGATAAAGGAGGCTTTTCTGCAATTTATCATACTTGCAGCATGAGAGAATTGTTTCTGTCTCACAGGAGTTAGTGTTAAATGAAAATTAATGGCTTTCATTTTTGATTGGTTAGGTCTTATCTCTGTGATCTTTTCAAATACAGATATCTAGGTGTTTTTTTAGTTCAAATTTAGCATTTTCTTATTTGTGAAACAAATATCACCTCTACACATTTATCTGAAAGAAACGATTCAAGATACTAAGAGAAAATGGCTTTCCATGAAATTCAACAGCATATAGAGCACTGGGGAATGTAGCTACTGATAAATTATTTTTACCATGAAATTCCATTTAGTGTCAGAAGATCTGATTTCATATACTGACTTTCTAAAAAATTTTGGATAGATCGAAGTATGATACATTGGTTTTGGAGTTGGAGGATTTGGGTTCAAATCCTGCCTCTGCCCTTAGGCAAGTTATTTATAACTATTTATAGTACATTTTCCTTATTGGTAAAACTAGAGGGTGGAACTCAACAACCTTTAACCAAACTACCCGCTCTAAATCTATGATCCTCTGTATTTTTTTTTCAATTTTTCCTTTCTGTTGCAAATCTATGATCCTATGGACATTTTAAAAATTTTCTCTAGTCTGGGTACTATTTTGTAAATAAGTAATTACTGACACAGTATGACTTATTTTGTAGGTTTGGGAAAGGAAACATTGGAATTTGAATGAAAATAGGAGAGAGGAAGCTCTGTAAACTAGAAGTTGTAAACTAATGAAGGGAATTTTTCCCACTTTATAATTCTTTATAGACTTACACAGCAGGACACTCCTTAAAATAAGGGTGTAGACTTGAGGGGATATAACAGCAAGCACCCCAGTATCCCCAGGGTTGCTTCCAATACAGGTTCTTGGATCTGCTTTTCTAAAGGAAAACAACTCAAAATGGGTTAACAATCTTGCTTTAATCAACCATATGTCATTTACCTACTTCAGGGGAAAAAAGTCATCACCCTGAACTTCAGAGAATACAAACAAGCTATAAGCAGACAAAAAAATACAGAGAAACATATCAGCAGACAGATCTCAACCTGTCTGACCATTGCATCCATACCTAGTCAGTTACAAGAGAAGGAAGCATCAGCATCTGGATTTTCAAAGCTGGGAGGCTCGACAGCTGCCCAGAGTCTCGTCTGGTGAAATCACACAACACTTCTCAAAGTGAACCCCAAAGCAAAGCCTCACATCAGGGTATATACAGCCTTCTCCTGGCTCAGAGACTCTCACAACCTTCTTGAACCACTGTGCAATCACAGAGCACCAAGGTGTGGGCATTCCTGAAAACCAAGCCTCCTGCCACAGACTCCAGGTGCACTTAAGTCTATCAAAGGACCTAGGGCAGGGTAGATCTTAAATTCTCATTATGGTACAATGGTAACCATGATAGACTTGATATCATCAGAAGCCTGAGTTCAAATGGTGCTTTTGTACTTTCCCCTTGATCATGGGCAAACAGGTTCATTCTTCTGAAATTTAATTTTATCAATAAAATAGGAATAATAATACCTACAATATATAATCTGGTTATTGTGAGAAACAAATTAGATAATGTGTTATGCTATGTAAACTTAAAGCACTATAGAGATGGTAAATGCTTATTGTTTGGTGTTGATGTTGTTTTTTACTACTGATTTGCTGGGAGAAGACCTAAGGCGCAGAAATGATGCAAATGGCTTCATATTCATTCAGTATACCACAGGTCCTATTGAAAGAGTAGGGGAAAAATAATGCATTGTATCTTATATAATTTCAAAATGTTAGAACCTGAACCTTGTATGGATAGGATCGTGTGGCTTTGATCAGTAATATTTCCCATCCCTACATGTTATTTCTTTGAATATCAGAATTAAATTGAACTCTCTTTATAAGACACGGACACTATGAAGGAGTTCCTGCAATAATAATTCTGTCTTAATATCTCATTCTATGTGATGGTCAAGGGAAACATTTATAATATGAGTTTAGAAAGAAGAATTGTTTTCCTCACAATGAAAAATGTCATAATTTTGAATTATCTGGGATTCTAAGAAACTGTAGTAAATTAATTCTGAAAGGGAAAACAAATCTATATTTGCAAAGGTATGCCTGATAAATGTTAGAAGAAATCAATCAGTTTTACAAATAAACTTTAAATTTCTACTAGACAGAATGCCAATAACTATAGTTTTCCAATGTTATTTTTATGTGGAGAGAGGTTCCAGGGCAGACACACATTCACTACACTCCGTTATATTCTTTCTGCAACTCACTTCACTTACCACTAAGAATGTTGTGAGGATAAATTAGGACAATGTGTGTAAATTCATTTCAAGCCATAAAGTATTATATGGCTGCTGTAAAATTTAGAAGTTCATGACCAGTACTGTTTATTTATTACTCTGTAAATTGTCTGTGCCTTTTTGCCTAGCATAATTATATGTGCATTTTTTAATTGAGAAATATTAATTTATAATTAAAAGAGATAAAAAGACATTGAGAAATCATCCAAACTGAGTTCTTTTTGTATAAGATCCACAGCATAAGATGGCTTTAGCAAAGTGAAAAATATGGTCAAAGTAAAAACTTAGCAGCCCTGAAAACTAACAAGAAATGATAACTGTAGCCACCATGAGAAACCAGATTATGAAGAAATGACCTTTTACAAAATGGAAAATTCAACCCCTAGTATAACTGAGTTGTATCATAGAGCTGACCCTGGCAAATGCAGTGGAAAATTCTGTGGGTAAACGAACACTTGTAATCAGAATAATTCAAATAAGACTTCTAGCAATATGAAGAACAAACAAATTCTCCATTTAAGAGTGTTGGAGCAGAAAATTGCCTGTCTTTGGCATGACTGTAGTTGAGAGAGAAGGTAGAAGAGGTTGCCTTTCCGTTTTTGTGTAATTTCACTCATTTATTTATTCATGAAAAATTTTTGATTAATGCTTACTCTATGAATGTTATTGTGCTAGGTATTACGGGCAAATCAATGTGTATATATATAACTTCAAGAGGCTTACAGTCTAGATGGGGAAGTATGCTGCGTATACACACATGCATATATACACACATGCATGTGTGTATGTGTTTTCACGTGTGTACATAAAGACATATATGTCTATATACACACATACACTCACACACCTATACACACACAAACACATGATGATGATAAATTAGTAGTACAGATAAATGGTATAGCACTTGGAAGTGACTTGGTCTGGAATGGTATGGGAAGACTTCAGAGAGGGTACACGCTATTCTTCAGGTGGAATGGCTTATTCATTAGTCTATATATGCAAAGATTCATCTTCATCCATGCCTTCATATAGGTAGCATTCTCCCTCATACTGAGTGTTCTCCATTATATTTTCCACTGCCATGCCAGGAAATCGTTCTTATTCCTGCCCTGGATTTTAGTCCTTGATCCCATCATCACTTTACAGTGTGTGTGTGTGTGTGTGTGTGTGTGTATTATTCCCCTTCAGGGATTGTATCACTTTTATATCTGCCACCTTAGCATGGTGCCTGGCATGTAGCATGTGTTTAATTCTTATTGATTCTAGCTTGAATGATGTTATGAAGGTCTAAACCTTGTAGCCCTAGTTTATTTGAGAACTGTATAAATATAATTCTCTCAATACACCTTTTGGAAAGGAAGAGATAGTCCAACATCCAGCAGTTCTAAATCCTGCTTTCTGCTCCTCCCTAGCTAGGTGGTTGCCATTAAAAGTATGGTCTTCCTCCTGCTTTCTGCAAAATTGGAATGCACCTACTTGCTTCAGGTTAAGTAAAGACTGTTGGGGTAGCAATCATGATCTTAATCAAAGAAAAAACAAACAAAAATAGACTGAATTAAAAGAGATAACGAAGGAAACTGTGTCTTGCTAAAATGTTCCATAGACATAGCTTCCAATTTTTAGATTCAAGAGTTAGAACACAAATACAAAATAGAAAAAAAAAACAGAAAGAAAAAATATATCGTAAACTTAAATATGTGAACTTAAATACAAAGAAATAAAAAGCATGTCATGTGCACAGCAGAATATAAGACAGGATTCACAATATGTAACAATAAATTTTCATTTCAAGAAAACCTGTATGATAAATAATACACATTGTGTTGAAAATTGACCACATCTTTTTTTTTTCTTTCCTGTAAGTTTTTCTTTTGTTCTCTGATGTACACTTGTTTTACTTTGTTTTTTTCCCTCCCCCCTCAAGAAGGCTACAATAAAATTTAGATATGTTTCTCTATAGCTATAAAGATACATACACACATACATATACAGATAGACATAAAGTTTCACAAGCATATTCCATTCCTGATGTTTGTTTTTATGTTTGTGCATATCTCTTGTCTCTTATCCCTCCTGCCTCTTCTACTTTACTTCTACCCATTACCTTGCCCTCCTATTACTTGCCTATCCCCCTCCAAGGACCCCTCCACTTTCCTCCTATTCCCATAAATCTAAAAACTCTTCTATACCCCCTTTTACCTATTCCCTCATTCTCCCTCTAAAAATCCATCCCTTCTCATCTTCTCCCTCCCTATGCCCCTACTATTTTATTCATCTGAATTTAGAAGACTTTTATAGTGTTTATATATATATATATATATAATTTCCTGTTATTCCTGAACCCATTCCTGATAAAAGTAGGCTACCAGAGCTACCAGCCCTCCTCCCTCATCTAATTCATCTATATCAATTCTTCCTTTTGGACCTCATTTATATAAAATAATTATTCTTTTTAGCTGTTCCCAAATGGTACTACTTTTTGAATACATATCATACTCAGATTTATCTGAATATTTCTTATGAGTTAACCAATTAATAAGAATCTTAGGCATACATAATGTGTGTGTGTGTGTGTGTGTGTGTGTGTGTGTATCCTATGAATCCCTTATAATCAGTCCTTTGTATATGACTTATAGTTCCCTTGTTTCTTGTATGCTGAATCTTCTATTAAGTTGAGGATTTTTTATTTTAACAAAGTCTTGAAAGTCTAAGAGTTTATCAAATTTCCATTTTATTTCACTTACCTATTTCTATTACTTTATATATTTGATATATTTCATTTCATTTATTTCTTTCAGGATGATACTTAACTTTGCAGTGTATGATACTTTTGGCCAGAGGCCATTTTTTGCTCTTTGATATGTGGTGTTGCAAGACCTGCAGTCCTTTAATGTCTCTGCTGCTTAGACTTGTGTAATTCTAATTGTGTCATCATCATATTTAAATTATTTTAATCTTAATGCTTTTTATATATCATCCTTAACTTGGGGTTTTTGAAATTTGGCTATGATATTCCTATGAGGTTTCCTCATAGGATATCTTTTAATTAGTGTCTGATGGATTTTTTCTAGTTCTATTTTCCCCACTTGTTCTAATCCTTCAGGACAATTTCCTTTAATTATTTATTGTATTATTGTGTCAAGATTCTCTTTTTGATCATAACTTTTAATTAGTTCAATTACTTTTATATTTTCTCTTCTTGATCAACTCTCAAATCTATTGTTTTTCTTATAAGATGCTTCACTTTCTCTTCTATTTTTCATTATTCATATTTTAAAAAATATTCCTTCATCTTTTATAATTTCACTTTCTTCCCTTTGACCAATTCTAATTTTCAAGGTATCATTTTCTTCCTTAAGATTTTGGATCTCCTTTTCTAATTGACTGACTTTCCTTTTATAACCTTCTTGTTTTCCTTGAATTCTTTTTTTCTTCTTTTTTAGTTTTTCCTCCATCTCTGTCATTTGATTTTTAATGTCTTTTTAAAGATCTTCTATGAATTCTCCTTTGGGCAAGTGACCATTTGATGTTACTCTTTGGGGGCTTCTTTAATATCCTCCTGTGAAGATGAACCCCAGTCATCTCTATTTCCATAATAGCTTTCTATGGTTGGATTCTTTCTCCTTTGCCTGTGCATTTTTGGTGGTAATAGCTTAATATTTGTAATTACCTGTAGCCCTGGGGTGTGGGAAATGCTGCGTCTTTCACCAGATCTTCAGTTCTTCCATCTAGCCTGCAATCAAAGTCAAATCCCCAAACTCCTGTAAGTGCCTACTCATTTTCTTCAGGGCCTTTCTGCTCCACTCCTTCTGCACTCACTGGGAATGTACTGGTTCCTTCTCACCCCACTGCTCTTTAGAGCACACCTGGGTCTGGCATTCCTTATCAGCAGAGTTCCCTTCAATCTTCCCTAGCTTAGACACCCATCTCACCTCACTATTCCTGGGCTAAAAAATTCAGGTGTCTTTGGCCAAGAGCAACCCTGGGACTTGTGACTTCTTATTAAAAATGGAACCAATCCTGGAGGTGTTTACTCTTCACAGGGACCAAAACTTGTCCTAGGGTTATTCTTCTGATCTTCTCCAATATCCCAGGAAGGCCCTGGCTGTGCCCCTATTTTTATTTATCTCAACCCCCAATTTCTTCAACCTAAGGTGCCATTTTAAGTGTTTTGGGGGGGGAAATTTTCAGAACTTGAAATTTTCTGACCTACTCCTCCCTCTTCCCAGAATCCTCTCAGCTTTTAAATTCTTCAAGGAAAAGCTAAATGAGTTACTGGAGGAACTAGACAGTAAAATTATAGTAGTGAAGAAACCCAATTTACCCCTCCCAGATTTGGATAAATCTAACCATAGAATAAATGAGAATGAAGCTAAGGAGACTAATAGAATTTTTAGCAAAATTAAATATGATAGACCTCTAGCAAAAATTGAAGGGGAATACAGAGAATCATATATTTTTATCACCTGAACATAACACATTCACAAAAACTGACTAAGTCTTAAGGCATAAAAACCTGATGAATAGTTGCAAAAAAAGAAAGAAAGAAGAAAAGAAAGGGGCAGCTAGGTGGCACAGTGAATAGAGAATCAGCCCTGGAGTCAGGAGAACCCAAATTCAAATCCAACCTCAGACACTTTGCACTTACTACCCATGTGTCCTTTGGCAAATCACTTAACCCTAATTGCCTTGCCCTTCCTCCTCCAAAAAGCAAGAAAAAAAGAAGTAATATCAAATGTTTCCTTTTGTGATCATAATGCAAAATAAATGGCATTCCTTAAAAGTCCTTGGAAACTTAGATTGAGGACTAATTGCAAACTAAATAATCTAATACTAAGGACTGAATTGCTCATAAAATAAATTATGTTAAAAAGTTTTATTAAAAATGATGACAACAATTAGACAGCATTTCAATATTTAGGGTATACAGCCAAAGTATTACTTGGAGAAAAAAAATCATGCACTAAACATTTCTATCAATAAAAGAGGGAAAGATCAGATCAATGAGTTGAGCATGCAACAACAACAAAAATATTAAAATAAATAAATAAAAAGAACAAATTAAATACCTCCAATTAAACACCAATATAGAAATAAACAAACAAATGAATAAATGGAGTGTTACTTAAAATAATAAGTATCTCTCACCAGGAAGCATTATCTGTGATGGAAATAATCAAGGATGTAGATTATCACCATTATTATTCAATATTATACTAGAAATTCTAGCTACAGCAATAAGACAGGATAAAAGATAGTATAAGGGAAAAGATCAGGGAACAAGAAAACAAAGCTATCAATCTTTGGAGATTATATGATGACAAACTTAGAGAATCATAGAGACTTAATTAAACAAAAAAAGCTAGTTGAATCAATGAACAACTTTAGCAAAGTTGCAGTATTTAAGATAATTCTACATAAATCATAATGATGTCTCTAAATTACCAACAAAACCTACCAAGAAGGAAAAAAAAGAGAAATACTATTTAAAATAACTACAGATAACTTAAAACATTTAAGAGTCTACCTACCAAGAAAGCTAATGCTTTACTAATTGACTCAACTGTGGTCTGAGCAGACATAGATAGTATTCACAGTGGGAAGAACACTGAATTTATAGTAAGGTAACCTATATTAGCAATCTCAGGTGTGTGATTATTGGCAAATAGTTTTATACTTTTTGTACCTCAATTCATTCATGTGTAAGGTGAAGTAGCTGGACTACTGCTTCTCCAAAATTCAAACAAGGTATCTCCCATAAATATGTTAAGTTCGTACTAGATTCTATGATAGCTTCAGTAATAAATTTAAGCAATTTGACTTTAATAAATAATTTTGCATGAATTAATAAATCAAAAAGATATTTGTTAATTATTTACTGTATTCAAACCTTAAAAAATTACTTAGGTAATTGTTTTAATTGCCCATCATATATTTTTTTCCTGTTTTAATAGCTTATTTTCTTAGGCAACAACTTCCAAATTTTATAGCTGCCCAAAATTGGAAAGGTAGATTCCCCTTACTTAAAGTTCTCAAAAAGGGACTATTTGACCATATGCCAGGTGTGCTTTAGTTAGAATTCCTTTCTTGTAGAGGTTAAGGAGACAGTTGCTTCAATGCTTTTCAAAGCTAAAATTTAAGGATTTTTGTCTTACATTCCTTTTGATACATACTCTAACAAGAGTTAAATATGTTTTCAAAAAGTAACTATCTGTAAATCTGTAAAATATCCCATTTGAAATATACATTAACCTGTATTTAATAAGTAAGCACTGCTGTTGAATATAATAATTTTAATTTTGTGATGCTATTTGGTATCAAATGATTTACAAGTTTTTATTGTCAATATCATTGGCAGTAAGTATTTATAGGGATATGAATCTTAAGGGATGAGAACTTTACAAACATTGGACAATTCAGTTAGTATACGACTATATGGAAATATAACTCATTACTTGTACTATAACTGTTTTTATATTCTAGCTCACAACAATGTGAGATTGAAATCAGAGATATTGATATTATAGCTAATATGGATTATTAAGAAAATCAAATAAATTCATATCTCCCATCAACTAACAACTTAAATAAAATAAATAACAGATCATTTGTGCTTGTGGTGGAGAGAAGCCTTCATTTAACAACTGAAGAGAGAGTTGCCAAGAAAGAATTAATAAAGAGATATAATCAGAAATTCATCAGAGATGGAAATTAGTGATAAATAAAATTAAATAATTAATAGTACCCTATATTTGAAAAATGCTTAGTACTTACACATATACTATATTAGTTTTATCTTTGCGGTAGTTATGTAGGCAGGACATTTATTTTTCTATTTTACAACTGAGAAAACTGAGGCATAAACTCGCTAAATGACTTGTGCAAGATAACAATGTGAAAGAAATGTTATTTGAACTTATCAACTGACTTTAAATTCAACCTTTTTTTCATGATAATGCACTACCTTTCTGTTCTTAAACATTTGCAGTTCTTTGGTTCTTACTTTCCATTATGTCTCATCCATTGTATTTTATGTATTTATATGCGATTTACACTCTTATTTTCAACTTGTTCAAGTTGTTTGAAGACTCCTTTTTAATTACAGAAAAATATAAATCAGTGGGAAAGCATACTCCTCTCCCTTATTTTTTTCCTCTTCTCTATTGCTCTCATTCTCTCTTAGGCATATATGCTATTAAACATACTGATAAACAATTTTCCATTTCAGCCAAAAGGTCCTAATCAAGACAGCAGAATTCACATAGTTATAGCATACTCTTATTTATGAGGAAATCATTAGTTCAGAGGAGATAGTATGATGAGTGGAAAACAGTTTTGAATCAAATAATTTAGATTCAAAACTGAACTCTAGTACTACTTAATTAACATGATATTAGGCAAGTCACTTTACCTCTCTGTGATTCATTTTCCTCATCTCTTAAATAATGCAATGTCTACTTTATTTATATGCATATCAATGACATCCAGCAAGTCTTCTGATTCTATACCTATAGTCCCATAACTAGGTAGATATTCACTAAATCTATTATGTGGCATCAAACATCTTACTACTTCCATATATTTCTCACTGGGTTAAAACTATATTGTTTTTAGTTAAATTCCTCCCTCTCCTGTCTTTTTTTTTTTTTTAACCATGAAAGACCCTGACAGGGCTACTAGACTCTCAGCAACATGGCCCAAAAAATAATTGGAATTTATAAAACTTTACTCTTTACAAGGTCACAATTCAGTGAGAGAACTGATAGCAAGTCCAATCTGATAATGAAGAGACTGAAATCTGAGGTAGCTTTGTGTGGGCTGTCTGATTTGTGCCATGATAAACTGGCTGACTCAGATAGGGAATGCTGAAGTTTTATTTTCACAGGACAGAGAGTACAGTGTGATTTAGACAATTCATCAGGCAGATTAGGATCCCTAAAATGACTCATCCAAACTCACAAGGGATGGACACAGAAGGGCTTCTTGATAAGTTGATTCTGCATTTTGAAAAGAATTGATAGTGCAGGCTATTTTTGATGCCTTTTACAATTTAGAATTGCTGTTTAAAAATTTATATACGAATTAAACATTACTGGAAATTTTTTTTATTTCAATAACACTCATCAAGGACAGTGAGCACACTGGGTTCTTTTATATTGCAAAATATTCCTCAGAAATTTTTGGTCACAAAATTTCACTAGAACAATTTTGAGTATAGAAAAAGTTAGAAAGCTGTATACTGCCTCACTAGGTGCCTAGTTCAAATCCTGCCCTGCCTTTTTCCTCCACCAAGACCCTCACAAAGTTATTTATTTTGTACTTCATCATATAATGTTGTATGCTATACATTGCCTTATATATGTATGCTTGTGCACACATATACATGTGCACACATGTATCTCCATATGTATATATGTCTATATCACATGCACATATACATACATGTATGTGTATACACATGCATATATATGTATACACACATATAGGTTTTATGGTTATTTATTTATATGCTATATGCCATATGCATATTCCCAATATGCTATATTCCCTTAAAGTATTGTGAACATCATGAGGACATGGATCATGTATTACATAAACTCTATGGTCAAAGTGCCTATAACTCTACATATATATATGCCAAATGTTGAATCAATGATAAAGGGCCTACATTTCATGCGTTACTCTTCCTCAACAGGTTCTAATAATTCTTTATTGATGAAACAAAGTTTGAGTGAACATTGGTTTCAGTGATAACATGTTACCTGGGATTTATGAAATAGGGAAAGCTTTCTAGGGACAAGAAATCATTCAACACTTCCTCTATTTATATACCTTACTAAGATCCACTCTTTCCCCATTAACTTTCTATAAAAGAACAAATTTTTCTAAACTTTTTTTTTGGAGGGGAGAAAGCAGAGCAATTGGGGTTGAGTTGCCCAAAGTCACATAGCTAATAAGTGTGTCAAGTGTCCGAGGCCAAATTTGAACTTAGGTCCTCCCGACTCTAGGGCTGGTGCTTAATTCACTGTGCTACCTAGCTGCCCCTAAAAGTACAAGTTGTATGAAGTTTCCCCTAAAGATGATAATTGGTCAGATTTCTGTGGCTTTGGGCACTTGTGGGCTCATTGCATTTCAAGGTTTAAGTAGACATCTTGGCTTCAAGTTGAGAGAGTGTTGCAGAGCACATTAAATCTTGTACTTAGAGTAAAGAAATCTTAGGTTTGAATCTTCCCTCTGACATTTGATAGCTTTATGACTTTAGAACAGTCACAATCTCTCTCAGCTACTATTTTTTTAAATTGTGTAAATCAATAGTTAAAATATCTATGAAATTGACATTTGTAATGAGGTTCAAAAGAGGTAACATGTTTTCACATGTACTTTTCAGTTCTTTGCAGAACCCATCTTTATTCTTAATCAAAGGAGCAAGTATTTATTAAATTCCTATTATGTTGTAGAAACTCTGCTAGGTCATATGGATAGACAATAGTATAGGCCCTACAAAAGTTCATATTCTTTCAAGGGAAAGAGTATTTGCACAGATATGTACACAAAAGTGTGCTTATAATAATATATATACACATATATGTGTGTGTATACATGTATACACACATACACCTACATGCAGACTCATATATATATTATATATACATACACACATATATAAAATCTATACATATAGATGAGGGAAAGAAAGGTCTTTTGTCCCCTAAATTTCTATGCCACTTAACCAAGTGCCTTTTGGTTTGTATTGTCCTCTAGTTGACTATTAAAAGTTGATACAGGAAACATATTTGTGGGGTCCATTAACTAAATTTTCCAGGGACACATGTGTGATGTACAACCCAGGTAATACAAAAGCTTTGGATAATAAAGTCAGAGAAGAGGTAAAATATGTTTTTTGTTACCTCCATTTTCTCATGCCTGAACAATGTTTTATCATTCTGGATTTGACCTTTGATTTATCAGTTTCAGGTTATAATTTTGATATATATATATATAAACATATATTTTCCTTAAACTTCTATCTCCCTTTAATCTAATGCATGAATTATTTGTCTTTTTCATTTTACCTCAAAACTTTTATTTCTGTTATTACATTATATATTATAACTCTTATGTGAAAATATTAAGCAACTATATCACAATTATATATTTTCATGCTTTGAGAAAACAAGAGGTCCAAATAATATGGACTACTCAATATTTTCATTTGTAATAGAAAGAAAAGTAGTGAATGTGGGTGGCAAAATATACACACACTTTTAGGTTTTTTTTTCTTATTCTGGTTTTCTGGCTTCTAAATGGGAAAACTGGATCTGGGTGATTTCAATTCAACCTCCCTAGGGAAATAAAGTGTTTGTACAGTCTACTTTGCTTTTTTTTTAAATTACTGTTATTGGCAATTCTTAAATAAAGAATGAAAGCCAAACTTTGACAGTCATTATTACTAGTTTTATATGAAATTAGAAAATAGCCTCAATGACAGAACTGTAGGGGGCCAGCTATTTTTGGAAGAATGTGGCTCACCATTAGGTTTCATTTTGGAAATGGAAAGAAAGACACTTTGTTAGTACTGGAAATAACATATCATTCACTCAAGAGAGAGGAATCAGGGACAAATTGCTGTAAGTGCATCATGATACAAAAAAAATGGACTGAAATTAATACTCTGGCATTCAATTAATATATCAAGAGTTTGATATGGTAACACATAATCAATATGTGAAAACAAGAATTAGAAGATAACTGCCAAGATATAACAGCATCAGAAGAGAAGCAGAGAGTCCTTAGAAGATGAAATGGATTTGTAAATATTTAAAAACCAATATAAAATGCCCTTTTGATGTTGTAGTTTTCTGACAGCACATTTCCAATGAGTAGTACTAGACTTTCTGCTTTAGTTTCAGGACTGGGCCTTGTCCTTGTATGTTATTTTTAATGTGGTTTTCTAAATGTATTAGTTCTATCTACTTATCAAACAACTAACTATCCATTCATCTGCATATTCACATATGCATGTCTCTATAAATCTCTTGATCTATATGTGGAAAGATAGGAAGTTAGATACATAGATAGGCTGAGGCCTTTATTGTTTTGGAATGGGGAAAACAGGTAATGATGACTATAGCCTAGCATACACCAAAGTAAAGGTAACAGCCTATGCTCCCTTAGCTTGACTAAGCAGTTTATAACAGTTGAATTAGAAGAGACTATCCTCACAGTGATGGGGATTGAGCACACTTCTAACAAATCATATTTGAAAATAACAAGAAATATTTTTATGTACTTGAAGGATTTATGAGTTGGTTGGTATTGGTGACACCTCTGCTATCATACCATCACATTTCATCATGACATTCCATGAAAGTCATAGATAAGCCATTGTTAGTTTCTATGATTAAAAAAAAACTATTGCAGCTAATCTGTTAATGAGTCTTTTAAAATTTTGCTAGGCTAATCCTTAGAAGAGAAATGTTAATAATCTGGCCCATAACACAGACTTTCTTAGCTTAGTAGGACCCTCTAAAATTATCTTTAAGAACCCAGGTTTGTATAAAAGACAAGACAAATCACTGAAGATTCTAATAGGATAATATTTCATATTAATTTTTATAGAATATATGCACATACATAAGTCTGTATATAAGTACACATATGCATATATATAAAAAGCTCAGTGAAACAATAATTCCTTTATCATTTTTGAAAAAAAAAAACTGTTCTTTACTTATATCAATGATCTAATTAGCAACATGTTATTTAAAAATCTCAAATATACTAAGTAGTAAATTTTTTGTTTTAAAGTATCAAGAGTACTCAATTTGGAGGTCAAAGATCTGGGTTCAAATCCAAACTCTGCTTTTTGCCACCTTTGTCCCACTAAGCAAGCTACTGAAGTTCTCTGGGCCTCAGTTTCCATTTCTGAAAAAATGAGATGGTTTAATAATTGATCTTTCCAGCTTTAACCCTATGATCGTATGGTCTCATATTTAAAGGGGAAAACGCTTGAATGAGACATGATTTTTATAAGCATATATTTTCGATGGATTAGATGGATACATTGTAGATGGATTATATGGATAGTTTGCAGATGGAATAAACTGTGACAAGTAGTCTACTTTCAGACCTCTATATGCTAGTAAGGCTACACAGGAGAAATACTGCACAAGAGTATTGCATTCCCCATTATTCTCAGTTGATTTTCTTTTTATAGTTCTCCTACATCCAGAATTCTTGATTTTGATATCAGAGAAATTTACTGTGTGATATAGATTGATATTGATTATTTGGAAAGGGCATTGAAAAGAATAAAATTAGAATACAATTAATTACAATATTGTTATATTATCATATCTCAAAAGACCACTCATTTCATCGAGGTTGTCCCTACCTCACAACCTGACCAAGTCTTCTAGTCCCTTGAGATTCTTGCCTATATCCTCCAACAAAGCTTTCATAACAGATTTAACCAATACTCTGGATTGTTTTTCCCCATTATTTTGCCTTGTAATGGATACTGTTACAACCCTTGGCTTTCAATTTGCTACACCTTGTTCTTGCTAAATGGTTACTTTATTAAGTCTCTGATAGTGCATTTTCTTGGTATTTTCACTTCTTGTACCCAACACATTGTTGGTAGCTGACTAGGGCCTACTTATGCCCATCATTCATATGTCTCCATTGACCTTTTAGTCATGCGCAATTTTCACTTTCTAGAAATTGTATTTTTCCATAATTTTCAGTCGCATATTATCAGAATAATTGTGTTAAATTGATAGATGTTGGTTGAAGGTAACTACTAAGGGTTATAGAAGGTACTGTGGGATTTTCCAAATGTAATCCCATTGCTTTTCAGTCTCAATTTAATTCCAGGCACAATTCCCTGTCCATCTGTTATGTTGGTGAAAGAAAAAAACAAAACAAAACAATGTATCCCAAAGCACTTGATTGTCTAAATAAAACTCATTCCCTAGGCAATAAACTCTCATCATCCACATCTACGCCCTGAAAATAAAGCTGATTAAAAACTACTTACTATGAAGTCAATCGACAAACATTCATTAAGTGCTTCTTTGTGTCAGGCACTTTGCTAAGCACTGGTAATATAAAGAAAGACAAAAAAATTACCAAATCTACATGGAGCTCATGATATAATGTCAAAGAAAACATTTAAACAACTGTGTACAAATAAGATATATACAAAATCAATCAGGTATTTAGCACAAAAACACTTATTAAGACTACTTTGTAGAAGGCAAGGCACTATAAAGATCACAAAAACTGATAAACAGAACAAAACTATCATTAAAGTGGACAAAAAATTAGGTCTAAAATCAATGTAGCAACCAACCAACCAACCTTGGATTCTATTATTTAAAACTGAAGCAACAGAGAGCACATGTTCTTATATGTAAAGTGAAGGTATTAGACTAAATAACTTCCAAAATGCCTAATAGCTCTAATGTTCTATAACATGAGGTTGCTTTTTTTACATTTAAATTGAGTGATACATTTGTTTTGACATAAGTTGTTCTACTGTGTAAGTACTTTAATAGCCTGCATACACACACATATGCATGTATGTGTATATATATATAACAATTAATCAAAATCATCTATTTTGTTAATAACATTATTATTATACTGTAATTTAATGATATATTCTTTCAACATTAATGCTACTTCCAAATGACTATTTATATCCAACAGAATTCTTTATTGTAAGAAAGAATAGTGCAGCAAATAAAAATCTGACAGTTTCTGTGTATATGCTGTTTGGTCATAGTTATACAAACCCTCCAACAATGGGTTATACTATCTTATGTATTGTTCTGTGTGTGAGATGATACTTTAATTTTTTTAACTTTAATTTCATTTATTTTAGGAGATGTTGAAAAAATCAGATAGTTATTGGTAGTTTTTATTTTGAAGACTATTTATTTAAAAAAAGTGCTCTAAGTTGCAGAAAAGATGGCAGAAAAAAGAAGCAGAAACAAAGTGAGCTCCCTCATTCCCACCAACAAAACAAAATAAAAACTTCCTTCAAATTGAACTAGAAAAGTCACCAGACTTAATTGTTGGAATTTTTTAAAGTCACAATGAATCATTTTTCCAGTCCAGGTTAGCATAGGTAAACAGAAAAATCTGAGTAATATAGGGAAGGAGTATGGCAAGGATGGTGCTACTTGGAGTATTCCAGTGCCCAGGTTATGCAACAGGAGAAGAGGCTAAACTTGTGACACAGTGGGATACACTGACCTTGCGCACATGGGGGACCAGGTGTGAATTGCCAGCTTTGTTGACCATTACTCAGGTAAATATCACAGATCAAGGGCAGATTGAGGAGAGCACCTGAGCAAAAAGATGCTGTCCTATGGTAAAGAGCAGGCATAGGTCATAATACATATATGCATAAGTGTCATCTCAGTGATGAGAAAGTTAAGAAGCAGATTTCAGGATCAGTACAGGAACTCAGTTCAAGTTTCCGACCCAGTCTAAAGCCTTCAGTAGAATAATGAGGACAGGAATCCAAAACCAAAGGAGAAATCTGTAGCTCTTCTAATTTGAAACAAGTTTCAAAACTAGCTGGTAGTGGTTGAGTCCAACATCATTCTACTGCTACTAAGATCCAAACCCAGGTCAGAAATTTGCAAAACTCATACCAGGGGCTAGTAATAATGATTTGTTCTGGATCAGACCACTTTGGGAACACTGAAAGCTTGCAGGTCCTGAATCTGAACTGTCCATGGGATCCTGAAATAACAAAATACTAGATACTCCAAAAAGGAGAAAAAAAGATCAGACTAAGTTTTCCTCCCAAAGTGTTCAAAGCCCGACCCTGACATCAAGTCCAAAGACTGGAAGAATGAGCAAAAAAAGATGGGCAAAACCAAAACAAAATAACAAGAGTTTCAACATGAAAAAGCTATTATGGTGACAGAAATGCTTAAGACACTGACCTAGAAGATGAGAATGAGGCTAAAATATCTACAAGCAAACCCTCAGAAATAAAAATACCTTGGGCACAAAATAAGCTACAGTTCTAGGAAGAGATGAAATAAGAGTTGCAAAAAGAAGTTAAAATGTTTTGTCATTAGTGTAATAAAAGTGCTGAATGGCGTAGAATGGGAAAAGAAATTGGCTATGGAAGAAAGAATTAGAAAAGGAATTAATAGCTTGATAACAGAGGTTAAAAAATCTTGCTCAAGCATAAATTCTAAAAATTAGAATGGATTAAGTAGTATCCAATGATTCTATGTGATTACAAGAAACATGAAAACTAAGTAAAACAGTCTGAAAAAATAGAAGAAAATATAAGATATGCATTCAACATCAATTTAATTGGAAAATACACAGAGGAGGAAAAAATATAAGGCTCATTAGACTACCTGAACACCATGAGCAATAAACAACCTAGACATATTTTTTCCACCAATTTATTTATTTATTTTTAGTACTCAACATTCATTTCCACAAGATTTTGAGTTACAGATTTTCTCCCCATCTTTCTTCTACCCCCCACCCCAAGATAGCAAGCCTTCTGAATACCCCTTCCCCCAATCTGTTCTCTCTTATATGCTCGCCCATCACCCCACCGCCTAACTTTCTACTATAGCAAGATGGATTTTATACCCCAGTGCCTGTATATCTTATTTCCCAGTTGCATGTAAAAAACAATTTTTTAACATTTATTTTTAAAACTTTAATTTCCAGATTCTTTCCTTTCTTCTCTTCTCACCCCCCCACCCCCCGCCTCAGTAGAAGGACATGCAATCCAATATATGTTGTACATGTGTAGTTACACAAAACATTTCCATTGTGAAAAAAAATGTTTCATATTGTGAAAGCCTAACTATATTTCCCTCTATCCTATCCTATCCCCCACTTATTCTATTTTCTACTTTGACCCTGTCCCTTTTCCAAAATGTTTGCTTCTAATGACCCTTTCCCCTCCCTTCTATCATCTCCCCTCTTATGCCCTACCTCCCTAATTTCCTGTAGGGTAAGATACCCAGTTGACTGTGTATGTTATTCCCTCCTTAAGCTAAATTCAATGAGAGTTTCACCTTTCACTTTCCTGTTCTTCCCCTCCATTGTAACAGTTTTCTCTTGTCTCTTTTATGTGAGATAATTTACCATACTATATCTCCCAATATATTTCTCTCTCACCTCTTAATTTTTTTAGATATCATTCCTTCCCATTCAACTCATCCTGTGCTCTCTTTCTATATATACATGTACACACATATACACACACTCGCATATATATTTATACACATATACCCTCCTATAAATACATATATATGAATGTATACAACATATATTATATACACACATACACATATATATTCCCTTCAACTATCCTCATACTGAGAAAAGTATCATGAGTTACAATCATCATTTTTCCATGTAAGAATGTAAATAATTTAATTTTAGTAAGTTTCTTATGATTTCTTTTTCCTATTTACTTTCATATGCTTCTCTTCTGGTATTTGAAAGTCAAATCTTATGTTATCCTGATTGTGTTTCCACAATACTAAAATTGTTTGTTTTTTTTTTTGTTTTTTTTTTAGCAATTGGGGTTAAGTAACTTGCTCAAGGTTACAGGGCCAGTTATTTCTGGGTGTGGTGCTAAGTATCAGAGCCCAAATTCGATCCCAGGTCATCCCGACTCTGGGGCCGGTGTTCTCACTTGCTGTGCTACCTGACTGGCCCACTAAAATTGTTTCTTTCTGACTACTTGTAACATATAAGTAGTATGTGAGGTTTTGTTTTGGGGCTCACTTTGAGAAGAATTGTGTGATTTGACCAGACAAGACTCTGGGTAGCTTTTGATCACCCTGGCTTTGAAAACCCAGATATTGGTGCCTCCCTCTCTGGTAACTGACTAGGTATGGATATAATGGTCAGACAGCTGGAAGCCTGTCTGCTGATCTGTTTCTCTGTCTGCTTGTAACTTCTGCTTGTAACCTGTCTGTATACTCTGAAGTTCTGGGTGCTGACCTTTTCCCTCTGAATTAGGCAAATGACATATGTTTGATTAATTGCAAAACAAAAAAAATAATTTAATTAAAGCAAGATTGCTAACCCATTTTTAGTTGCTTTCCTTTAGAAAAGCAGATCTAGGAACCTGTGCTAGCAGCAACCCTTGGTATGCTATGGTGTTTGCTGCTACACCACGACTATAGAAGATTAATTTTGAAATATTCTACTCACATTTTTATCAAGAAATGAAGGACTCAGAATGCAGATTGAGAATTCTTTTATATATGAACATGCCCTATGTGGAAATGTGTTCTGCTTAACTATACATGTTTATAACAAGGGTTCTATTTTTTCTTTTTTTCTCATTTAAAGAGGGATTTGGATGCTGGGAATATAAGGTAGAATTTTGTTGATTACCTACACACATATTATATATACATATATGTGTGTATGCATGTATGTATGTTTATGTGTATGTATATACACACATATTTAAAATGAAATCAAAGTAATTTAAGCCATTGTTAGAGAAATGTCAATTAAAAACAACTTTGAAATTCCATGTCACAAGCATGAGATTGGCAAAATTGACAAAAACATATAATATGATGAATGTTGGATGGAGTTGTGGGAAAACAAGAACATTAACATACTGTTAGAGCTGTGAATTGTTTCAGATACTCTAGAAAGCAATTTGAGAATGATCCCAAAGTTAATAAACTGTATAATCTTTGATCCTGTGATATCACTACTAAGTCTATGCAAAAAATAGATCTAAGAAAGAAAAAAAACTATACATAACAAAAATTTTTTTACCAAATCTCTTATAGTAAGAAAAAAATGGGAAACTATGGTAATACTAATAAATCATGGAATAACTGAACACATTATAGCATATAAATGTAATGGGTTACTTTTGTGTCATAAGAAATAATAGCTGTAGAGAAACCTATGAAGATGTGTATAGACTAAAATCAAACGAAATTCATAGTCCCAGGAGGAATATTCATAAAATAACAACAGTAATGTGAAGACAAACAACTTTGACTTAAGGATTCTGATCAACTCTATTACCACCCATGATTCCAGAGGACTGATGACACATATTGCTTAATTCAAGAGAGAAAGGTAATCAATGCAAAGTGTAAAAACAAGATATACATATATTTTGTGACAAGACCAATGAAAGTTTTGTTTTGCTATGAATATGTATATTTGTTATGAGGGCTTTCTTTTCCTTTCTTTTTTTCATTTTTTAATGGATGGAGAGTTGGAATGGATAGAAAAAATATTTGAAAAGTTAAATTAAAATGTCAATTATTTTGCAGAAATGAGAGATTATAGATGGAGAAAAGTATATATCTTGTCATAGTTGTTGATGGTTTGGTTACTTCTGCTTATTTTTTCCTCCTTTTATATTGTTTGTCACAAGTATAGCACAGGTAGTTGTGGGTATAACTGTGGAAATTGGTGGGCTAGTAATTTATCCTTTCCACTCTTTGATCCTTAGTGGATAGGTACAGCACTAAATCTCCAGTCTTTTCTTATTTCCTCATTGGGCTGTGTTTTGGGGTATGCTATTTTACATGGACACCACCTCCTTTCTACTTCCTTTCCCTATGGATATTTAATTAATTCCACCCGGTACAAAATGCTTTTCTGGAAAAAAATTGAGATCATTTGTAGAGTTTCTTCATTTATCCTCCTCTCCTTCCATTACTCATACACCATCCACCACTATCTCCACCTTTGCTACTATGTGATATGAAGAGTTAGCCTTTATTCTTGTTAGGAAAACCCTCCAATATGCACCCTTGATTTCATTCCCTCATTTCTTCTCCAAGACATTGTCCCCACCTTGATATCATCTTCACTCTGTGATCTTTATTTCTTCCTTTATCTATTGGTTCTTTCTCAGCTTCATAAAAATACCACCATATTTCTCTCATTCTAAAACAAATGAATGAAAAACTTACTGGAGTTGAACATCCACACTATTGTCCTTTATCTTTTCTCTCCTCAGTTAAAAAAACGTTGATAAAGTCATCTAAATTATTTTCACCTCTCACTTGCTTCTAAACCTTTTGCAATCTAGGTTCTGACCCCATAATTCAACTGAACATGTCATTTTGAAAGTTACTCTGGCTTTAATTGTCATTTCAGAAAGCCTTTGCTCAAAGCTCATTATTCTTTGCAACCTGTGATAGTCTCTTCTTTAGGTTTTTATGACATCATTCTTTTCTGTTTCCCCTCCAACCAGTCTGACTGCTCCTTATAAGTCCTCCTTCCTTGATATTCATCTAAGTCATGCCTGGTAACCATAGATGTCTCCCCAAAGCTTATTTTGGCCTTTTTTTTGTTTCCTTTACATCATCTCATTTGGTGATTTCATCAGCTTCTAATGATTCAAATATCTCTCTGCAGATGATTGCTAGCTTGGTACATGCAGACATAACCTCTATCCTAATTTCTAGTCCTACATCACCAACTATCTCTTAAATATCTCACATTAAGGTCCCAAAGCTATTTCAAACTCCATACATTCAAAACAATACCTTAACATTTGCCTCCACCCCACTCTCTTTCCACCTTCTTATTAGTGTTGAAGACTCACAACCATGGTGATATCCTTGATTCCTCACATGCATTCACTTCACATATCCAATATGTTGTCATTTTTTTTCTTTTTACTTTTACCACGACTCATATTCATTTCTTTCACTCTGTTCAAACTTCAACCACCCTGGTTACAATCCTTACTACACAGCTGTTCTGCTCTAATAGTATCCTAGATGATCTCACTGATTCAAGTCTCTTTCTATTCGAATCCAATCTCTTTTCAGTTTCTGAAATGGTCTTTCTATAGAACAGGTCTGACCATATTACTTCTCTTATTAAACTCCAGTGGCTCCCTATTACTTCTGGGATCAAATAAAAAATCTTTTTTGGCTTCCAAAAACCTTCAGAACTTGTCCCCTTCTCACCTTTCAAGTCTTTTTACACTTACTCTCCTTCAGGAACTCCACAATCCAGGTAAACCATTTTACTTGCTTTTTGTCACAGAGTTTTATGGTTGTTTTCAGTTGCCTGTGATTCTTTGTGATCCCAGATGGCATTTTCTTGACAAGGATAGTAGAGTCATTTTCCTTTTCCTTCACCAGCTCATTTTACAGAGTACTTTATCTTTAAATGTGAATTTTTATTGGCTCCTGTCTGTTCCTCCTTCCAACTCCTAGGTCCTCTAGATTCTTAAAAGACTAGGCTCAATTTTCATAGACTTAACATTTTTTTATTTTATTGACTTGGCCTGACCATGAGTAATTAATATTTTTCAATTACTTTGATCTGACCTTAATTATGTGAGAAGGGTTTTGTAGTTGTTTTCATATAATTCCTGGCTTTGTCTTCTAGGTAGACACTCAAATATTTTGTGTTGTCTACAGTTATTTTAAATTAAATTGCTCTTTCTTTCTCTTCCTGCTGTACTTTATTGCTAATATATAGTAATGCTCATGGTTTATGAGGAGTTATTTTACATCCTGGAATTTTGCTAAAGTTATTAATTATTTCTACTAATTTTAGTTGATACTCTAGGATTCTCTAAATATATCATCATATCATTTGTAAAGAGTAGTAGTTTTGTTTCCTCATTATCTATTCTAATTCCTTCAACTTTTTTCTTCTCCTTGCTATAACCAGCATTTTCAGTACACAATTGAATAATAATTATGATAATTGGGTATCCTTGTTTCACCCCTAATCTTATTGGAAAGGTATATATATATAGCTTATCCCCATTACAGATAATGCATGCTGATGGTTATGAATAGATATTACTTTTCATTTTAAGGAAAACTTCATTTATTCCTATGTTTTCTAGTGTTTTCTATAAGAATGTGTGTCGCATTTTTTTCAAAGGTTTTTTCTCCATCTGTTGAGATAATCATGATTTCTGCTGGTTTTATTATTGATATGGTCAATTATAAATCTCAAATTGTAGTATAAAATGGTAATTATCAAAATAATCTGGTATCAACTAAGAAACAGAGCGTTGAATCAATGGAATAGAATAGATCAATTGGAATCGATAAAATACATTATAGTAAATGGCCATAATAATTTAGCATTTGGGTTTATACCCAAAGATTCAAGCTTTTAGAGGAAAAAAAAACTCATGTGACAAAAATGCTAGGGAAACTGGAAAACAGTATAAAGAAACTAGTTATAGATCAACATCTCACATCACATATCAAGAAAAGGTTAAAATGGGTACATGATTTATATATAAAGGGTGATGCAATAAGTAAATTAGTGGAATTGCGAACTGATCCAACCATTTTGAAGAGAAGTTTGGATATAAGACCAAAGGCTATAAAACTGTGCACACCCTTGATCAAACAATACCACTATTATGAGACAATAATTGTGAAGTATTTAACAAGATGTGTATAGAAGTTTCTACACTCAAACATATGAATACAGAGAGAGGGAGAGAGAGAGAGAGAGAGAGAGAGAGAGAGAGAACACTATAACACTATGCTACCATGTGGGGTACTGTGGTGGATATACAATTCTCTCAGTTGTCAAGGAGTAAACAATTGGGAGAATATAAGATATATATTATTTAAAGGAAAACAACAAATTTAAAATAATGAAGTTATTGAATGATACAGACACCAAGTGCACTGAAGGTTTGGAGGAAAGAGAAATCTTTGGGGGCTGTAATAATCAGGGACAATATCCCAGCATATTTAGTCCTTTGTGATGTCAGTCTGGTGACATTTGGGTTACAATTCTACAATTAATCATCCTTACTTATTTACTTCTGGTAGGACAAATTGTCCTTTAGGGCTTGTTAGGTGGCAAACAGTATGTTCTAATCTTTTCCCATCACTAAACCAATGTTCTTTTTTTTTTTCTGGAACTGTAGCAAGCCTACATCCTGAATATATTCAATAATGCACACAGAGTTCTGGACAAAAGTAAGCCAGGGGAGGGAGGAGTGCCCATTTCCAAATGTTTATATGATGCCAGTAATATTGCCACCTGCTGTGCATGACCTTTTCATTTCTGTTGTTATTTGGAGGATTCAGTGATGTGTGAATTGTAGAATAAGGAAAGGCCAACCAAGTTCCTTTTGTCTCCCCTGATCTTGACAAGTATTCTATGTACTCCCACAATTGTAAGGAGAGAAGAGGAAAGAGAGGCAAAGATCAAGCTGTTTTTTTTAATAATCTGAAGCATTTTGCTTGCTATTATTAGCTCTGTCTGGAGGCACCTATGTACTAAAGTAGTTAAAGAACTGTACCTAAACTTAGGAAGACCTATATTCAAATCCTATTTGGTACATTGATTCAGTGGTATAATCCTGGAAAAGTCACTTAACTTTTTCTACCTCATTTTCCTTATCTGAAAATATAGACATTAACAGCACTCATATCACAGGGTTTTTATGGGAATCAAATATTTTAACAAGTATAAAATTCATTGTTAAACTCAAAGCACTATAAATAGAGCTGTTATTATTCCTAAGTGAACATGAAAATATAAAAAAATAAATATTCTACCAATTCAAGGAAAATGGTATATATATTTACTTGAATTAATACACTAATATGTTTCTGTAGTATGTATATAGGTTTATAATATAGATGTGTTTATATGAAAATCCCCATACAATGAGGAAATATGTATATACATACACATGCATGTACACACAACAAAAATGCACACACATATATATTAATACATTGCACATATATAGTTTACATATACTAAGCAGGTAGGTGGCACAGTGGATTAAATGCCAGGTCTAGAGTCAGACAGACTACTGTTTCTAAGTTCAAATATGACCTGAGACACTTAATTGCTATGCCATACTGGGAAAGTCACTTAATCATGTTTGCCTCGGTTTACTCATCTGTAAAATGAACAATAAAGATATATAGCTATATGTCTTTTCATTGTAGAGGCATCTTCTAGAGAGGAAATGTCTTCTATTAAAAATAATTATTTATTTTTAGTTTAAGCTTTTGTGTTTTACATATTCTCTGCCTCCCTTCCCTCTCACCTCCCCAAGTTGGCATGCAATCTGATATAGGCTCTACGTACACATTCATATTAAATATATTTCCACATTGGTCATGTTGTAAAGAAGTATTAGGACCAATGGGATGAGCCATGACAAAGAGGAAACAAAATAAAACAAAACAAAATGACAAAAGATAGAGAGAGAGCAAATAGTATGGTTTGATCTGAATTCAGACTCCATAGTTCTTTCTCTGGATATGATAGCATTTTCCATCATGAGCCTTTTGCACTTGTCTTAGAAACTTGCACTGCTGAGAAAGAGCTAAATCTATCAAAGTTAGTCATCACACAGTGTTACTGGTAAGTATATACAATGTCCTCCTTGTTTTGTTTACTTCACTCAGCATCAGTTCATAAAAGTCTTTGCATATTTTTTTCTGAAATCCACCTGCTCATCATTTCTTATAGCACAATACAATTATCTTCATATATTACAACTTGTTCAGGCATTCTCCAGTTGACAGGCATCCTGTCCATTTCCAATTCTTGACCATGAAAAAAAGCTGCTATAAATATTTTTGTGCATGTGGGCCCTTTTACCATTTGTATGATTTCTTTGGATTATAACACTAGAAGTGGTATGGCTGGATCAAAGGTTATGTACATTTTATAGCCCTTTGGGAATTGTTCAAAATTGCTCTCAAAAATAGTTGGATCACACCCACCCAGAAACACCTGGCCGTGTAACCTTGAGCAAGTTACTTAACCCCAATTGCTTAGGGGCGGCCAGGTGGCTCAGTAAGTAAGAGCACTGGCTCCAGTGTTGGGATGACTTGGATCAAATCTGAGCTCAGATACTCAGCACCACACCCAGAAATAATAACTGGCCGTGTAACCTTGAGCAAGTTACTTAACCCCGATTGCTTTAAAAAAATATAGTTGGATCAGTTCACAACTCCACCAACAATGCATTAATGTTCTAATTTTCCCACATCTCCTCCAGCATTTAATTTTCCTGTTTTATCATGTTAGCCAATCTGAGAGGTGTGATGTGGTACTTAAGACCTATTTCGATTTGCATTTCTCTAATCAATAGTGATTTTAGAGCATTTTTTTCATATGGCTATAGATATTATTCATTTCTTCCCCTGAAAACTGCCTGTTCATATTCTTTGACCATTTATCAGTTGGGGAATGACTTGTATTTTCACAAATTTCACTCAGTTCTTTCTATATTTTAGAAATGAGGCCTTTATCAGAGACAGTGGTTGTAAAAATTCTTTCCCAGTTTCCTGCTTCCCTCCTAATCTTGGTTGTATTGACTTTATGCAAAAACATTTCAATTTAATGCAATCAATGTTATCCATTTTGCATTTCATAATGTTCTCTATCTCTTGTTTGTTCATAATTTCTTCCATTCTCAATAAATCTGACATATAAACTATTCCTTATTCTCCCAGTTTGCTTATAGTATCAAGTTTTATATCTAAATTCATTTGCTTTGCATTTTGGGATATAGTGTAAGATATTGGTCTATGTCCAGGTTCCAAAATACTATTTTCCAGTTTTTCCAACAGCTTTTGTCAAAGAGTGAGTTCTTGTGGGCGGCTAGGTGGTGCAGTGAATAGAGCAGTGGCCCCAAATCACGAGGACCTGAGTTCAAATCTGGCCTCAGATGCTTAACACACACACACACACACACACACACACACACACACACACACACACTAGCTGTGTGACCTTGGGCAAGCCACTTAACCCCAATCGCCCTACCTTCTCCCATCCAAAAAGCAAAAAAAAAAAAAAATTGGGTTCTTATTCCAGAAACTGGAGTCTGTGGACTTATCAAACAGTAGATTACTATAATCTTTGACTATTGTATCTTGTACCTATTCTATTCCACTGATCCACCACTCTATTTCTTAGCCTGGATCAATTAGTTTTTATGATTGCTACTTCACAATACAATTTAAGATCTGATATGGCTAGGCCACCTTCCCTTGCATTCTTTTCATTAACTTACTTGATATTCTGGACCATTTATTCTTCCACATGAATTTTGTTATTATTTTTTCTAGCTCTATAAAATATTTTTGGTAGTTTGATTAGTATGACACTGAATAAATAAATTAACTTAGGTAGAATTGTCATTTTTATTATATTAACTTGGCCTACTTATGAGCAACTAAAGATTTTCCAATTATTTAGATCTGGAAATGTCTTCTATTAAAACATACTTGCAGTTTCTCTGAAATTTGTAGTCTTAGAGCCTTTTTAGCAGATGCTGAAAGGTTGAGTAACTTGCTTAGGATCACATAATTGGTAAACATCCAAGATGGGCTTTGTAACTTGGCTTCAAGGTCAACTCTATCCAATATACCATGCTGTCTACAGTGTAGCTACTACTTATATTTAATTTGCTTACATTGTAAATCAAATCATACTTTGCAGATACAAAGCATCTAAAACAGAGCATGCTTCTCAGTATAACATGAAAAGCCTACCTCTGGAGTATTTCTTTCTCAATACCACTTTCAAAATAATGTGCTATTGTACTTAACGGATTTCTTAAGTGAGTGTAAAATTGTGTCAATAATCTCCTTGAAATTTTTAATTTCTTTTAAATTCTTTTCTAGAGTATGTGATGGTAACCCAACCATTTTGCCAATTTTGAAATGAATATTTCAATCATTGAATGTGACTTTTCATTATATTTAGGCAAATCCATAGCCTCAGGAGTATAGGTCTCACTGGTTACACAACTGAGTTTTCATCCACTCTATAAAGCACATAAAATAAACTGGGTCATTTGATGGCTCTTGTGAGACTTGAGTGAAATAATTTACATGCATTATATTGTAAGTCTTAAAATACCGCATAAATTCACACTATTATTATTATCGTTGATAAGGCTAAGGATAGGACTTAGAACTCTAATTTCATTGATACATGGAAACTCCTAGAGAAGTAAACTCCCTCTATCAATTCATATAATCACCTTCTCTGAAATTTATAATTTTAGACAGTTGCCAAGTGCACTGAGAGGTTAAGGAAATTGTGTAGGTCGGCATAAGGCATCGGCATTCAATGTCTGAGAAGGGATCTCAACTTAGTTCTTTCTCAGGGTCGGATCTTTATCTATGATGTCACAGATCTCATTATTGTTTTTGGTGTTGCTTTTGTGGTTTTTATTACTTTTATTATTATGATGACAAGGAACACAGCCTGTTTTAAATATTTTCACTTTTACCTTACTTTAAATATGTATATTTCTGTATTTTTATTTTTTTATTCCACAGAAATAAGTCCAGATGACACATCACTCCATTTCAATGATTTTAGTCTAGTTATAAGGAAAATGTGGTACCTTCCACAAGAAATTTTCATCTTCAGATATATCTTTACATAATTTAGTGATCTCTTAGGCAAAACAAGGCTAAACACAGAACAACATGAATTGGATACAACATGAAACTGGATACAACACTTAAGCTTTTCATTACTAAAATTACCTACTCTTAAAGTCAATATCTGTTTTAATATGAATGTCCCAAAAGGTTTTGTCCTGGGTTCTCTTCACTTTTCCCTCTATGCTATTTACTTGGTTACCTCATTAGTTTTCATGGATTCAATTATTGTTTCAATGCTGATGAATTTCAAACATGCTTATCCAGCGCTTACCTTTTGTTTATCTTCTGATTTCAGCTCTGCAACTTCCTCTCAGACATTTTGAACACAGACATCTTAAACTCACCATGTCAAAACTAAACTCATTGTCTTTCTGACAAACCTTTACTTTTTCCTAACTTATCTATTTCCTTTGAAGGTAATATCACTTTCCCATTTACTCCAGACCCACAACCTACATGTCATTCTTGATTCTTCACTTTCTCAACCACCATATCCAATCTATTTTCCAGATCTATGGATTTTACCTTAGTAACATTTTTCATATATGTACTCTTGTTTCCTGTGCCACTGTCACAGTGTTACACTTGAACTATTGTTATTACCTGCTGTTTGATCTGTCTCCCATAAGTCTCTCCTCATCCTTGTCAATCTTTGCCTCAGTTATCAAAGTTATCTAAAGCAGTGGTCTAACCATGTCACTCCCCTACTTAAAAGTTACCTGTCACTTCCAGAATCAAATATGAAAGCCTCTCTTTGTTCTTCTAAGCCCTTCATAACCTATTCCAAGCTAATTTTCCAATCTTCTTATACCTTATATCCCATCTCCTCCTTCACAAACATTCTCTTCTATCCTGTGACACTGTCCTTTTTGTTATTTGTTGAACAAGGCATTCCATCTCCCAATTCCAGTCATTTTCACTGGCTGTTTCTCACTCCAGGAATACTTCTCTTCCTCATTTCTATGTCCTTGCTTCTCTGACTACCTTTAAATCCAGGAAAAAATAATGTACTTTCTACAGGAAGCCTTCCCTCTATTGCTTGTTTCCAATCTATCCTATATAAATCTTGTTTGGACATAGTTGCATGTTGTCATCTCTTTGAGAACTCCTGGAGAGCTGAGACTGTCTTTTATCTTTCTTTTAATCCTTAGTGCTTAACACTGTATATAGCAGTCACTGAAATTCTTAGTGACTAACCATTTATTTTTACTATTTTTCTTCCAAATTAATATACATTTAATTAAAATTATTCTGATTTAATTAGTCTTTGTGATCCTGCAAACACTCTGACATCCTTTTTTCAAAATTATTTCAATTTCAAAGCAACAACTTTGTTTTCCATACAGGTGTTACACACACACACTCACACACACATACACACACATATATGCATGCACTCAAAATGCATGCACACATGAATGTCTGTATATGAATATATGTATATATACATATATGTGCATATGTATGCCTCCATGTGTGTATGTATGTTTCTATACACATACATAACTATTTATCATGTATCTATCATCTATCTATCTATACTCACACACATGTTCTCCAAGTTATCTAAATTCCTTATAGAAAAGTTGTTGCTGGACTTACTGAATTAGGACTTAATATTAAGGTCAATTCCTTCATAAATATTTTGCGTTGGAACAGGGCTTCTGTGCCTTTGATGAAACTATAGCTGATTATACCATTTGCTATACTATTCAATGTCCTTTATATAAATATCCCTGCAATAAATTTCTATTAGAATTTGGTTCCAGGAAAAAGTATTTCTCTGCATATTCCATTATATGCCTTCTTTTGTCAGAGAATTAAAACTATGTGTTTTCTTTTCCACCTCAATTACCTGGAAACATGAATCAAACTCAGGGATCCTTTGAAGTAATTAATTTATTTCAAAGCCTTTGTAGCATCTAGTTTTTGCTTCTTTTTAATTTCATCACCAATGCTTTATTTTTTACTGTTTTAGTTGTAAACAGCCCCAATTTTTCTTGGAAGTAGGCACAATATAAATTTTAAATGCATTTTAAAAGTAACTGAATACTTGTGGCATTCCTTTTAAATCAACTTAATCCAATTGCCTTATTTACCAGAATACCATTATGATCAGACTTCCTAAAATGAAACTAGTTGATTTTGAGCCTCCTCACTATTACATTATAAGTAAAATTCTGTTGAAGCCAATGGTGGTTACACCTGTAAGATTGTACTGAAATAGCAAAAAGGGGAAAGAAAAAGTCTCTACACCTGTCTTTTTAAAAAATCTTCTAGGTAAATTCAATACTCCATGTGACTAGGTTACCATTTAGGGAATTTTTGATTCTAGGACTAGTAATCCTTCCTCAGTGCCCTGAAAGATCTAATTTGTTTATTTGAGTTCAGAATGTGTATCAAGGACATTTTAATCGTGAGTCATGTGGGTATAAGGAATACATATTCTTCAATATTGCAATCCTGTATAATATTAAGTATTATTGAAAACAGCTAATTAGAAATGAATGAAGCTCTGAAATTCACCAACTTTATCCAAAGTATGTTGGGAGGGGTGTGGAGGGGGGACCCTGAGAACCATGTGTGGGCTGACTTCAGAGGAGTCAGATTTACTTGTTGATTGCCATAGAAACAACATGTAGATGCTTTTTCCACCAAACACACCTAGCAACATTGTGGATGTCTGTATATTCAAATTTGTCCATGGTTACCCTGGGGATTGCTCAGAATGTTAATATCCCTACCATTTCAACAGCATCTCAATTTCAAACTAGAATTATGGTGATTTGGTTTCCCAGTCAACAAGGTATTTTCAGTTCCAGGTGTCAGTAAGGTGATTTCCATGGAAACATTCTGTTTAACTCTACAATATACTTCTGGCCAAATCTATAATACAAGATAAGTCCTAGGACACAGAGTTCCTTACATTTTTGTTTGTTTGTTTGTTTTTGAGGGGGGAGTATCATTTAAGGGAATTTTTTTTTACTTTTTAGAAAGTCCTGATATAGTAATGAAAACTGTCTAAAATGGATATTGTATATGAAAGCATTTGTGACAGATTGATTTGAGCAATTTTTGTCATAGTTTGTAATCTGAAAAAGAAGAGGTTCTTTCAGAGTTCAAATGAACTGATGTTATCATATCATTTATGTATGAATCTCTTGGTGCAAATATACCATGGTTTCTAAAGTCTCGAGGATTAACAAAAACAAAAATATATATTATTAAAATAATGTTCCCATGTCCACCTAGTCTCTCTCTGACCTCTTGATCTATGTCTGATTAATTTAATGATAAAATATCAATTCAGAGGATATTTAAGCTTTTTTGAGAATAAATACACCATAGTGCAATAAAAAGAATACTTAAATTGTAATCAGAAGACCTAGATTCAAATCCATCTCTGATATTTTCTATCTTTCTCCTCCTGGATGACTCTCTTAAGCTCTCTGGGACTCAGTTTCCTAATCAGTATAATGAAAACAATTAATTAAATGACTTCTAAGGCCCCTTCCCGCTTCATAATGATCCCCATTTTGTTTTAAGGTTTTTGAAGGAAAAGTGATTAAGCATTGTCTTTTTAGACCCACCACTTAGCACATAGTAGGCACTTGATAAAAATTTATTGATTGATTTATGGATCCTAAAAATGTGCTGAATTAGTACCTTAACCTTTTAAAGTTCTCAATATCCCATAAATATAGTCTAAGACTAGCATAGGAGTCTTTATCTGTAGGTCAAGAAGCAAAATGCCTTTCACTTATGGTGGGAGGAATGTCTAAAACCTAGGAGTCAAGCCCTGAATTTAGGCAACCAAATAAATTAGGGCCAAAAGTATAGTCAATTACAGTCACTATTTATATATAGGGAAAAGAGAATTCCATAAATCTAAACATATGATAAGAAATTGAAAAAAAAATGTTTAGCTAAGAGTTCACCAACCTTCCTCCAACAGGCATTAATTCCACTTTGTACTTAATTTGTTGCTGCCAGTGTATAATTACATTAATTATTTGAAAGTTGTCACTCCCCAGGGATGCATGATTGATGGTTATTCCCTCTAGAATTTCTGCAATGCATCTCCTCAAGTTCTCTGTACCTATACTGAGTGTTCTGAGGAAAGATGATGTTGAAAAATGAAACTTTGGGAGTCCTAGAGACCTATCTGTTACAAGTTGAGAATACTTAAGTCAATTAAATGACTGAGGTCAAGTCAGACATTCTTAGATATCTCTAGAATTGTTATGGACTGGATGTAGGAGGCAGGACCTTGGAAAGTAAGAAATATGACCTTTGAAATGAGTTACTTATTGTTTCTTCTTATGTTTTAGAGATGCCTTAGACTCACCTCAAGGCACTTTATAAATTTTCTATGTCCCTTAAAGATGTCTTCCAACTTATGATTAAAATGAGGGTCAGTTGCCAATTACCTTTATCAATCAATCAACATATATCAAGTGCTTAATATGTTTTGGATAATTTTTGGTCATGAAGGGGAAACAAAGCCTTCTTTCTGCTGATGTAAACTACAGTGATTCTTTCTAGTTCCATGTCAGCTCCTTTTAATCTTATGACCTCTCCTTTAGACATCATAGAAGAGCTTTAAAATAATATTCCAATCACCTGATACATTTTTCCACTTGGGTGCCATTCCTCAAAGGCTGCCTATGAAATAAAAAAGTATTTTTTTTTTTTGCAGGGCAATTGGGGTTAAGTGACTTGCCCAAGGACACATGGCTAATTTTTGTGTTAAGGGTCTGAGGCCGGATTTGAACTCAAGTCGTCCTGATTCCAGGGCTGGTGCTCTATGCACTGCACCATCTCAGCGCCCCAATAAGAAGTAGTTATAAACTATCCTCTTCACCACACAACTCTTTTGGCATTCTCAAAAGCAAGTGTTTTATAGGTTAGGTACACAAGACAAGGTAATCAATGACTATAGTAATCTACTGTTCGATAAGCCAAAAGACTGTAGCTTCTGTGATAAGAACTCACTATTTAAAAATTATTTAAAATATAAATTAAAAAAAAAACTCCTGGAAAGATTGGAAAGTATTATGTCAGAAACTGGGTATAGATTATATCTTACATCATATACCAAAATAAAGGCAAATTGGGTACACAATTTAGACATAAAGACTAAGACAATCAGCAAACTGGGAGAGCAAAGAAGAGTTTATTAACAAGCAAGAGATAGAGAACATTATGAAATTCAAAATGGATAATTTTGATTATAGTAAATTGAAAAGTTTTGGGGGTGGAGCCAAGATGGAAGAGTAGAAGCAGGTCGGCTGTGCAGCTCGGGCTTCCACCTTCCCCAATTCATGTAAAAGGGGACTCTGAAAAAAAATTTGGAGCTATAGAACCCACAAAATGACACAGAGAAGCTAACCTCCCACTGAGGAAAGCCCAGCAGGTTGTCAGGAATCCAGCGCAGCACTCTGGGAGCTGAGTACAGCCCCACATGAAGGTTTTAGCCCCAGGGTGGGCCTGACCAGTAGCCTGCATGAGGAACTCCAGATCAGCAGCAGCTGTGGCCCTTTCCATAATTATGAACACATAGATGCAAAGGACAAAGTGAGAGGTCAGTGCACTGTGGAGTTTCAGACCCAGTATTTGGGAGTGCATTGGCTATTGCCCCCATGGTGAGAAGCCACTGAGGAGATGCAGCTGTGCAGCCACTGCCATGTGGCAGCTTTAGCTCCTGGCTTGCAGAATGTAGGGGGAACAAGCAACTAATCTGAGGGGTAATCACTGTTGCTTTAATCTGCTTGGATCTGGCTTGTGGTCTAGGGTGGAGGTCCTGGGGTGTGTGTCCAGCTTGCCAGAGCGTGTGGAGGCTTCAGCAAGGGTACCCAAATGATACCTCTGGCAGCTGAGAAAATACCAGCATTTGGTACAAAGCTCCCCTGTCTGGTGGCAGAGTCCTACTGTGGCAAAAAGCCCAGGGGTCAAGTGACTGAGGGGCGACATAACCAGGCAAATGAAACAAAGCAAACAGAAGAATTCAACATTAGGAGATGAAAAGGATCAAAGCATGGAACAGGAGAAAAACAGTGCAATCAGAACTCCTACATCAAAAGTTTAAAAGGAAAATATGAGCTGGTTACAGGCCATGGAGGATGTTAAGAAGCAGATAAGAGAAGTGGAGGAAAAATAGGGAAGAGAAATGAGAACGATGCAAGAAAATTACAAAATGAGAGTCAACAGCCTGACTAAGAAAAATAACACTTTTAAAAAATAGACTAAGTCAAATGGCAAAAGAGGCTCAAAAAGGCAATGAGGAGAAGAATACCTTAAAAAGCCTAATTTGCCAGATGGAAAAAGAATCTCAAAAGCTCACTGAGGAGAATCATAACTTCAGAAGTAGATTGGAGCAAATGGAAGCTAATGACTTTTTGAGAAATCGAGATGCTGTTAAACAGATCCAAACAAATGAAAGAACAGAAGGCAATGTGAAATATTTCACTGGAAAAACCACTGAACTGGAAAATAGATCCAGGAGACATAATTTAAAAATTATTGGACTACCTGAAAGCCATGATCAAAGAAAGAACCTAGAAATCATTGCCCAAGAAATGCTGAAAGAAAACTTCCCTGATGTTTTAGAACCAGAGGGCAAAATAGAGGTTGAAATAATCCACCGATCACCTCCTGAAAAAGATCCCAAAAAGGAAACTCCTAGGAATATTACAGCCAGGTTTTGAAATTCCCAGATCAGGGAGAGAATATTACAAGCAGCCAGGAAGAAACAATTTGAATATTGTGGAAACACAATCAGGATAACCCAGGATCTGGCAGCTTCTACACTGAGGGATTGAAGGGCTTGGGAAATGATATTCTAGAGGTTAAAGGAGCTGGGATTAAAACAAAGAATCACCTAACCAACAAAACTGAGTATCATGTTTCAGGGGAAAATAATATCATGCAGTGGAATAGAGAACTTTAAAGCATTCTTGATAATAAAAACTGAGTTGAATAGAAAATTTGACACTCAGATACAAGAAGCATGAGAAGGTAAACGGGGCAAAGAAATCATAAGGGACTCATCAAAGTTGAACTATTAACAATCCTACATGGAAAAACAATAATTATAACTGATGAAACTTTTCTCAGTATGCAAATAGTTGAAGGGAATATAAATATATATGTGTGTGTATGTGTGTCTAGATATGAGGGTATATGGGCACATGAATACATATATGAATGTGTGTATATATGTTTACAGGTATACATACATAGAGGGCACAGGACCAAATTAATAGGAAAGGATGATACTTAAAAGGTGAAATTAAGAGGTTAGAGAGGAATACAATGAGAGGAGATGGGGAGAGACAGAATGGGGTAGACTATCTCATATAGAAGAGGCCAGGGAAAATGGTTGCAATGGAGGGAAAGAATAGGAAGGCAAAAGGGAATGGGTCAATCTTATTCTCTTTGAATTTGGCTTGGAGAGGGAATGAAATACACACTAAATAGGGTATCTCACCCTACAGGAGAGTAGGGGGGAAGGGGATGAGAGGGGGGATGATGGAAGGGAGGGCAGGCTGGGCAGGAGGGAAGTTGGAAGCACCCACTTTTGAAAGGGGATGGGATCAAAGTAAAGAATAAAAAAAGTGGGAGGTGGGATAGGAGGGAGGGAAATATAGTCAGTCTTTTACAATAAATGTACTATGTTATTGCTTGGCATTACCTACATATGTAGAACCTCTACTGAACTGCTTATCTTCTCAGTAAGGGAAGGTGACAAGGAAGGAAGTTAATGAATTTGGAATTCAAAGTTTTAAAATCAAATGTTTATATATATATATATATATATATATATATATATATATATATATATATATATACACACTGTTATTAGTACTAATTTACATGTAATAAGACATACAGGCACTGAGTCATACAGATCCACCATGCCCTACTGGAAAAGTCGAAGGGGGTATGGGAGAAAATATGGGAGAGAACTGATTGGAGGAGGGGATATCATGTGAGACTTCTACTTTGGGGCTGTGGGTAGGGGAAAAAATGGGGAAAATATTTGCAACTCAAAATCTGGCGGAAATGAATGATGTAAATTGGCAGTTAATAAAGCACTTGAAAAATTAAAAAAAAACTTTAAAAAGGAAAAATAATTAAAAAAAGAAATCAACAATTGCTACAAAAAAAATTGAAAAGTTTTTGTACAAACAAAGCCAATGCAAACAAGATTAGGAGGGAAACAGGAAACTGGAAAAGAATTTTTACTACCAGTGTCTCTGATAAAGGACTCATTTTAAAAATATATAGAGAAATGAGTGAAATTCATGAGGATACAATTCATTCCCCAATTGATAAATGGCCAAAGGATATGAATAAGCAGTTTTCAGGGGAAGAAATTAAAGATATCTATTAGTTATATGAATAAAATATGTTTAAATCACTATTGATTAGAGAAATGCAAATCAAAACATCTCTTAGATATCATATCACACCTGTCAGATAGGCTACTGTGATAAAACAGGAAAATTATAATTGCTGGAAGAGATGTGGGAAAATTGGAACACTACAGCATTGTTGATCGAATTATGAACTGATCCAACCATTTTAGAGAGCAATTTGAAACTATGCCCAAAAGCCTATAAAAATGTGCATATCCTTTGAACCAGCAATACCTCTTCTAGGGTTGTATCAGAAAGAGATTATACAAGTGTGAAAAGGACAAAACTATTTAAAGCAATTCTTTTTTGTGGTGACCAACAACTAGAAATTGAGGGATGCCCATCAATTCAACAGTGGTTGAACAAATTGGGACATATTAATGTAATGGAATACTATTGTGCTATAACAACTAATGAGCAGATGAAATTTGGAAAAACCTGAAAAGGCTTACATGAACTGATGCTGTGAGGGGAACAGAACCAGAAGAATGTTGTACACTATGTGATGACTGACTTTTATTGACTTGGCTCTTCTCAGTAATGCAAGCTTCTAAGACAACTCCAAAAGGATCTTGACAGAAAATTCTATCCACATCCAGAGAAATAATTACAGTCTGAATGCAGATCAAAACAAACTATTTACTCTCTCTCTCTCTCTCTCTCTCTCTCTCTCTCTCTCTCTCTCTCTCTCTCTCTCTTTCTCTCTCTCTTTTGTATTATTTTGTTCTTTCTTGTTCATTCCGTTGTTTATAATTCTTTACAAAATGAATAATGTGAAAATATGTTTAATATGAATGTATATCTAGAGCCTATATTACATTGCATGTGGTCTTGGGGAGGGGAAAGGGTAGGGAGTGGGAGGAAATTTAAAACTCAAAAGCTTATGGAAGTGAATGTTGTAAACTAAAATTAAATAAATAAAATTAAAAAAACCCAAATGTTCTCTACTTTGTGTGTCATGGATTTTTGTAACATGTATACTATTCAGTGTTATTGGTAACTAAATAAAATAGAAACAAATAGTACTAAAAAACAACCAATTATATTAAAAAAAAAACTAATTTGTGCATCCTAGGTTAGGTATAATTGTAGGAAAGTATTTTACTGCTAGAAATTTCAGGATATTAGAGAGGTATATAAATATGATTAAAGGAGGAAAGTTACAAATCATAAGTCAAGGAATTATAGCACAGTAAGAATTCTTCATTGGCCTTTGAATAGAGTTATTTTTAGATTGAAACAACATCAGAAGCTTTTGTCCAATCTCCTCATTTTACAAATATCAAAAGTCATGCTTAAGGTAGTTTATTAACCTCTTTGAAGTCCCACAGGGAGAAGCAAATATGATTGAACCTGTATAATCTGACTCCAATTCAAGTGCTCTTTCTGCTACATCACAGTACATCACATTGCTCAAATTTTATCTTCAAATGATGGACAAATACATCCCTTAACATATGTTGAGATTCATTCACAGTTCAGAGGAAACTATGCTATTTTGCTCCTTCTCAAACTTTCCTTATTTCATATTGGAAAGTCATGTTAGTTTAAAAGCAGAACAATGGAAAAAAGTGCTTCCCAGTAGTAAATTAAATTTGGGAGGGGAGGGAGTGGAAATGAGGCAAAGATAATGTTGAGTATTTGGGGGGAATTAGGATTTTTTCCCCTGTTTCAACATTGATTCCATTGGCAAATGAAATGCCATTAGATTGGCAGTTGAAATTTGTATAACTTTTGTAATTTATTTGATGGCTTGTAAATCTGTGACATAAATAACTCACTTTCAACTAATTGTAGCATATTGCTGCTTTTTATTCTTACACAACAATATCATTTTGCTCATTTTTATTTTGTTCATTTTGTTTTGTATGAGCATCAACAAGTCATTTAGCATTTTCTGAGACACTGTTTTCTCATAAGGAAAATGGTGGTCATAAGTTTTGACCTACTTCACTGTTGCAAAGTAACTCATTTATATTCCATAGAATGCTGTAGCAGCAAGCACCCCAAATGTCCCCAGGGTGGCTGCCAACACAGGTTCTTGGATCTGCTTTGATAAAGGAAAGCAACTCAAAGTGGGTTAACAAGCTTACTTTAATCGGTCAAACATATATCGGTTACCTAGTTCAGGGAAAAAAGGTCAGCACCCCAAACTTCAGAGTATACAGACAGAATTATCAAGACAGAGAAACAGATCAAGTAGACAGGTTTCCAAACTGTCCAACCATTACATCCATACCAAATCAACATATGGGTTTTTCAAAGCCGGGGGGCTCTCAACAATGGCTTCCCAAAGTCTCATCGGATCAAATCACAGAACACTTCTCAAAGTGAGCCCCAAAACAAAGCCTCAAATCAGGTTTATATAGCCTGCTCCTGGCTCAGAGAATGTAACAACTTTCTGGACCCACTGGACTATCAAAAAGTATCTACTGAAAAACAAGCCTCCCACCCCAGGCTCCAGGTACACTTTAGCCTAGGGGCAGGGAAGATCTTTAAATTTGCATTTCCATTACAAATGCCTGGTAAATGTGAGTTCTGAAGAATTCTGATTTACAACTGTTGGTAAGTGAGTTGAAAATTGGAGATCTTGTTGGTTTTCTTTGAAGTTTCAAATGCATTTGATCTGATGTACAGTGTTTAATTAAAGTTATATTTTGATTGATTAAAGTTATGATACTTAGAGTAACTCAAAGGGGTGTGAAAAAATTCTCATTGGATTAAGTTCACCATTAAATTCTCTGCTTAATATTGTCTATAAAAAGAAGATCCACAAGTCAAGAACAGATACACTGTGATAGAATTAAAACTTTCTTCAATAATTAGAGGTTAATAAAATGATTGTTTTCTTCTTAAAAGTAACAATGATGAATATATCTGCCAAAAAATTTACATACCCAATTATACACAGCCTGAAATGGGAATTACTGAGGATGGAAGATGGAAATTAGTTCATGCAAATTAGTAATGACAATAAATAATTAAGTCCTAATAGATAGTGCAATGGAATCTCTTATTCACCACAGAGTCATGATATTTGCTTCATTCCTCACTCAAAATGCCAAGCAGGATATCCCCCTACACAAATTCAGTGCCATTTAAGTCAAATAAAAAGGAATGAGGCTCTAATTTCATGACAATGGATTGTTATTTTGTTATTGTACACATTCAGGGATTTCAGAAGCAAGATGCTTAAAAAGAAATATATGGATAACATCAATATCAACAGAAAATACTAGTTATGTAAATTTTTCTGGGATTTGTTTTGTTCAATATGATATTTTATCTTTCTCTCAAAATTTGTAAGCTATGTGTCATTTGATCTGAAAAGAGGGGGGGAAGTCTTCATGACCTCACACATTCAAGAGATATCTCTTTTAAAACTGTATGTACTCTCATGTGAAAAGATAGACATATTACATATTTTTAGACAATGATCCATTACAGGCAATGTTTCTTTAAGATCAATTTTATTGACAGATACACAGTAGAAAAATTAAATGACATGTCATAATTTTTTTTTTTTTTAAGCAATTGGGGTTAAGTAACTTGCTCAAGGTTACACGTCCAGGTGTTTCTGGGTGGGTGCTAAGTGTCTGAGCCTGGGATTCGATCTCCAGGTCTTCTCAACACTGGAGCTGGTGCTCTTACTCGCTGTGCTACCTGGCCGCCCAGACATGTCATAATTAAATGAACAAAATAGCTTTTTAAAAGGAGTGATGAAAAACAAAATTAAATAGGACTTTCCTGTTATGATTGATCACTGAAGGCTCAAAATAAGTATTTTTTTCTTTTTTAATAAATTCATTTGTATTTACATGCATTTTTAATTCGTCCATCTTATCATTTAACCTCCGATTTAGTAACAATAAAAAAAACCCTGGAAAAATAAAATTCCAATCTTTCAAAGGCAAATACCAGCAAAAACAATTCACATACTGTCTGTGTCTGAAAAAGTACATACTTCTTTACAAACTCTATGGCAAAAGCAAGTGACTTTTTGAGCTTCAGTCCTCTGCACTCCTGTCTTCTCACTGCCTTGATCATGTATCTAAAGTCTTCAAAGATTAGATTATTCTTCAAAATCTACTCACTTTGTTCTGTATCAGTTCACTAAGATCTTCCCAGTTTCCTCTAAAATTGGCCATTTCATCATTTTTTCCAACTTATTTATTTATTTTTAGATTCCAACATTTATTTCCACAAGATTTTGAGTTACAAAATTTTCTCCCCATTCCCCTTCCCCACCCTAAGATAGAAAACCTACTGAATACTCCTTCCCCTAATCTGTTCTCTCTTATATCCTCCACTAAATCCCCCCTAACTTTCTAGTAGGGCAAGATGGATTTCTATACCCCAGTACCTGTATATCTTATTTCCTAGTTGCATGTAAAAAACTTTTTTTAACATTTGTATTTAAAACTTTGACTTCCATATTCTTTCCATTTTTCCCTCCTTTTACCCACCCCCACTTGGAGGACATGCAATTCAATATAGGTTGTACATGTGTAGGTATGAAAAAGGTTTCCATAGTTGTTATATTGTGAAAGACTAACTATATTTCCCTTCATCCTATCCCATTCTCCACTTATTCTATTTTCTCTTTTGACCCTGTGCCTTTTCAAAAGTGTTTGCTTCTAACTACCCTCTCCCACAATCAGCTCTCACCTCTATCATCCATCCTCTTATCCCTTTCCTCTTGCTTTCCTGTAGCGTAAGGTGCCCAAATGAGTGTGTATATAATTCCCTCCTTACGCTAAATTCAATGAGAGTAAGGTTGACCCATTGCCTTTCATTTTCCTGTTCTTTCCCTCCATTGTAATAGTTTTCTCTTGCCTCTTTTACGCATGATAATTTACCCTAATCTATCTCTCCCTTTCTCCTTCTCCCAATATATTCCTCTGTCACTTTTAATTTTATTTTTTAGACATCATCCCTTCATATTCAACTCATCCTGTGCCCTCTGTCTATGTATACATGTATACACATATACATATACTAACATATATATTATTTATACACACATACATCCTCCTCCTATACATATATATATATATATATATATATATATATATATATATATATATATATTCCCTTCAACTATCCTCATACTGAAAAAAAATCTCATGAGTTACAATTATAATTTTTCCATGTAGGAATATAAATAGTTCAATTTTAATAAGTTCCTTATGATTTCTTTTTCCTGTTTACCTGCTAATCCTTCTCTTGCTTCTTGTATTTGAAAGTCAAATTTTCTGCTCAGCTCTGGTTTTCTCATAAAGAATGCTTGAAAGTCTTCTATTTCTTTGAATGTCCAAAATTTCCCCTGAAGCATTATACTCATTTTTGTTGGGTAGGTGATTCTTGGTTTTAATCCTAACTTCTTTGACTCTGGAATATCATATTCCAAGCCCTTTCATCCATTAATGGAGAAGTTGCTAGGTCTTGTGTTATCCTGATTGTGTTTCCACAATGCTCAAATTGTTTCTTCCTGACTCCTTGTAATACTTTCTCCTTGATCTGGGAATTCTAGAATTTTACTATAATATTTCTGGGAGCTTTATTTTGGGGATCTTTTTCAAGAGGTGATCTGAGAATTCTTTCAATTTCTGTTTTACCATCTCGTTCTGGAATATCTGGACAATTTTCCTTGAGAATTTCTTGAAGGATGATTTCTAGGCTATTTTTTTTTTATCATAACTTTCAGGTTGTCCAATAAATCTTAAATTATCTTTCCTGCATCTGTTTTCCAGGTCAGTTCTTTTTTCCTATGAGATAATTCACATTGCCTTCTATTTTTCTTTGTTTGGATTTCTTTTATTGTATCTTGATAAAGACATTAACTTCAATTTGCTCCAATTTAATTTTGAAGGACTTATTGTCTTCTGTGAGTTTTAAAATTCCTTTTCCATCTGGCAAATTTGGCATACTTCTCCTCATTGGCTTTTTGGGCCTCTTTTGCCATTTGAGTTTTTCTCTTTTTTTAGATGTTATTTTCTTAAGTCAGGCTGTTGACTCACTTTTCATGATCTTCTTGCATCATTCTCATTTCTCTTCCCAATTTTTCTTCCACTTCTCTTGCTTGATTTTTAATATCATTCTTGAGCTCCTCCATGGCCTGGCATCAATCCATATTTTTCTTGGAAGCTTTTGGTGCAGGAGTTTTGACTTAGTTTTCTTCTTCTGGTTCCATGTTTTCATCCTTTTTGTCCCCAAAAAGTTTCTATGGTCTGATTGTGTTTCTTCTGTTTGCTGTTCTTGCCAGCCAGTTACTTGACTTGTGAGCACTTTGCCATGGAAGAACTCTGCTTCCAGAGTGGAGAGTGCTGTTTCTCAAATTTCTGGGGTTTTTGAAGTTGTCAGAGCTATAATGCAGGCACCCTCTCTACAATCTCCATTAGCTCTGGCACACTGGCATTCCTCATCCCAGGACCACCACCCAAGACTGTGACCCAGATCTGAGCAGGTAAAAGCCAGAGTGATTACCCTCTGAATGGTGACTTGGTCCCCCTACAATCTGCAGGCCAGGAGCTCCAGAGGCAGCCACATGGTAGCAGCTGCAGCCTTTAAGCCACCAGCCACCTCTTGCCCCAGTGCCAGGGACGAGACCATGCTTTTCCATCACCCAGTTCCAACAGAATTCCATAATGACCTTTTGTTTCTTTGGCTTTTATAAATTGAGAAGTCTGGCAACTGCCACAGATGCTGATGATTCACTCTCCTAAAGTCTTCTCTGGCCATTCTGGGCCATGAGTCTGGGCCTTCATGGCTCATGTGGGATTGTGCTTGGCTTCTAGAACAGTGTGATAGACCCTTCCTGTTGGCCTGCCAGGGGGCCTTCAGTTGAAGATTTGTTTCTTTATGTCACTTTGTGGGATTTGTAGCTCTAACATTTGTTTACAGTCATTTTTTAAAGAAGTTTTGGAGGTGGTTGGTGCAGGATATCAAGCAAGTTTCTGCTTTTACTCCACCATCGTGGCTTCCCCATATTCATCACTATTTTAATGACACAATCATATTTCCTTCAATTAGTCACTAAATATTTACTGAACATCTACCTTATGCCAGGCAGAATATTAATCATTAGGGATAGAAAGTAAGACAAAAAGTAGTTTGCCTTTCAAGGTCCTCACAGTCTAATGAGAGAGACAACATACCAACAGTTAGGTACAAACAGTACAAATACAGGATAAATTGGAGATAATTTCAAAGGGAAAGCAGTAGAATTATGGGGAATGAGGCAAGGCTTCTTGTAGAATATGGGATTTTAACCACAACTTAAATAAATCAAGGAACGCTAGGAAACAGAGATTGGGAATGAAAAGTTGCCCACCCATCATGGGAGACAAGTCAAGATAGATGGGTTGACAATTCACGGTAGATGGAACATTATATCTGAGGAAAAGCAGGGAGATTATTTGGGTTGAATTATGTATAATCCATGGATAGAATAAACTAATTAATAGACTTGAATGGTAGGAAGGGATTTAAGAGTCAAACAGAACAGTCTGTAAATAATCGTAAATACAATAGGGAGCCACCCTATCCATATCCTCAATAGACCATAATGAAGTAGAAATAGTAATGCATAAAGAAAAAAATAAGAGCTATAAATATTGACTCATGTGCACAAACATAAACTCTGGTGCCATTCAGTTTATAGACAAATTCTATCAAACATTTAAGGATCAATTAAAACCTGAGCAATGATTTTCTTTTGAAAATGAATAATGTTTGCTATTATATTATGGAACTCCTGATGACAATTCAAGTTAGTATTGTTCTTACAAGGTTGTATTAATAATAGAATTCTAAATGTGTTTCAAAACTTAAAATATAATTAATATTAATGATAAAAATAAAAATACCTCATGTAGCAGCAAGCACCCCAGGGTCCCAAGGGTGGCTGCCAACCTAGGTTCTTAGATCTGCTTTTCTAAAGGAAAGTAACTCAAAATTGGTTAACAAGCTTACTTTAATCAAACATATATTGTTCACCTAGTTCAGGGGAAAAAGTTCAGTACCCCGAACTTCAGAGTATACAGACAGAAGTTACAAACAGATCAAGCAGACAGGCTTCCCAACCATTACATCCATACCAAATCACAGTTACCAGAGAGGGAGACATCAACATCTGGGTTTTCAAAGCTGGAGGGCTCTCAATGGCTGCCCAGAGTCTCATCTGGTCAAATCACAGAACACTTCTCAAAGTAAGCCCCAAAGCAAAGCCTCACATCAGGGCTTATATAGCCTTCTCCCGGCTCAGAGGATATAACAACTTTCTTGACTCCACTGCCCAATCACAAATTATTTCCCGAGAAACAAATCTCCCACCACAGGCTCCAGGTGCACTTAAGCTTAGGGGCAGGGAAGATCTTAAAAATTTACATTTATATAACACCTCCCTTATGATAGCTTTAATAAACACAGGAGAAGTCTTTGATAAAATAAGGAATGTAATCATATTAAAAATCCCAAACAGCATAGGCAAACAGGCACACATCTTCTAACATTGCTTGCAATGAGATAATGCTAGGAACTTTTCCAAATTAAAAAAAAATGCCCTAAAGCAAGGATGCTTGGTTTTTGCATACAGTTCTAAAACTTTTGGCATATTTTTTATAAATATATTAAGCCGAGGTATCAAATTGTATTATAAATGGGTAAAGCCAAGATAGCAGAGTAAAGGCAAGGCCTTGCTTGATCTCTCCCCCCAAACCCACCAAATGCCTTTAAAAACTGGCTCTAAACAAATTCTACATCAGCACAAACCATAAGAAGATGGAGTGAAACAAAATTCCAGCACAAGATCACTTGGAAGTTTGGCAGGAAAGGTCTGTTGCAGTAGGATGAGAGAGGAGTGCAGTCCAGAGCAGGCCATACCAACAGATACTAGGCCCAGCAAACCCAGAGAATGCCTTGGAGCAACTGAATCATTGGCATCAGTGCAAGTTTCCAGACCTTTTGGCCCACAGACACCAAAATCAACTTGGAGGGTCATCAAGAAGGATTTGTTGCACCCAAGTGAGAGAGAAGCATAGTCCAGTGCAGGCTATGCCAGCAACACCCAGGCCCTATCAATCTGGGAGCAAACTTTGGGAGTGACGGAATCAGCAACATTTATAGCAGTGGCTACTTCTGGAACTCTCAACCCACAGACATAAAGAGGGTCTAACAACTGGTCAGGAGATTATAGGGGTCTTTTTGCTAGCACCGAGTCCAGACTGTTGCTTTGCCCATATGCAGATCTCCGTTACAGTACTGGTTGGCAGTCCCAGCACAAGGATAAGGAACACTAGCATAGCAGAGCTTTCAGCCACAGCAGAAAGGGCACCCTCATCACAGTTCCAGGGCAGAAAAGAATGGTTGTGGTTTGCTCACAGAACAAAGCACAGGCCAGTAGAGGAGTAGGCACCTGTCCTTAGATCAGACCACTTTGGAAGAATTAAAGAAATTGTAAGTCCCTAGAAGTACCTCTGAAAAAAAGTTATATAAAACCTCTGAAATTTGGGACAGTGCACCATCCACACTGGAAGCAGAGCCCTACTTTAACATACACTTCAAAATCAAATAATGGAAAATGAAGAAAAATGGGGGAAAAATAATTATGACTATAGAAATGACAAGGAAGAGCAAAACATACACACTTAGAAGATAATAAAGTCAAAGCTCCTACATCGAAAGGCTTCAAGAAAAAATATGAATTTGCTTCAGATCATGGAAGAGTTCAAAAATGATTTTGAAAGTCAAAAAAGAGAGATAGAAAAAATGGGAAGAGAAATGAAAGTGATAACAAGAAAATCATGAAAAATGAGTCAACACATTATGTAAAGATGCACAAAAAGATACTGAAGAAAATAACACTTTAAAACCAGAATTAGTCAAATAGTGAAAGAGATATGAATGGTGACAAATCCAACTGAAGAGAAGAATGCCTTATAATCAGATTTCGAGGGAAAAAGGAAAAAAAATGGTACTGAAAATCACTGAAGAAAAGGATTCTTTAAAAATTAGAATTGGACAACTGCAAGCCAATAACTACATCAAGCACCAAGAAATGATAAAACAATAACAAAAAAATGAAAAAAAAATATGTAAAATATCTCATTGAAAAAACAATTGATCTGAAAAATGATAGAGGAGAGCTACTTTAAGAATCATTGTGCTACCTGGAATCTATGATAAAAAAGAGTCCAGACTTTGTGTTTCATAAAAATTATCAAGGAAAACCACCTTTATATGCTAGAACCAAAGGGTAAAATAGACATGGAAGAACCCACAAAATATCTCCTTTGAGATCCCAAAATGAAAATAAAAAGGAATATTATGTTAAAACTCCAGAGCTAGGGGTGGCCAGGTGGCTCAGCGAGTAAGAGCACCGGCTCCAGTGTTGGGACGACCTGGAGATCGAATCCCGGGCTCAGACACTCAGATACTCAGCACCACACCCAGAAATAACTGGCCGTGTAACCTTGAGCAAGTTACTTAACCCTGATTGCTTAAAAAAATAAAAAATAAAAAAACAAAACAAACAAAACAAAACAAAAAAAAACAAACTCCAGAGCTTCCAGGTCAGGGAGAAAATGTTGCAAGCAGCCAGAAAGAAACAATTCAAATGTAAAGCTACAGTCAGTATAACATAAGATTTAGCAGTTTCCATATTAAATAAAGAGCGGACTTGGATTATGATATTCTAGAAGGTAAAGGAGCTAGAATTATAACTGAGAATAACCCACCCAGCAAAACTGAGTGTAAATCTTCAGGGAGAAAAATGGGTATTTAATGAAAGAGATGTGACTTTCAAGCATTCCCGATAAAAAGATAGAAGCTGACTGCAAAATTTGATATTCACAAACAAGATTTAAGAGAAATTTTTAAAAAGGCACATAAGAAAGAGAAATCAAAAGGAAATCAATAAGGTCAAAATACTTACATTTCTCCATCAGAGAATGAATTCTAACTCCCAAGAATTTTATCATTATTCATGCAGTTAGAAGGAGTATGCATAGAGAATATGGCTATAAGATGACTGTGATGGGACATTTTTAGAAAGACCTGGAAAGACTTACATTATCTGATGCAAAGTAAAGTGAGCAGGAATAAGAGAACATTGTACATAGTAACAGCAATATTGTACAAGGATCACTGAGAATGACTTAGATATTCTCAGCTAAACAATGATTGAAAACAATTCTGAAGGACTTGTGATGAAAAATATTATCCTTCTCCAAAGAAAGAACTGATAGCATCTGAATACAGATTAAAACATGCTTTTTGAACTTCATTTCTCTTTTGTAACATGGTTATTATAGAAATGCTTTTCATTACTGTACATGTATAATCTCTATCCAATTGTTTGTTTTCTTAAGAAAGTGGAAGAGGAAGGAGAAGGGGCAGGAATGTGGAATGCAAAATACTTTTCAAATATATTTTATTTTTCATTCATTTACATGTTAAAACAGTTTTAAACTTTTTTTTAACCTTTTGAGTTCAAAATTCTATCTTTCCCTCTCTCCTTCCCTTTTCCCCTTTCTGAGATGGTAAGCAATCACGTATAGATTATATATGTGCCATCTTTCAATCTGTATTCAAATAATATCAGTTCCTTCTCTGGAGGCAGATAGTATGCTTCATCATTTGTCCCTTGGGATTATCTTGGATCATTGTATTGCTGTGACGAGCTATCTCATTCACAGTTCTTCATCATTAAATATTGTTGAAACAATATTTTTAATGAATGTCAAAAGTTTTGGTTTATATAGAATCAAAGAAAAAATAAACGTAAAAAAAAAGAATGGATTGGAGCAGGAGGACATTTCAGATGAGAGACTAGTTGGGAACCTAATTCAGGCAAGGCATGATATAAGCCCAAATTAGGGTGAGCAGAGAGGAGAAAACAGATGTGAGCGATTTTTAGTAGAGAAATAGTAAAAATTTGAAATTAATTTGATATGCATGTGGAATGAGTGAGATAGAAGAGGTAAAGATGAGAATGCAGTTGCAAATATAGTTGACAGGAAGTAGAGTGATGACCTTATAAAACAAAAAAAGAACATTTTAACATAATGTTTTAAACGTTTTTGTTTGAATAAAATCAGAGAAATAAGTAAAATAAGAGTAGTAGACTAGATTATATCTCAAGATCCCTCCAGCTCCAAATCTATGATCCTACAACAATGAATAATAGTGACTAAATAGGTTTATATGTATATACACACACATATATATATATAACATATACATATTTTATTTTATGTGTGTATAATTATGTACATATATGATTAAAAATATTTAATACCAAGGACCATTCTCCAATAGAGTAGAAAGTGGTAAAACGATATAAATAATTTTCTTTTTTTATTGCTTTTTTTTGGAGGGCAGTTGGGGTTAAGTGACTTGCCCAAGGTCACATGGCTAGTTTTTGTGTTAAGTGTCTGAAGTCAGATTTGAACTCAGGTCCTCCTGACTCCAGGCCGGTGCTCTATTCACTGTGCCACCCCTGATATAAATAATTTTCAAAAGATTTTACAAACTGATGCAGAAAAGAATATGTAGAACTAAAAGTATTGCATATAAATCATAATGGCAATATAAATGAAGGTATCAGTAATAGGATATTAAATATATCCATCTTCATTAAAAAGAGGTGGAAGATTTCTAGAACATAAAGTATATATCATCAAATGTTTTTATCATAAGTTATTGTGTTGTTATAAAGTGGGGAGAAGAGAGATTTTCTTTCACAGAATTGATTACAACATAAAGAAATCAAATCAGTAAGCATCTATTAAGTTCCTGCTTTGTTCAAGGTTATACATTAGACACTGGGTATACAAAGACAAAAATAAGAGCACTTTGCCCTCAAGACTCTTATAACCGACTGGGGGTATAGGAAGCAAGGTGTATACATGGGTGAGTATTTTTTTTAAAAATGTATAAAATAATGAAGTAATTTTTTAAAAAAATCAGAAAGTGGGAAGAACACAAATGACTAGAAGGGATCAAGAAGGGCCTTGTGTAAAAGGTGGCAATGAAATTGAGCCCTCTGGGGATATAGGAGTGACAAGAGCTTATTGTAAGGAGAAAAAGCATACCTAGGCCCAACCTTGATAGTCTAGTCCCATTGCCCACTAAGTACTCTGTGTTACTATCCCATATCTTCTGATTCACTCAGTTTTAGACCACCTATTAGTAATCTGTCACCCAGTCTTACCTGACAGGTCCCAGATTTCCCTACTACCACGTTATAGGAGGAACAGCCCAGAGTTGAAAAGCAGCAGGGTGGGGAGGGATAGAAAATTGCCTCTGTTATGTTATTGAGGCACTTTAAAAAGTGAATCCTTTTATGTTTCAAGGTCAATTTGTTTTGGATATCAGTCAATATGCCTTCCTTGTCCCAGGAAAACCAAGGCATTGAAGTGGTAGACATAATTTGATGTTGATGAAGTTCAATTTTCCTGAAAGTTTTTCCCTTCAGAGCTCTCTGTCACATCCCTTACATTTTCATAAGGGAGTTTGCTCCAAAGATAAGAAATTATTCAATATGCTATCTACCTGTTTCTGCTTTTGTAGAGACTTCTTAATTCTTAGATTTTGTTCACAAATGGTGGGGGTTGGGTAAGTGTAGGAGGGGGCAGACTAGTTCTAAGCAATTTATTTAAATTGCAATCTTGCCAAATTTTATGTTTATCTTCCTTTCTCCAGAATTCAAGGGGGTAGAAGAGCTTGCATTTCATGGCATTTAAAATTGGTGACATTTATCCAGGAAATAAATGAAGCAGTGGACACTTATTGATACAATTTGTCCTCATTCCCACAGCTTCCTTTCAACAGTGACATTTACCAAAAGAAACTGGCTCAGTGCGCACCTAATCGGTTCAAGGTCTCATGTGTTTTCACCTTGCACATCTGTATATTTTGCCAGGCTTTTAAAAACCTCCTCACCCCTGCTACTCCATAATGAAAGGCTAAGCTGCTGGCTGCTCTTTTGCCAAGACCACTAGAATGGGCTTACGGATGAATGGATAAATTATAGTTCTAAACTATCTTATAAACAAGTCTGAGCAAATGAGAGATGACCCAGATTTTGATTCTGAAAAAGCTTTCAAAATGCCTATGTTGATTCAAAATTAAAGCCTTGACATTCCTCAGTCCAAACTCTATAGATGGGGCCACATTTTCCAGCAAATTGTTGGCTCATAGAGACAGTCACCCTCTTTAGAACCAAAGCATAGAAGCTTGTCTGTTCTTTCCTGGGACTGTGTCAGGAAGCAGAGACAACAATGAATGAAAGAATGATCATCTGTCTTGGCAGTTGTTAACCCACAAATATTTGAATATTTTAAATAAATATTATGAAAGATGGCAGAACTTATGGCAGATTGCATTGACAGAGTGTATTTCTAGGACAGGTAATGACAACTGTGCAAAGATATCTTGTGGAGAAAAAAAGGACACATTTAATGCTATCCAAGATTAAGTTTCCTGTTTACTCAAGCCTCAATTATCCTCAGTCATGATGACAGATGTACCATGATTATCTAGAATCTAGAAATAACCTGAAAATCTCATTCAAGCCTTAAATGTCAATCTCTTCCCAAACTTTTTCTCTAATTATCTTTCTTCTCATCACTCCCCTGCACCTCCTATTTTTTTTTATTAAAGATTATGCTGAGAAAAAATTGATTGGCTTATGGTTCTCTCTCATACTATCCAAGATCAATCCTTGGTCAAAATATCAAAGAGAAAAAACCCAGAATGTGTTTGTGTGCATGTGTGGGTGGTATGTGTGTGTGGGGGTGTGTGTATGTGTGTGGGGGTGTAGAACAAAGAAAAAGAGACAGCCAGAGAGCTACTGAATTGGATAATTACATCCTGGATATGCAAGAGATAAATGAACTCTAATTGGAAACCAGAAAATTTACTTTTTTAACAATTAAAAAAGATAGTTACTATAAAGTGTTATGTGATAACCTTCAACATCAGAACTGCTGATGTCTTTGAATGATGCTTCCCCCCTAAAAAAAAATTTTAGGAATTCAAAAGGACTACTTACCCTCACTGATTTGATTTTCTTCTTGTCACTCCCAGGGACTTCCAGAAGAGTTTGAGAAGGGCAAGTCTCAGAGCTCCTTATCCCAACCATGCCAGGAAATCTCTTAGTACATGTATATTCATGAGAGAGCTCAGCCTAGCACCCAGGTCTTTTTATTCTCAATATAATGACCTTTCTTCTCTCTCAGGCACATTGGTGGAAAATGATTTTCATTTTGCTTATAAAACTTGATATTTTATAGAAAGGAATATGATCCAAGTTGGTTAGACTTAGTGATTTCTAAGGTCCTTTGGAGCTTACAATTGCATACTTCCAACTACATGCGTCTATACTTTAATTTTTCTCTTTGTTACTTTGACCAAGGATTGATCTTGTATAGGATGAGAGAGAACCATAAGCCAATCAATTTTTTCTCAGTATAATCTATAATAAAAAAATAGGAGGTGCAGAAGAGTGATGAGAAGAAAGATAATTAGAGAAAAAGTTTGGGAAGAGATTGACATTTAAGAATTCTGTGTCTGTGTACTCTAACCTTATCTGTGGGAGAGGGCTCCAGGTTTATGAAGGATGTGCTTGATTACTAAATTTTTTCCTATGCTATTTCACAGTCTTTGCTTTGATTGAGTGAGCTAGGTGACATGGTAGATACGGTGTTGAACTCTGAATAAAGAAGACATGAGCTGGAGTCAAGATAGCAGAGTAAAAGCAGAAACTTGCTTGAGTTCTTCCTCTAAACAACTCCAAATACCTGGGAAAATGACTCTAGGGGGGAGAGGCAAGATTATGGAGTAAAAGCACAAACTTGGCATGGGCTCCAGTTCTAACCACTTCCAATACCTGTAAAAAAATGACTCTAAACAGATTTTAAAGCTACAGAACCCACAAGGTGACAAAGAGAAACAAATTTCTCACTGAAGGCAGCCTGGCAGGCCAACAGGAAAGGTCTATCACATAGGGCTTGGAGTCACACACAGTGTCCCTTAGGGAGCGGTTCTGGACCCAGGACAGCCCCAATCAGCAGCAGCTGGAACAGACGTCAGGAGAGTGAATAAGCAGCAGCTGTGGATGTTTCCTTATTTCTCAACCCATAAACACCAAAGACAAAATAAGAGGTCAGTGGGGAACTCTGTTGGAAGGGTGAAGGAAGAGTGGGGCCAAATCCTGGCCCTGGGGTGAGAAGTGGCAGAGGTGCTGCTGCTGCATGGCTGCTTCTAGAGCTCCTGGCCTGCAGATTGTAGGGGGATCAAGTAACCCTTCAGAGGTTAATTGCTCTGGCTTTGACCAGCTTGAATCTGGATCGTGGTCTTGGGTGCTGGTCCTGGGGTGTGTGGCCACTGTGCCAGAGCTTGTGGGGGCTGCAGAGAGGGCACAAAACTAATAACTCCAGCTGTGATTTGGGACAAATCCAGTGATTTGGGACAAAGCTCTCTCCATTCTGGAAGCAGAGTTCTACCATGTTAAAGAGCTCAAAAATCAAGTAATTGGCTGGCAATATGAGCAAGCAGAGGAAGTGCAATCAGACCATGCAATCCTTTTTTGGGGGACAAAAAGCATCCAATCATGGAACTGGAGGAGTATAATGAAGTCAGAACTCCTTCATCAAAAGCTTCCAAGAAAAATATGAATTGTTCACAGGGCATGGAGGAGCTCAAGAAGGATTTTGTAGATCAAGAAAGAGAAGTGGAGGAAAATTGGGAAGAGAAATGAGAATGATTCAAGAAAATCATAAAAAGCAAATCAACAGCCTGCTAAAGAGACTCCAAAAAATTCTGATGAAAATAACACCTTAAAAAGTAGTCTAACTCAAAAGGCAAAAGAAGCCCAAAAAGTCAATGAGGAGATGAATGCCTAAAAAAGCCAAATTTCCCAGATGAAAAAGGAATTTCAAAAACTCACTGAAGAGAATAAGCTCTCCAGAATTAGATTGGAGTAATTGGAAGCTAATGACTTTATAAGAAATCAAGATACTATAAAACATATCCAAACAAAGGAAAAATAGAAGGCAATGTAAGTTATCTCAATTGGAAAAACCACTAACCTGGAAAACAGATTCAGGAGAGATAATTTAAAAGTTATTGGACTGCCTGAAAGCCACGACCAAAAAAAAGCCTAGACACTTTCAAGAAATTATCAAGCAAAATTGCCATGATATTCTAGAACCAGAGGGCAAAGTAGAAGTTGGAAGAATTCACAGATCGTCTCTTGAAAAGATCCCAAAAAGAAAACTTCTAGGAATTTTATAGCTAAATACCAGAGTTTCCAGATCAAGGAGAAAATACTGCAAGCAGTCAGGATGAAAACAATTGAATAATGTGGAAACACAATCAGGATAACACAAGACCTAGCAGCTTCTACATTAAGGGATGAAAGGGCTTGGAATATGATATTACAGAGGTCAAAGGAGTGAGGATTAAAACCAAGAATCACCTACGCAGCAAAACTGAGTATAATGCTTCAGGGAAAAATATTGTCATTCAATGAAATATGGGATATTCAAGCATTCTTGATGAAAAAACTAGAGCTGAACAGAAAATTTGACTTTCAAATACAAAAAGCAAGAGAAGCATGAGAAGGTAAATAGGAAAAAGAAATCATAAGGAACTTATTAAAGTTGAACTATCTTCATTCCTATATGGAAAAAAGACAATGTAACTCATGAAACTTTTCTCAATATGAGGATAGATGATGGGAATTTATGTATACATACATATATATGTATGTATAAGAGGGTGTTTGTGTGTATAAATACATATGTGTATGTGCATGTGTGTACATGTATGCATAGAGAGGGCACAGGATGAGTTGAATTTGAAGGGATGATATCTGAAAAATAAAATTAAAAGGTGAGAGAAGAATTTATTGGGAGGAGACAGGGAGAGATAGATTAGGTTAAATTATGTCATGTAAAAGAGGCAAAAGAAAACTGTTACAATGGAGGGGAATAGCAGGAAGGTGAAAGGAAATGCATCAATCTTACTCATTGAATTTTGCTTAAGGAGGGAATAACATACACATTCAATTTAGTATCTTACACTACAGGAAAGCAGGATTCCCCCTGGTAATAAAGGGATAACAGGGAGAATGATAGAAGGGAGGGCAGATTTTGGGAGAAGGTAGTAAGAAATAAACACCTTTGAAAAGTAACAAAGCAAAGGAGAAAATAGAAAAAGTGTGGGGTGTAATAGGATGAAGGGAACTATAATTAATCTTTCACAATATAACTACTATGGAAATATTTTGTGTAACTACATATGTACAACCTATGTTGAATTGCTTGTCTTCCTAATAGGGGTGGGTGAGGAGGAAAGAGGGGAAAGACTCTGGAACTAAAAGTTTCAAAAGCAAATGTTCCAAAAATGTTTTATATAGACAACTGGGAAATAAGATATACAGGCACTGGGGTATAGAAATCCATTGTGCCCTGTTGGATACTTAAGGGGGGGTATAGAGGAGGATAAAAGAGAGAACAGATTGGGGAAAGGAGTATTCAGTAGACTTACCATTTGGGGGTGGATGTAGGGGAAAGGCAGGGAGTAAAATTCATAAATCAAAATCTTGTGGAAATAAATGTTAAAAATTAAAAATAAATAAATAAATTGGGAAATGTTTTTAAATTACTCCAAACAAATTTTAGAGCTGCAGAACCCTGAAAATGACAGAGTGAAACACATCTCCAGCTGAAGACAGCCTGGCAGGCCAACAGGAAGGGTCTATCACACTGGGCTGTGAGTGGAATGCAGTCCCTCAAGTGCTCTGCTGGCACAGACTGGACCGGAGCAGACCTCAGGGGACTGAATAATTGGCAATTGTGGCAGTTTCCAGACTTCTCAATCCACAAATGCCAAAGACAAAGTACACGGTCAGTGGTGAAATTGTGCTTGGCCTGGGAGAGAGAAGAACACAATCTGGCTCACTCCCTGGGTTGATGAAGGTGGTAGTGGTGGCAACAGCATTAGCAGCTTCTCCCAGAGCTCAAGGCCCACAAATAGTGGGAGAATTAAGAAGACATGAGTTAAATCCAGATTTGTATGCTTAGTAGCTGTGTGATCTTGAATAAGTCACTTGACTTCTGCCTGCCTAAATGTTCTCATCAGTAAGGAGGGTGGGGTATACATGCACCTAGCTCTTAGGGTTGTTGTGGAAGTAAAATGAAACAATGTCTGAAAAACATATCGCAGACCTAGATGAATACATTGGGATATGATACCTTCACCATAAAGCAATTTGCATTTTCACCCTCTTGTCAAAAATATTCAGAGACTGGATGGGTTACTTAATATGCAGAAGTAGGCGAGAATGCCAACTCCTGTCTGATTCAATCTTCTTACCTGGATATTCTTAGATAATGCTCTAAACTGTGTAAGCAAATGAACCATATGATGTATCCCCTTGTGTCATCAAACTCATGAACATCTCATAGCTCTCCTCTGCTATCATCCACTTTTGGGGGTGCTCTAAATTACCTGCCTTTAGCATCCACTAATAGGTGAACCCTGGTAGGAACATCTAATAGCAATGAAAGGAACAGCTCTTTCTGGTTATAACTGCATCTAGGAAGAGGAGCAGTATATTTTCCATCCTCAGAGAAAAAAAAAAGTTCAGTCAGGTGAAGAACAAACTTTTGATTAGAAAAGGTAGTAATTTGCCAGATGGAAAAAGAATCTCAAAAGCTCACTGAAGAGAATCATTGCTTGAGAATTAGATTGGAGCAAATGGAAGCTAGTGACTTAATGAGAAATCAAGTTACTATTAAACAGATACAAACAAATGAAAAAATAGAAGGCAATGTGAAATATCTCATTGGTAAAAACCACTGACCTGGAAAATAGATCTAGGAGAGAAAATTTATTGGACTACCTGAAATCCATGATCAAAAGAAGAACCTAGAAATCATCCTTCAAGAAATTCTCAAGGAAAATTGCCCTGATGTTTTAGAACCAGAGAGCAAAATAGAGATTGAGAGAATCCACCAATCCCCTCCTGAAAAAGATCCCAAAAAGAAAACTCCTAGGAATATTATAGCCAGGTTCCGGAGTTCCCAGATCAAGGAGAAAATATTACAAGCAGCCAAGAAGAAACAATTTGAATATTGTGGAAACACAATCAGGATAACACAGGATTTTGCAGCTTCTACACTGAGGGATTGAAGGCCTTGGGATATGATATTCTAGAAATTAAAGGAGCTGGGATTAAAAACCAAGAATCACCTAACCAGCAAAACTGAGTATCATGTTTCAGGGGAAAATATGTTAATTCAGTGGAATTTTTTAAATTTTTTAAATCATTTTAATCATTCTTGATCAAAAAACCAGAGTTGAGTAGAAAATTTGACATTCAGATACAAGAAGCAAGAGAAGCATGAGAAGGTAAACAGGGAAAAGAAATTATAAGGAACTTATCAAAGTTGAACTATTTATATTCTTACATGGAAAAACAATAATTGTAACTTAAGAAACTTTTCTCAGTGTGAGAATAGTTGAAGGAAATAGAAATATACACACACACATGTCTATATAGGAGGGTATATGGGCGCATGAATACATATGTGAGTGTGTGTATATACTTGTACAGGTTTCCATAGGCAAAGGACACAGGACCAATTTCATAGGAAGGACTGATACTTAAAAGGTGAAATTAAGAGGTAAGAGATGAACATAATGAGAGGAGATGGGGAGAGACAGAATGGGGTAAATTTTCTCATATAGAAGAGGCAAGGTAAAACTGTTACAATGGAGGGGAAGAACAAGAAGGCAAAAGGGAATGTGTCCACCTTATTCTCATTGAATTTACCTTAGGGAGGGAATGACATACACACTAAATAGTGTATCTCACCATACAGGAGAGTAGGGAGGAAGGGGATGAGAGGGGGAATAATGGAAGTGAGGGCAGGCTGGGGGGAGGAAGGGAAGTTGGAAGCACCCACATTTGAAAAGGGACAGTATCAAATTAGAGAATAGATCAAGTGGGGGGTAGGATAGGATGGAGGGAAATATGGTAAGTCTTTCACAATATATCCAATATGGTAACGTTTTACATAGCTACACATGTACAATCTTTATTGAATTGTTTATCTTCCCAGTGAGGGTGGGTGGTGAGGGAGGAAGGGAAAGAATCTGAAATTAAAATTTTAAAATCAAATGTTTAATATATATATATATATGTACATATATATATATATATACACACACACACATATAAATATATGTTATCATTTTACTTGTAACTGGGAAAGGAGATATACAGGCACTGGGGCATAGAGATTCACTGTGCCCTACTGGAATGTCAGAGTGGAGATGGGGAAAGATATGGGAGAGAGCAGATTGGGGAAGGGGGTATTCAGTGAGGTCACTATTTTGGGGTGGTAGGTAGGCAAAAATGGGGAGAAAATTTGTAACTCAAAATCTTTTGGAACTGAGTGATATAAACTAAAAAATAAAAAAAGAAAGAAAAAGGGGAAAAAGAAAAGGTGTTACCAATTACTATATATTAATAAAGTTAGACAAATCTTATATTACTATAGCTTTTCTCTCTGATGGACCCACTTGTGGTCAAATATGAGTATAGACCTGATCATGGTGATGTACAGACTTTGGATAAAATTAACCTTATTATTCAAAGAGATTATAGTCTGAGGAAAGGGAATCTGCAAGACATGTATGCAGAATACACCATATGATAATATAATTGTATTAAATATACAAAAATGTATTATACATGGTCAAGGAAAGAGGGTGAAGAAGATTGATAACAGCAGGATGGAGCAAAGAATAATTGAAAACTTTTTGGAGAATGAGACATTTCAGTTAGGCATTAAGGGTTGGCTAAGAAATCAACAGGATGAAAGGGAAATAGAGGACATTGTAGTCACTGGGAACACCTTGAGCGAAGATACACATATAAATGATTCTCAAAGTTCAGAGAAGTGCTAAACTTGGCTAAAGTATGGGATTCTTAAAGGGAAGTAAAATGAGATACAAATGAAAAATAATAATGTTGCCATTGGAGTACCTGTAACGCTACATAAAGGAATTTTAACTTTACTTGGAAGGCAGGAAGGATTTATTGAGGATTTTTGAAGGAAGTGTGAGATGACCTTATCTTTGCATAAAGAAATAAATTTTGCCACAGTGAAGAACTGGATGGGAGGGGGAAGAGTTTTGTGAGGGAGATCTGTTAGGAAGCAATTGAGAAGTTCAAGGAGGTTAAAATGAAGACCTGTATTAGAATAGTAGCTGAGAGAATAAAGGGAGAAAGATGAATTAAAGAGATATTGAAGACACTAAACTGAATGGATGTTTCTGGTAAATAGGTAGACATGAGAAATGAAGCAGAAAGAAGAGTCAAAGAGAATATCCCACTTACAAAATTTGGAGAGTAAGTAAATGGTGAAATTGCAGACAGGATTGATGAGCCCAAGAAGGAGAAACAGAAGGGAGAAAATTAATAAGCTCTATTGGAGACATTTTGAGTGTGAGATGTCAATGTAACATCCAGTTGGAGGTATTATGAAGATATTTGTAAATATAGGTCTGATACTAAGAAAAGTAATTGGGGCTGAAGTTTTATTTGTCCAGCAAGAGTGTTCTTTACAAAGGCATTTGTTGAAATTTTTAGAGTAAACAGAACTATTAAAATGTTGCAAGTATGAAGAAAAAGGTACGATCCCTTAGGGAATACTGAGCTGAAGGAATTCAGGTGAAGATCTAAGGAAGACATGAGTGATTAAAGGAATGAAAGGATGACTAGGAGATTGTAGTGTCTCTTCAGCCAGGGTTGGGGAATATTTAATAGTAAAAGGTATTCATCAATGTCAAAAGTTGTAAAAGAGAATTGGAATAAAGATAGAGATTAAAAAGTCACATTTTTGACAATTTAGAGGTCTTCAACAGAATAAATAAAAGAGTCCTTAAAGCATTAAATAAGATTGGATTGGATAGAGTAGTAGAGAAGGAGACCAAACCCAGTTACAACTAGTTAAGTTAAAAAAAAGAGAGAATGTGAAATGAGAAAGCAAAGGCATCTGATCTAGATAAATTTTCAAGAAGTTTAATCACCAAGAAGCAAGATGAATTAGAAATACCATTAACAAGAAGAAAAAGAAACATAAAAAGTAGTTATTACAACAGAAAAGTAATGGAGGAATCAGTAGACTCTTTTTCTTGAACCTGGGATAATGGGGTAGGGTTTCACCAACTTCACAAATCTTCCCCTTAATTAACTAGGAAAAGAAACTGGAGAAGAAGCTGCTATGAAGATCTCAGAATTCCTGCTTTGTGTTTGCACCCATTATAAACCAGAACTAGCCCTAGGAGGAAGAAGGAAGTTAGTGGGAAGATGGCAGGATAGTCATGTCTAAAGCTTACTAAAATCTAGGCAAGTTCTCTTAAGCCTTTGTTTTTGGACTCTGCTTTATGGGGGTAGGAGAGCAGGGTTTCCATTGAGAAGGTATCAAAAATGAAGTGGAGTCCAAAAAAGATTCACTTGTACAAATGGCAAACTCTCAATTATGTTTCTAAATAAGTTGCTTCTATTAGGCTACTTTACAAGTAATTACCAAGCACCATGAAAAAAGAAGGAACCTTACATTTTGTCAATTAAAAGTGCCTAATATTAAAATAATGTTTTATTTGTAATAGGTAATAAAGAATTTATGATACCTACAAATAGTCTACATTAAATTCAATACATTGCTGTTGCTTACTGCATAAAAACAAACAAGCAAACAAACAAAGCTGCCTTATACTTTGAGGAGAAAAACAAAGATATACCACAAATTCCTTTTGCCATAAATTCAAGATTTCTAAAGACATATGGCCCCAGAAGAGAGACATAATACAGCAAACTATTATGTGGAATCTGAGGGGAGAATGTCCATTACTTGGAGGGAAATCGAGGAATGCTTCATAGAGGAAATGGCATTGAATTCAAGCTTTAAACAATAAAAGAAAAGGGAAAAAAAGAGGAATTCCTTGACATATTGAATAGTCTAAGCAAAACCACAGAAATGAAAAGGAAAGGAATTGTTCTTGGAACAGAGAGCAAACCAGTTAGATGAAAATGTGAGAATGACTTGGAACATTAGGTAACAGGAAAGTATTAGTTTATTAACAAAGAAATTTAATGTAGAATGAGACACCAAACATATTATCTATTAAAATAAACTATTAGCTTACCAGTGAACATATTATTGTCTTTTCAAAATGCTTCCTATGAAGAATGAATGAATGAATGAACTTTGAGCTCCTTGAGAGCAATAACTTTTTTTGGCCTTTTAGTGCCCAGACCAGTGTCTGGCTCATAGTAGGCAATTAAGAAATGCTAGTTGACTGACTTTGATGCCTCCCTATTGCTTGAAAAAATGGGATAAAATATGACCTTAGTCTGGCACTGAAAGTCTATCTCCAGGATTCCTTTGTAGTCATATTTCATATTATTTCTCTTCTCACATACTGTTGTACAACCACAGAGAAAATAGCAAGGATCTCTGTGGGAGAAACAGGAAACAGATTGTGGCAGCAAAGAAAAAGAACTACCATTGCCTTGATTATCATCTCTTTTCATATCTTGATAGAGATAGCCCAGGACTCTGAACACAAAAGACTCAGGAAAAACAATGTCGCTGAAATCATCAGATCTGTTTCCAGTCCAAACTCCATAGTAATATTTAAAATTCTATATTGTGTCTATGTAGAAACAAGTTTATTTAAACTGTTAATGGAAATGTGAATTATTATAATATTTTTTCAAATGCAATATAGAACTAGGCCATATATAAAGAGTTACAAACCTGCATCATTAGGTGCAATTATCATAATGTTAAAGATGTTATTAATGAAGGGAAACACTTTAACAAAATATCTTTAACTCTTTTGCTATTTACAGAATATGATTTTTATTAATGCCTTTTCATATCATTTATTTCTGTATATTCTATCCTTCCTCTATTCTCTAACTGGCCATTGTTTTATTCAAGATGAAAATTAAAGGGGAAAAAAAGCAGATCAAAAATACTGACCGATATGCATATCAACCTGTAGCAGCAAGCACCCCAGCATCCCCAGGGTGACTGCAACACAGTTTCATAGATCTTCTTTTCTAAAGGAAATCAACTAAAAATGGGTTAACAATCTTGCTTTAATCAATCAAACATATCATTTACCTAGTTCAGGGGGAAAATTCAGCACCCCAAACTTCAGAGTACACAAACAGAAGTTACAAGAAGACAGAGAAACATTTCAAGCAGACAGGCCTCCCACTGTCTGACCACTACATCCACACCTAATCAGTTACCAGATAGGGAAGCATCAACATCTGGGTTTTTCAAAGCCAAGGGGCTCAACAACTGTTGACCAGAGTCTCATCTGGTCAAATCACACAGCACTTCTCAAAGTGAGTGCCACAAAAAAGTCTCACATCAGGATTTATATAGCCTTTTCCTGGCTCAGAGAATGTAACAACCTTCTTGACCCACTGCCCAATCACAGAGGACCAAGCCTCCTGTCATAGGCTCCAGGTGCACTTAAGCCTATCAAAGGGACCTAGGGACAGGGAAGATCTTAAATTCACATTCCTTAGACAATCACATCTGACAATTCATATAATATTAGATGACTATAGCCTTTTTAGTTCTAACAGGATTGCAATATGTCATAAAATCCATGTAATGCAATTTATGCAGCCCTTACCTAATATATAGATATTTTTTTCTATTTTTAAGAATTAATTTATTTTTAGTTTTTAGCATTAATTTCCATAAGATATCAAGTTTCAAATTTGCTTCCTCTGCATGTCCTTCCCCCTCCCCAAGACAGTGCACAATCTGATATGGGCTCTACCTATGCATTCATATTATTTTCACATTATTCATGATGGGAGGAACCATGAGAAAGAAGAAAAAAAGAGGAAGAGAGAGACAGAAGGGGGTGGAGAGACAGAGAGAGAGAGAGAGAGAGAGAGAGAGAGAGAGAGAGAGAGAGAGAGAGCAAAACGTATGGTTTGCTTTGCCATCAGCTTCCATATTCCTTTCTTGGAATGTGGATAGCATTTTCCATCATGAGTCTTCTAGAGTTGTCTTAGATCCTTGCATTGCTAAGAAGAACTAAGTCAATCAAAGTCAGTCATCACACAATGTGACTGTTACTGTGTACAATGTTCCCCATGATTCTTATCATTTCACTCAGCATAAGTTCACATAAGATTTTCCAGGTTTTCCCAAAGTGTACCTGCTCATCTTTTTTATGGCACAATAGTATTCCATTATATTCATATACCACAACTTGCTCAGCCATTCCCCACATGATGGTCATTGCCTCAATTTTCAATTCTTTAAAATGATAAAAAGATCTTCTGTAAATGTATTTTGCACACGTGGGTCCTTTTCCCATTTTTATGATCTCTTTGAGATACAACACTAGAAGCAGAATTGCTGGGTAAAAGGGTATGCACAGTTTTATAGCTCTTTGGGTATAGTTCCAATTTACTCTCCAGAGTGATTGGATCAGTTCACAACTCCATCAACAATCCATAAGTGTTCTAATTTTCCCACATCTTCTCCAGCATTAACAGTTTTCTTGCTGTGTCATGTTAACCAATTAGATAGGTGTTATGTGGTAACTCAAAGTTCTTTTCATTTGCATTTCTCTGAACAATATGATTTAGAGCATTTTTTTCATATGATTATATAAGACTTTAATTTTCTTCATCTGAATACAGCCTGTTCATATTCTTTGATCATTTATCAACCAGGGAATGACTTTTATTTTTTACAAATTTGACTCAGTTCTCTATTTATATAAATGAGTCCTTTATCAGAGACACTGGTTTTAAAAATTCTTTCCTAGTTTCCTGCTTCCCTCCTAATCTTGGTTGCATTGACTTTGTGCAAAAATATTTCAATTTAGTGTAATTAAAATTATCCATTTTGAATTTCATAATGTTCTCTATCTCCTGTTTGATCATAAATTCTTCTATTCTCCATAAATCTGAAAGGTAAACTGTTCCTTGCTCTCCCAGTGTTCTTATATCATCAGCCTTTCTATATAAATCATGCAACCATTTTGACTTTACTTTGATATATAGTGAAAGATATTGGTCTATGTTCAGTTTCTTCCATACTATTTTCCAGTTTTCCCAGAAGTTTTTGTCAAATAGTGAGTTTGTTCCCAGAAGCTAGAATCTTTGGGTTTATCAAACAGTGGATTACTATAGTCATTAACTATTGTCTTGTGTATCTAGCCTATTCCACTGATCCACCACTCTATTTCTTAGCCAGTACCAAGTAGTTTTGATGACGGCTGCTTCAAAATACAAATTAAGAGCTGGCATGTCGAGGCCTCCTTCCATTGAATTTCTTTTCATTAATTCTCTGTATATTTTGGACCTTTTGATCTTTCAGAGGAATTTTGCTATTATTTTTCTCTAGCTGTATAAAATATGTTTTTTTGTAGTTTGATTGGTATGGAATTGAATAAGTAAATTAATTTAGGCAGAACTGTCATTTTTACCATATTGGCTCAGCCCACCCAAGAGGAACTAATTTTTTTCCAATTATTTAGATCTTACTATTTGTGTGAAAAGAGTTTTCTAACTGTGTTCATGTAGTTCCTGGGTTTGTTTTGTCAGGTAGACTGCTACATATTTTATAATGCTCATATAATGTTTAAATGGAATTTCTCTTTCTATGTGTTGCTGTTGGGCTTTGTCAGAAATAGTAAATTCCTAATTATTGTTTTAAATTCCTATTCATTGGTGTTAAATTCACCCTTTCATTTTTGATACTAGTAATATTGTTTTCTTCTTTAATTTTTTTCATAAATTTAACCAAAGGATTTTCTTTTTTATTATTTTTTCATGAAATCAACTCTTAGTTTTATTTATTACTTCAATAGTTTTCTTGATTTCAATTTTATTAATCTCTTCTTTGGTTTTCAATATTTCCAATTTGGTATTTAATTGGGGATTTTTAAATTGTCCTTTATTTAGCTTTTTTTAGTTTTGTGCCCAATAATTGATCTCCTCTTTCTCTATTTTTTTTCATGTAAGCATTTAGAGATATAAAACTTCCCATAAGAACCACTTTCATTGCATTCTTTAATTTTGGTATGTTGTCTCATTATTGTCATTCTTTAGGATTGGATTATTTAGTTTCCAATTATTTTTAATCTATCTTTCCATGGCCCTTTATTACATGTAATTTTTATTGTATCATGATCTGAAAAGAATATATTTAATATTTCTGCCTTTCTGCATTGGATGGTGAGGTTTTTATACCCTAGTACAAGGTCAATTCATATGTAGCTGTTATGTGCCACTGAGTAAAAGGCATATCCTTTCTATCCCCATTCAATTTTCTCCAGAGATCAACCATATTTAACTTTTCTAAATTTCTGTTCACCTCTTTAACTTCTTTCTTATTTATTTTGTGGTTAGAATTATCTAGTTCAGAGAGGGGGAGGTAGAAGTCCCCCACTAAAATAGTTTTGTTATCTACTTATTACTATTAATTCATTACCTTCTCCTATAAGAATTTGGATACTCTACCACTTGGTGCATATATGTTTAACAATGATATTTCTTCATTGTTTATGGTACCTTTTAGTAGGATATAGTTTACTTTCTTATCTCTTTTAATTACATGTAATTTTGCTTTTGCTTTATCTGAGATCAAGATTTCTACCCCTGCTTTTATTTTTTACTTCAGTTAAAGCATAGTATATGCTACTCTAGCCTTTTACCTTTACTCCATGTATATTCCTCTGTATCAAATTGGTTTCTTGTAGGATTATGGTTTTTAATCCATCCTGCCATCTGCTTCCATTTTAAGGAAAAATTCATTCCATTCACATTCACAGTTATGATTACTATCTGTGTCTTTCTCTCTATCCTATTTTCTGCCTCCCTCCTCATTTATGATTTTGTTTCTCCTTTATCCTTTCCTTCCTCAAAAGTTTTGCTTTTGATATCACTGCCTCCCTTAATCTTCCCTCCCTTTTACCAGCCTCTCCCTTTTCTTTCCCTTTTCCCTTACTACTTTTTCCCTCCGTTTTAACCACCCCTCCCTTTTCTTTTACTTGTCCCCTCTTATTGCCTATAGGGGAAGTTAGATTTCTGTACCTAAGTTTGTTATTCTTTCCTTGCACCAAATCAGATAAGAGTAAGTTTCAAACAGTGCTCAACCACCTCCATTTGTTTTCTCTACTGTAATATATTTTTGTGCTTCTTCATATGACACAATTTAACCTTTTATGCCTCCTCCTTTCCTTTTCTCCCATTACAATACCTTTTTGCTACTTAGATTTTTTTTATCCTCATATCAAAGCCAATTTATACCCACACCTTCTGTCTAGATACATGGATAGATAGATATCCCTTATAAAGGTCCTAATAAAGATACAGTTTACAAAAGTTATAAGTATCATCTTCCCATGTAGGGATTTAACCAATTTGCCCTTATTGAATAACATTTTTTTTCTTTCCTGTTTACCTTTTTATGCCACTCTTGAGTCTTGTATTTGAACATCAAGTTTTCCATTGAGCTCTGGTCTTTACATAAGGAAGGTCTGGAGGTCCCCTATTTCATTGAATGTCCATCACCTTGCTCAATTTTACTGGGTAGTTGATCCTTCATTGTAATCAAAACTCCTTTGCCTTATGGAATATCGTATTTCAAGCCCTTTGATCTTTTAATGTAGAAGATGTAAGGTCCTGTGTAATCCTGTCTGTGGTTACAGGATGTTGGAATTGCTTCTTTTTTGCTGCTTGCCATATTTCCTCCTTGATCTGATAATTAATTTGGCTACAATATTCCTTGGCATTTTCAATTTGGGATCTCTTTTAGGAGGTGAGTGGCGAATTCCTTCAATTACTATTTTACCCTCAGAGTAAAAGGACCTCAGAGCACTTTTCCCTAATGGTTTCTTGAAAGATGATGTGCACTATCTTTTTTTTTTTTTTTTGGTCATGGCTTTCAGGTTGACCAATAATTCTTAAATTATCTCTCGTGAATCTATTTCCAGGTCAGCTGTTTTTTCCACTATGGTATTTTACATATTCTTCTGTTTTTCATTCTTTTGATTGGTTTATTTATTTTTACAGATTCTTGATATCTCATAGAGTCATTAGCTTCCACTTCCACAATTCTAGGTTTTAATTAAATGTTTTCTTCTGTTAGCTTTTGTACCTCCTTTTCCATAAGGCCAATTTATTTTTAAAGAGTTGTTCTCTTCAGTGTACTTTTAATTTTTTAAAAATGTTTTCTTTAAAGTAATTGTTCAATTTTTATTCTGCCTCACTAATTTGACTCCTAAAATCTTTCTTGAGCTCTTCCAAGAAGGCATTTTGGGCTTGAGATCAGTTCATATTCCCTTTGAGTTTTCACATGTGGTATACTAACAATGTACTCTTCTGAATTTGTGTTTTGATGTACCCTGTCCCCAGAGTAAGAATCTATGGTTTTTGCTTTTCTGTGTTGCTTTTTGCTCGTGTTATTTCCCTTTTCCTGACTTTTCAAGTTGATCTCTTCTTTGAGGGTACAGACAACACTATCCAATGCCTCTTGTTTGGTGAGCTAGGTGCCTGGCTACTAGCTTTGAATGCTGGGACCTCAGATGCTCACAGCTGGATAGTGTAGAGGCTGTAGCTTATTTGTGAGTGGGGTGTTCTATCTGCTGGAGATTGCCTCCTCACCCAGCATTACAGTAGATCATGGGTAGGCTCAGCCACTTGTGGATGCTCATCTTCAACACAAGTGGTGGTTCTCTATGCTGGCATCTTCCAGTACACCTGGCTGTGCTAAGGCAGAAAGGCAATCTTGGTTTTGGTGCTTGCCCACCCCACCACCTTGGGGCTCAGGATCTCGTGCTGTTCCACTGAAGTGAGCCTGGTCACTGGCTTGTCATGATGCCTCCCATCCTCTAGTGGTCTGCTTCAATCACAGCAAGAGAGATGTTTCCTATTAAGACACCTATACTCACAATCTAAAAGATTGCTTCACCTTGTCTTTCTGCTGCTTTCCTGATTCCAGAATTTTCCTGTGGTGTTATTTTCTGGGGTTTTCAAGGTCGATAAGGGAGGGTGAGAGATACTTACTGATTATTCCAACATCTTGACTCTTGGAACTTCCTCCTCTGTTTTTTTTTTAGTGGAAAAAATTGATTCACTTTTATCTTACTAGAAAAGAGAAATTAAAAAAAAACTGTTCAGGTAGCACTAACACACCCATTGATTGAGAGAATGGTAAATTTAAATGTGTTATGTGAACATAATAAAAATACCATTATAGAATAGGAAAGTGAAATTAAGTGTATAGGGTAATGTGAGAAAATACATTTATGATGAGTGAATAAAGTAGATAAGATAGCAATATACAGACCAATGTTAGTGAGTACTGGTCTACAACTTTGAAGCTTATAAGAATTATAAAACAAAACAAAATAAAAAAATAACAGAAGAAAAACAAACATAACTTTTTATTGTTTTGTCAGAGTTAATGTACCAGTTGCCAAGGATTTGGAGTTTATGGCAATTTATATGATCATGTTTATCATTTATGTATTTGAATGCTTCTATGGATGGTCACTTAATTAAGAATAACCCTTATTTTGTTTGGACTTATTAAAATGCCAGAATGCCTACAATTACAGACTTTCTAACTGATGCCTCAGTATGGTCTCTAGGGAATGGCACTTGACTTTGTTACATCTGCCTGTTCTATTAGATATCCTAGAAATTGGTTAATGTATGAATTAGCACTGTTCAAAATCATATGCATATATTTTCCCCCTGAAGAGTTGTATAAGTGGATGGAAGAGAGACAGTGAAGAGTAATGGGTACAGTCTGTACAGGTGCTTTTCTATAACACAATAAGAGGAAAAGGATTAGGAAATTTTGCAAAATCATTTTAAAAGCCATCCTCTTCATAAGACTTTTGTTTCAGTAGTACTAGAAGCAAGGGAATTTAACTAAGATCATATGTAAAACTACTATCCATGTCTTTTTTGTTGTTCTCTGGAACCTATAGAAAGATTCCACTACCTGCTCCCTTTTACCTGAGTTTGTATTCTGTTAAGAAAAATGAAATTTAAAAAATCCTCCAAAAATTTAAGCCAGTTTAAACCTATGCCACTAAGGAGAGAGCTAGAAATAATTTTGAAGCAGCCCATGAAGAATTAAAAGTACTATTCATTTTCTCCAAGGATATTTTACTTATGACAACAGAGAAAATAAAAAAAAAACTTTCAATCAGTCTCAGTGCACTTCTTGAATCTATGTCTTTTGTAATTTCCCAGGGCTTTTATGACATAAGTAGCCTGTAATCATTTTTCAATAACATTTAGCATAAAAATGCGATATAATACTTCTTATTTGTACCCTTTCCAAAAGAGTTTACTTATTGGAGTACCAAAAAGACACTGATATTATTACAAGGCTTTATGGACCAACTCAAATGTCATCTCTTCTATGAATTTTTGCCAGAATATCCTGGTCAATAATGACATTCCTCCTGTGCACCTTAAGAACCATCTCCATGAAATATATCCTATTCATTTAGTATGAATCATTTTATAATTAAATTATTAGTGTATGTCCTCTTCTCTCTATCAGATTGCAATGTCTTGAGGATGATACTGTCTTTCTTAAATTATTTATTTGTAGTTCTCAACATTCACTTTAAGATTTTGAGTGCCAAATTTTCTTCCCGTCTCTCTGCTCCCCCCCATACCAATATGGCATGAAATTTGTTATAAGCTCTACATTTTCATTTGTGTTGAAACTATTTTCACATTAGTCATGTTGTAGAGAAGAATGAGAACAAATGGAAGAAACCATGAGCAAGAACAGAGAGAGAGAGAGAGAGAGAGAGAGAGAGAGAGAGAGAGAGAGAGAGAGAGAGAGAGAGAGAGAGAATAATATTCTTCACTCTTCATTCAGATTCACTCCATATTTTTTTTCTGGATGTGGACAGCATTTTCCATCATGAGTCTTTTGAAGTTGTCTTAAACCTTTAAATTACTGAGAAGTTAGTCACTGCAAGGTGTGACTGTTACTGTGTACAAATTTTTCCTGTTTCTGTTCACTTCACTCAACATCAGTTCATTCAAGTCTTTCCAGGTTTTTCTGAAGTCTGCCTGCTTATCATTTCTCATAGCACAATAGTATTCTGTTACATTCATATACCACAAATTTTTCAGCCATTCCCCACCTTCTGGCCATACCCTCAGTTTCCAATTCTTTGCCACCACAAAAAAAGCTGCTAGAAATATTTTTTACATGTGTGTTCTTTTTCCATTTTTATGATCTCTATGGAATACAGATCAAGAAGTGGTATTGCTAGGTGAAAAAGTATGCACAGGGGCAGCCAGGTGGCTCAGCGAGTAAGAGCACTGGCCCCCGTGTCAGGTTGACCTGGAGATCGAATCCGGGCTCAGATACTTAGCACCACACCCAGAAATAACTGGCCGTGTAAACTTGAGCAAGTTACTTAACCCCAATTGCTTAAAAAAAATAAAAAGTATGCACAGTTTTATAGCTCTTTAGGCATAGTTTCAAATTACTCTCCAGAATGGTTGGATTAGTTCACAACTCCACCAACAATGCATTAGTGTTCCATTTTTTCCACATCTACTCCAGCATTTGTAATTTTTCTTTTTTTTTTGTCATCTTAGCCAATCTGATGGGTGTTATTGTTTTGATTTGCATCTCTGCAATCAATAATGATTTAGAGCATTTTTTTCATATGACAATAGATCACTTTAATTTCTTCATCTGAAAGCTGCCTGTTCATATTTTTTAACCATTTGTCAATTGGGTGAGTGACTTGTACTTGATTTGAAGTCAAATCTACTCTCAGAAATTTGACTCATCTCTCTATATATTTTGAAAAAAAAAGGCCTTTATCAGAGACACTGGTTTTAAAACACAATAGAAACTCATTAATTTTTAATGTCCCACACCACTTAGCCTCATATTTATCTGAATATAATAAATACTCGGTTAAAAACAGTTTTTCTCCCAAGTAGAATGAACCACTTCTAGCAAAGTGACTAATTAACAATAAGACAAATCCAAATAATACTGGTCAACTTTGGAATGCATAGTTGATTTCTCCTTTGCAATTAGTATTGATTGTTAAGTTCTCTCAATTGATCAAATGTGTTATATAGCTATGCTTTTGACAAATGAAATATTATTATGAAATATTTTTCTTTAAACACACATAGAGTCAGTTCTCCCAAAATGTTGACCCCTTTGACTTGATCTCTTTATGAACTGATAAACTCAAGTCCCCAGTACACACAATGATGGTTCAGAATAGAAATAAAATTTTCTAATATTACTAGGTCCTAAGTTCTCCCAATTTTTGTGAAACTATTTTGGAAATACTCTTCAAGTTCTGAAATTCCCAAGGGAATGTGGAAAGGAAACACATAAAAAATCTGAAAGACATGCACACGTATGCACAAACATTTACAGATGCAAATACTGAGGCAAACAAGGCTAAGTGACTTGCCCAGGGTCACAAAACAAAAAAAGGTCTGAAGCTGTATATATACTCAGGTCTTTTTCTGACTGGAGGACCAGTTCTCTCTTCACTACACCACTTAGTTGCCTTTGACAAGGCACACACTAACACATAATCTCATCATTGTGGGTATTTCCTTCAGTAATGCAAATCACAACCCTTCAGTAATCATATGTATCTTTCTTCCATGACATTTCAAAATGTTTTACAAGGGATACACCTAAAGTTCTGGGGACTTTCCTCTAGTTCTCTTGATATTAAAGTGTAACACCTAGTATGGATAATCTGTAAGGGTCAGATAGCTGTCAATATTATCACATATCCAACCCACTTTTTCAATTATACATTTTTTTTTTTTGCTTTTTGGAGGTTATTGTGGTTAAGTGACTTGGCCAAGGTCACAGGCTAGTTTTTGTGTTAAGTGTCTGAGGCCAGATTTGAACTCAGGTCCTCCTGACTCCAGGGCTGGTGCTCTTTTCACTGCACCACCTAGCCGCCCCTCAATTATACATTTTTGAGGGATTTCATCATTCATATTTTTTCTACATAATTCCTTAATTATTAAGTATTACAGTTTACTCTGATCTACCATTAACCTTTTATTTGTCATTTTGGTGATCCTTAATATCAATTTTCAATGACTACAGGGTTCTGTGACAAACAGTTGTAAAATGCCACAAGAATAAATATTAATTTTTAAATGGTCATCTATTTATGGAGAAGCTTGGGATCATTATAAAAACCTGAAAACTTTCCAAAAGCAATACAGCCTACTCTATTCATGTATGTATTAGTGATTTCATTATAAAGGGAGAGATAGATTAGAGTAGTGGATAGAGAGCTGACTTTAAACCCAAGAAAGAGCTTAATTCAAGGTTTAGTTCTAACACATGCTGTCTGTGTCTACACAAATCACTTAACCTCTAAGTGCTCTAGTCAACTCTCTAAAATGATAAATTGAAGAGAAGGTGACAACCTGCATTGGTACAGCTATTTGCTCAAATAGGCGCTTCTTATATAAATGAAATTATAGGTCCACTCACTATCCCTATATGGACATATTAAAATTGAAAAATTAGTTCAATAGACAAAAATACCATATCAAAGGTTGTGCTCCATCACTATATTTTCCATACCAGATGTAATGGGAATGTAAATTTGAAGATCTTCCCTGCCCCTAGGCTAGAGTGCACCTGGATCCTGGGGTGGGAGGCTTGTTTTTCAGTAGATACTTCTTGATTGGCCAGTGAGTCAACAGGGTTGTTGCATTCTCTGAGCCAGGAGAGGGCTATATAAGCCCTGATGTGTGGCTTTGTTTTGGGGCTCACTTTGAGAAGTGTTCTGTGATTTCATCTGGATTCTGGGAAGCCGTTGTTGAGAGACACCCTCGGCTTTGAAAAACCCAGATGTTGATTTGGTATGGACGTAATGGTTGGACAGTTTGGAATTCTGTCTACTTGATCTGTTTCTGTCTTGATAATTCTGTCTGTATATTCTGAAGTTTGGGGTGCTGACCTTTTTCGCCTGAACTAGGTGAATGATACATATCTGACTGATTAAAGTAAGCTTGTTAACCCATTTTGAGTTGCTTTCCTTTATCAAAGCAGATCCAAGAACCTGTGTTGGCAGCAAGCCCTGAGGATCCTTGGGGTGCTTGCTGCTACATCAGACTATGGAAATTATGGTATACCCTACTCACACTTGCATGTCAAGTTTTTGGAAAGAGAGAACAAGAAGGATGAGCTTATTTGCTAACTGTTGGATTATTTAGATCAATCAGAATTCAACAAATAGATAAAACAAAATTGTTTGTCAGTGTTATGGCAGGTATCCAACAAAGAGTCAAAAACCTTTTTTAATTTATGTTAAAGATGCTTCTCTTTATGCAAAATATAAACTGTGTTTATATACATGTATACATAGTTGAATATACACATATATAATTGAGATATAATTGGTTTGTATAAAATATTATTAAATATCTCAAGAATATGTTTCATATTGATGGCTAAATTCTATGTTGTCCCTCCAGTTACATGTCATGATCTGGACAGTTTATATTTTTCACCTATTTAGTTTATCCAGTGTGAAATTTAGTCCAAAATCCTTTGAATCTTGCTTTAACTCAGGCTTTTTGAGGTATCTCCTCCATGGCAGTAGTAAACATCTTTAGTGATTGCATATCTCTGAATAGAGGTCTGAACCTGGAGTCAGGAAGGCCTGAGTTGAAATTCTGCTTCAGACACTTATTACCCGCATGACCTTGAGCAAGTCACTTTACCTAGTTTTCTGTCCTGAAAAATGGGGAAGACAATAGCTCCTACCTCTCAGCATTCTTGTAAGGATAAATGGAGATAGATGAGAAGTGATTTATCAACTGTAACATGTTATAGAAATATTGATTAGTTATTGCTGATGTGATTCTTATTTAAGTAACTAAATACTTCTAAAACTGGGTTATTACTTCTGTATCATCAGTTGAGAAAGTAAAACAATTTGTAAAAATCCTTTGAAGAAGGAAGATTGAATATGATTAATGCAGTGCACTTCCAAATCATTAAAATTTGTGAAAGCCAAAAAAATACTTATTTCAAAAAATCTTTTCCAGAGACCCAACCAACCAAAATATTAAGTACATTTAAAAATATCAGGGTTGTTATAAAGATCGAATAAGGTGTCATTTAAAAAGTAATTTGCAAATCTTCTAAGTGCAATGTAAATGCTGAGTATAAACATGATCATAATTTAACATTATCAACTGTAAAAGTATATGTGGCTAATAGGTTATAACTGAAAATTTTAACATGTCATTAAATAATTGTCTCATGTGACCTATCATCAGGGGTACCACATGACATCTTTTTTTTTTTAAGCAATCGGGGTTAAGTAACTTGCTCAAGGTTACACGGCCAGTTATTCCTGAGTGTGGTGCTGAGTATCTGAGCCCGGATTTGATCCAGGTCATCCCGACACTGGAGCCGGTACTCTTACTCACTGAGCCACCTGGCCGCCCCTTTGACATCTTGAAAGGAAGGTAATGTAGCTTTTGAAGATTACGACATTAGTCTACTTTTATTATTTAAATCTAGTCTTACTTTGCTCTCCTCCACCAATTGCCAAAAGTAAAAGTAAATCTCTTGCCTTATCTAGTGAAGAATAAATCTATCCCACCACTACCTGAAGTATCCTCTCTCCCCAATTCAGATACATGTGTGTGTGTATATATATGTATATATATATACATACACATATACATATACATACATACACACACATATATACACACATACATGCAAACATATACATATTTATGAGTGTGTATATGTATATATACATATATAGATAGAGATATACACATATAGACATAGATAGATAAAAAGGTACCCATTTAGAAATAGGGACAGACACAGAGACAGACTGAAATAAAAATAGAAATAGATTAATAGTCATAAATAACTATAATTATAGACATATTATGGGGAGTGGATCTCTTATTTTACTGGTATACAAAATGCCAGTTGAAGAATTCCCTCTGTAAATACATTTTAGCAATTTCATGATAGCTTATAATCTGAGTAAGTTGCCTGGGCTACTGAGAGATTTGTTGGTTCTATTCATTCATGTTCAAAAAAGACCAGGATGACATCACTGTTACGGTGAAAGTACAGTGTGTTTTAGTGTAACTGATTGGACCAATATAAGCTTAAAAGACTCTACTACAGGTTGGATACAAATAGCACACATGAACTTTTAGAGTAGAGATCTCTTGAAATATAACATTTCATTTTTTGTGCTACTGCAACTAAGAGATTTAGTGACTTTCCAGTGATCACCCAGTCAGAAATGACCAGCTGTATGTCTTGAAATTCAGTCTTCATGACTTCAGGGCCAGCTGTTTACCCATTATGCCCTGATGCCCTTAATGCATCTGATCTCATAGACACAAATACAGATAGAAGTAGATTAGATATCTAGTATTCTGTAAATTATTACACAATATATATCCATGTAGTAAAAGAAGCACATGCAAGGTATTATTTTTCTTTGTTGAGTGTTTTTATCTAGATTTATACTTTCATTGAATTAGTAACTCCTTATGTAAAAATGCCACTACCCATAAAGATCACCAGCTCATATAGATACGGAGTTTTAGAGAGTTCCCTGGGGCACAAAGAATTTAAGTAATGTGTTTATGATCTGATGAGATCAAGTTAGTATGTGTAAGAAACAGGACTAGGACAGCAGTCTTCCTGTATACTAATTTGGAACTCCATTCATATACCCTCCTTACCACCTAAGTACAGTGGCAGAAAATTTCCCTTTGCAATGTAAGCATGGGAGACAGTACTCATCATCAAAGAATGTGAAAGAAAACCATGATTTATGAAAGTATTCCTTGTTTTTTCATTTAGTCAAAGGAAATATTCTATATACATCACATAAGACTATTCTGGGTGAAACCTGAGGCTGTTTTTTAAATTTCCTTTTAATTTCTGTGTGGAATAAAATTTGATTTCATTGTCAAGATCCTTATATATTTGGATTTGGCCACTTTCAAGGGACAGAAATGGCTCTGCTGTACAAAATTCTAGATATTCCTTCAGTGGACGAGTGATTGCTATGAGCCAATGATATGTCAGTGGAACTTTTCGTACCATGCTTTGAATGGCTGAAAACCAGATTAGATAGGGGCGAACTGTGCAATGCTCAATTGACTCAAATTCCTTCACTTCCCTAGTAAGAAGAATCTGAAGGATTGGATCCAATTCCTGTTTACCAACAAGAGAAATTATTTTCTATTATATAAAAAAATAATTATTAAATTAGGATTACAATTTTCCCTATTTCCTCATTCAGGAATGAACCCCTGCAGGTCATGCAGTAAGTCTGTGAAGAACAAGGCTGATAGATAAGATTGGCTTAATCCTCCCAGAACATACCATATTTTCAGCAAAGATCTGGGAAGAAACACTTCTACTCTAAGGAATTCTTTGTCACAATAAGGATGTTATTAGTTACTAGAAACAATGGTGATGGAAATTCTCCTGGGATGCATTGATCACAACTAAAGGATTCAGAATGGTATAATGAGAAAAAAATATAGATCTAGATTGAGGAAAGATATAGTTTTATTGGGAAGTCATAATCTCTCTAAGACTCAGATTCCTTATCTATTAAACTAGAAAACTGATAAGTATAATGAGTTCCCCAGAGGGTTATTTTGAAGATAGGATGAAATTACATATGCAAAAGTATTTTTCAAGCCTTAAAATCTTTCTTGTATTAGTATTGGGAATGCCGCTATGCTGCTGTTGGTGGTGATGAGGACATGCTGGGGAGGAATTCATAGATATTTGGCAGCCTATAGGAATAGTCAAGGGATTCTTAATAAATACTGGTTAAATAAATTGAATTGACTTTAACTGAACTGCAGCAAAGTGGATTAAATAGAATTAAAATCAAACGAATTTAATTGAACAGATGCCCAATCAGCTTAATCCAAACACCCAGAAATGAGACTATGTTAACCAGAAACAATCCTGAGCCTCTAGGAAATTTCAATGCCAAATGTATCTATTTTGAGGTAGCTTCTATATGGAAATTCTGAGTTAGGGATAGTTTCCTTTACTGAGAATCCTAATAGACAAATCATCCCTAACACGAGAAAAAAGTTTATTAGTTCCTCCCTGGCACACATAAATATACATACACGTTTAGGGGCCATTGGTATGGGAAAAGGCCTAGGTAATGTATATATTACACAGTTGAAGAGAGGAATCATCCAAACCAGATGAGGTTGTAGGGACCCTACAAAGGAGATAAAACTAGACAAAGGCTTATTTCATGGTTTTAGATATGGCACATGTCAAATTATGTCAATTTTGAGTATAGTACTACATATTTTCAGGCAGCTAGGTTACACAGTGCTGGGTCTGGAGTCAGAACCTGAGTTCAAATCTAGCCTCAGATACTTATTAGCTTTGTGACCCTGGTCAAATCACTTAACCCTGTTTGCATCAGTTTCTTCATCTACAAAATAAGCTGGAGAAGGAAATGTCAAAGCACAGCAAGCATCTCTCACAAGAAGACCCAAGTGGGGTCACAAAGAGTTGTATACCACTAAAAATAATGGAAAATAAAGTTAAACATTTTAGAATGAATTTATGGGAGATATGCAATAAGCATACAATATTCTCATATCATTTATGAAAAATTAACATTCATCTAAGATATTGTTGCTTCCATGAAATCTGATTAATCTATAAAATATTAATCCTATTGACCAAAATGAAAAGTTTGAATGGTTGTATTTATATTTATTTTATCTGTGTCCACATTTATTTCCAAATCTGTACAATTTATACATTTTCAAGTGATATGAATTTAACTTAATGGGTCTTTTTAGGATACCTTACTCAGAACAGAATGTGCAGTATTAGGATTTTTATTGACTGTTCAGAAACTTGATTATCTTGGTTCCTTATTTGATAGTAAGAAAAAGAAATCTGAAACCAAGCAGAATGCTTGGCATTGATGACTCCAGTAATCTAATGAAATATTTCTTCATGAAAATTCCCAAGTGGACAAAGTAAAAGAACTTCCCCCCCACCCCCCCACCCCCCCGGAGATGGTGAAATTCATAGACATGGTAAACTGTGGCTTGACTTTTCTAGAGTACTACCTAACTATATCACAAGAGTTCTTCAAACTCTAAATGACAAAATTCTTCCTTAGAAACAATGCTATCAAGTATGTATAAGTGTATTACTCATATTTTTCAATTAAATAAACTGAAATTCAAAGAATCATAGACTGTTTTTAATATACTTTTATATATTTAATTAATTATTTCCTAATTATGTTTAAATATATTAAATTCATTTTTAAAATTTTTGAGTTTTATATTCTCCCCCGCCCCTTTTCAAACATAACTTACTCCTTAGGAAGGAAAGTAATTTGAAATTGATTACACATGTGAAATCATGCAAAAACATTTTTCCATATTAGCTATATTGAAAAAGGGAAAAAAACAAAAAAGAAGAAGAAAAAGAAAATAAAATCATACTTAAACATGCATTCAGAGTTCATCAGTTATCTCTCTGGGGGTGGATTGCACTTTTGAACACATGTCTTTTGAAATTGCCCTGGATCATTGTCTTTATCAGAATAGTGAAGTCTTTCACAGCTGATCACCCTTACAATATCGTTGTTTCCATATACAGTGAAATCATGGTTCTTCTCACTGCACCTTGCATGAGTCTTCATGCATTTTCCCAGATTTTTCTGAAACCATCCTGCAAGTTATTTCTTATGGCATAATGGTATTCCATGATGGTCATATACCACAACTTGTTCAATCATCCTCCCTTGATTTCTATCAATTTAACTTTCCTAAATTTCTATTTTTCTCCATAGCTTCATGTTTATTTTATTTTAGATTTATATAGTTCTTACAGAGGGAAGTTGAGTTTCCCCAATAGAATAGTTTTAAAGTCTATTTCCTACCTTAATACATTTATCTTTTCCTTTAAGAATTTAAAACTTATACCATTAGGTACATATATGTCTATTATTATTATCACTTCATTTTTTCTTTTTTTGTCTTTATTAATTTGTTTGTTTACTTTTAGTTTACAGGATTCAGTTCTAGAATCCCTCGAATTTCAAATTTTCTCCCCCCCCCCTTACTGCCACCCCCATGGCAGCATTCAATTGAGTATAGGATCTGCAAATACTTTCACATTAGACATTAGTCAGGTTGTAAAGAAGGGTTGTAAATGACAGAATGGACAATGAGAAAGAGGAAACAAAACCAAAAAAGAAAGAGAGCAGGTAGTTTGTTCAATCTGCATTCAAACTGTTCTGTCTAGCTCTTTCACTGAATGTAGACATCTAGTTCTGTCATGAGTCTTTTGGAGTTGTCTTATAACCTCAAATTGCGAAGAAGAGTCCAGTCTAACAAAATTAGTCATCACACATATGTTGTGTCTGGAATTGTGTACAAATATCTCCTGGTTCTACTCTTCTCACTCAGCATCAGTTCCTATAATCCTCTTCAGGTAAATATGAAGTCTGTCTGCTGCTCATTCTTATAGCAAAATAGTATTCCATTATATTCATATACCACAACTTGTTAAGCTATTCCCTAATTGATGGGGATCACTTTAATTTCCAATTCTTTGAAAACCAAAAAGAGCTGCAAAATATATTATTGTCCATATGGGTCTTCCTGCCACTTCCGTGATTTCTTTGGGATACAACCCTAGAAGTGTTATTGCTGGGTCAAAGGGTATGTACATTTTTATAGCCCTTTGGGCATAGTTCCAGATTGCTCTCCAGAAAGGTTGGATCAGTTCACAACTCCACCAACAAGGCATTAGTGTTTTAATTTTTCCAAATCCTCTCCAGTATTTGTCATTTTCCTGTTTTGTCATCTTAGCCAATCTGACTGGTGAGATGTGCTACCTCAAAGTTGTTTTGATTTGCATTTCTCTAATCAATAGTGATTTTGAGGGGTGGATAGGTGGTGCAGTGAATAGAGCACTGGCCCTGAAGTCAGGAGGACCTGAGTTAAAATCTGGCCTCAGACACTTAGCACAAAAACTCGCCATGTGACCTTGGGCAAGTCACTTAACTCCAATTGCCCTCCAACAAGCAAAGAAAAAATACTGACAGAGCATTTTTTCATATACTTATAGATATCTTAATTTCTACCTCTGAAAATTGCCTGTTCTTATCTTTGACCATTTACCAGCTGGGGAATGACTTATATTCTGATAGATTTGACGAAATTCTCTGTGTATTTTAGAAATGAGGCCTTTATCAGAGATACTTTTTGTAAAAATCCTTTTCCAATTTCCCACTTCCCTCTTAATCTTAGTTACATTGTCTTTGTACACAAACTTTTCAATTGAATGTAATCAAGTTTATCCATTTTGTATTTTACAATGCTCTCTAACTCTTGTTTGGTCATAAAGTCTTCCCTTCTCCATAAATCTTAACAGGTAAACTATTCCTTGCTTTCCCAAATTGCTTACAGTATCAGCCTTTCTACCTAGATTGTGCACCCATTTCAACTTGATTTTGGTATACAGTGTTGGATAATGGTCTATGACCAGTTTCTGCCATACTATATTCCAGTTTTCTGAGCAGTTTTTGTCAAATAGTCAGTTCTTATTGTCAAAACTGGGGTCTCTGGTTTTATCAAATAGTAGATTACTATAGCCATTGACTGTTGAGTCTCATGTACCCAATTTATTCCATTCAATCCACTACTCTGTTCCTTAGCCAGTACCAAATAGTTTTGATGACTGCTTCTTCATAATACAGATTAAAATCTGGTATGGCTAAGCCACCTTCCCTAGCATTTCTTTTAATTAACCCCTTTGATATTCTGTACCTTTTGTTCTTCCAAATGAATTTTGCTACTATTTTTTTTTGTTCTACAAAGTAATTTTTTGGTAGATTGATTGGTATGGAATTATATATATATAATTTAATCTAGGTAAAATTGTCATTTTTATTATATTAGCTTGACCCAGACATGAGCAATTGATGTTTTTCCAATTAGTTAGATATGATATTATTTCTGTGAAAAGTGTTTTGTAGTTGGTTCATAGAGGTCCTGGGTTTGTTTTGCAGGTAGATTCTCAAATATTTTACACTGTCTACAGTAATTTTGAATGGTATTTCTCTTTCTATCTCTTGCTGTTGGATTTCATTAGAGATATATAGGAAAGCCAAGGATTTATGTGGGTTTATTTTATAACCTGCAACATTGCCAAATTTATTTATTATCTCAACTAATTTTTAATTGATTCTATAGGATTCTCTAGGTATACCATTATAGCATCTGCAAAGAATGATAGCTTAGTCTCTTCTTTGCCTAATTTGATTCCTTCAATTTTTTCCTCCCCTAATTGCTATTACTAACTTTTCTATACCAGATTGAATAAGAGGAGTGATAGTGGACATCCTTCTTTCACCCCTGATCTTACTGGAAATGCTTCTAGTTTATCCCCATTACATATACTTGCTGATGTCTTTAAATATATACTACCTCTTATTTTAAGGAAAACTCCATTCATTCCTATTCTTTCTATTGTTTTTAATAAGAATGGATATTGTATTTTGTCAAAAAGCCTTTTCTGCATCTATTGAGATAATCATATGGTTTCTGCTAGTTTTATTGTCGATATAATCAATTATACTGAAGGTATCCTAATCAGTATAATTTCCTAATCAGTTTTCCTAACCATCCTTGCATTCCTGGAATAAATCCTACCTCATCAAAGTGTATTATTCTTGTGATAAGTTGATGTAGTCTTTTTGCTAATATTTTATTTTAATTTTTGCATCTATATTCATGAGCGAAATTTGTATATAATTTTCTTCCTCCATTTTCTCTTCCTAATTTAGGTATCAGTACCATATTTATGTCATAAAAAGAATTTGGTAGGACCCCACCTATGTTCCCATATAGTTTTCAGAGTATTGGAATCAATTGTTCTTTAAATTGTTGACAGAATTCACTAGTAAATCCTTCTGGCTCTGGAGATTTTTTCCTAGGGAGTGTTCTAATGGCTTGTTCAATTTCTTTTTCTGAGATGGGGTTATTTAAGTAATTTATTTCCTCTTCAGTTAATCTGGGCAACTCATATTTTTGTAAATATTCATCTATTTCACTAAGATTGTCAAATTTACATTCATACAATTTGGCAAAATATTTCCTAATTATTTTTTTTTCAATTTCTTCTTCATTGGAGGTAGATTCATCCTTTTCAGTTTTGATACTCATAATTTGGTTTTCTTCTTTATTTTTTGTTTATCATATTGACTAAAGGTCTATCAATTTTGTTTTTTTTTATAAACCTAGCTCTTAGTTTTATTTATTAATTCAATTGTTTTCTTAATTTCAATTTTATTAATTTCTCCTTTGGTTTTCATTATTTCTAATTTAGCATTTAATTGGGGATTTTCAATTCGTTATTTTTCTAACTTTTTCAATAGCATACCTAATTCATTGACCTCCATTTTCTCTAATTTACTTATGTATGCATTCAGGGATATAAAACTTTCCCTAAGAACTGCCTTTAATTCATCCCACAAATTTTGGTATTTTGTCTCATTATTATCATTCTCTTGAATGAAATTACTGATTGTTTCTATAATTTCTTGTTTGACCCACTCATTCTTTAGGATTAAATTGTTTAGTTTCCAATCAGTTTTTAGTCTGTCTTTCCATGGCCCTTTATTGCATATAACTTTTATTGCATCATGATCTGAGAAGGATGCATTTAATATTTCTGCCTTACTGCATAGAATTGTGAGATTTTTATGCCTTAATACATGGTTCATTTTTGTGTATGTGCCATGTACTGCTGAAAAAAAGTTATATTCCTTTTTTATCCCCATTCAGTTTTGTTCAGAGATCTATCATGTCTAGATTCTCTAAAATTCTGTTCACCTCCTTAATTTCTTTCTTGTTTATTTTGAGGTTGGATTTATCAAGTTCAGAGAGGGGGAGATTGAGGTACCCTGCTATTAGTTTGCTACCTATTTCTTCCTCTAATACCCTTGACTTCTCTAGGAAAGTGGATGCTATACTGCTTGCACATATATTAAGTAACGATATTGCTTCCTTCTTGATGTTGCCTTTTAGTAGGATTTGGTTTCCTTCCTTAACTCTTTTTATTAGAACTATTTTTGCTTTTGCTTTATCTGAGATAAGAATTCCTACCCCTGCTACTTTTTTACTTTAGCTGAAGCACAATATATTCTACTCCAACCTTTTACTTTTACCTTGTGTGTATCTTGTTTAAAATGTGTCTCTTGTAGTCAGCATATTGTAGGATTGTGGTTTTTAATCCATTCTGCTATATACTTATGTTTTATGGGAGAGTTCATCCCATTCACATTCACAGTTATGATTACTATTTGTGTCTTTCCCTCCATTCTATTCCCTGCCATATTTATGTTTTTGTTTCTTCCTTCTCCCTTCCCTTCCTTAAGATTTTTGCTTTTGACCACAACCTCCCTCAGTATTCCCTCCCTGAACCCCCCTTTACCAACCCTTTCCCCTTACTCTTTTTCCTCCCTTTTAACTACCCCCCCCCCTTTGAAACTCCCACCCAAGCCCTCCTACTTCCTGTAGGGCACAATGGATTTTTATACTTAACAGAGGATGTTATTCCCTCCTTGAACCCAAACCAATGAGAATAAATTTGATACAGTGCTCCTCTCCTTCCCTCTGTTGCCTCTATTATGAGTTTATATGTCTTTTTTGTTAGAATTTTAAACTTAATCGATTATGTTGATACCTCTTTGAACCAGAACCAATGAAAATAAAGTTCAAATGATGTTCATCTCCCTCTATCTTTCCCCTCTACTATAGTATGCTTTTATGCCCCTTCATGTAGCATAGATTACCTTTTTCTGCCTCATCTTTTCCTTTTCTCCAATTACAATTACTTTGTACCCCTTAATAAGGTTTTTATCATCATATTAGTTCATTTAGGGGGCAGAGCCAAGATGGCAGCTTAGAAGCAGAAAAACTCCATGTGCACTCCCCTATCTACATCAAATACCTATAAAAAATGACTCTAAACAGACTTTAGAGATACAGAACCCACAAAATAACAGAAAGAAACAAATCTCCCACTGAAAACAGTCTGGAAAGTGTTTTAGGAAATTAAATTTTTAAGATTTTCCCTGCTCCTAGGTTAAGTGCACCTGGAGCCTGTGGTGGGAGGCTTGTTTTTCAGGAACACCCACACCTTGGTGCTTTGTGATTGGGCAGTGGGTCAAGAGGGTTGTTACATTCTCTGACCCAGGAGAAGACCATATAATCCCTGATGTGAGACTTTGTTTTGTGACTAACTTTGAGAAGTGTTGTGTGATTTGACCAGATGAGATTCTGGGAAGCCGATGAAAGGCCCCTGGCTTTGAAAAAACCCATACGTTGATGCTTCCCTTTTTGGTAACTTACTAGGTATAGATGTAATGGTCAAGACAGTTGGAGGCCTGTCTGCTTTATATTCTTTTCTGTTTTCTTGTTACTTCTTTCTGTATACTCTGAAGTTCAGGGTGCTGACTTTCCCTGAACAAAATAAATGATATGTTTGATTGATTAAAGTAAGCTTGTTAACCCATTTTGAGTTTCTTTCTTTAGAAAAGCAGATCTAAAAACCTGTGTTGGCAGGCCCCTTGCAGATGCTGGGGTGCTTGCTGCTATAGCAGGCAGACAGGAAAGGTCATTTGCACCACACTGGGAACTGAGCCCAGGCCCATGTGAGTCTGTGGTTTTAGCCTCAGCATGGCTCCAACCAGCCTTTGCTGGAGGGACTACAGGATAGTGGATCACAAGCAGCTGTGGCGGTTTCCAGAATTATCAACCATAAATGCCAAAGACAAAGTGAGAGGTCAGTGTGGACTTTGGGAACAGGGTGCTGGGAGTGCAGTCTGGCCTCTGTCCCCAGAGGGAGAAGTGGCTGAATCATTGCAGCAGCCACCAAGTGGCTGCTTCAGAGCTCTTGGACTGCAGATTGCATGGGGACCAAGCAACAATTTGAGGGGAAATTGCTCTTGCTTTAACCTGCTTGGATATGGATCACTGTCTTAGGTGGAGGTACTGGGGTGTGGGATCAGTTTTCAGAACTAGTGGAGGCTTGAAAGAGGGCACCTAACTAATAGGTCTGGCAGCTGTGAAAACACCAGTGATTTGGGACAAAACTCTCCTCTCTGGAAGCAGAGTTCTACTGTGGTAAAAAGTTCAAAAGTCAGTAACTGGTGGGGAACATGATCAAGCAAAGGAAGCAAAGCAAGCACAGCAGTCAAACCTTAGATTCATATTTTGGGGACAAAAAAGATCAAAGCATGGAACAGTAGGAAGATAAGAAAGTAAAAAATCCTCTACAACAAGCTTTCAAGAAAAAAAAAAAAAGGAACTGATTACAGGCCATAGAGGAGCTTAAGAATTTTGAACATCAAAGAAGAGAAGTGGAGTAAAAATTGGGAAGAGAAATGAGAAGAATGAAAGAAAATCATGAAAAGTGAGTCAACAACATGACTGAAGAAAATAACACCTTAAAAATTAACTCAAATGCCTAAAGAGGCATAAAAAGCAAATGAAGAGAAGAATGCCTTAAAGAACCAAATTTGACAGATGGAAAAAAAAATCTCAAAACCTCACTGAAGAGAATCATTCCTTCAGAATTAGATTGGAACAAATGGAAGTTAGTGACAATGAGAAATCAAGATCCTATTCACCATATACAAACAAATGAAAAAATAGAAGGCAATGTGAAATATCGCCTGGAAAATAGATCCAGGAGAGATAATTTAAAAATTGTTTGACTACCTGAAAGCCATGACCAAAAAAAAGAACATAGAAATCATCCTTCAAGAAATTCTCCAGGAAAATTGCCCTAATATTCTAGAACCAGAGGGCCATATAGAGGTTGAAAGAGTCCACCAAACACCTCTTGAAAAAGATCCCAAAAAGAAAATTCCTAGGAATATTATAGCAAGTTTCCAGAGTTACCAAATCAATGAAAAAATATTAGAAGCAGCCAGGAAAAAAAACAATTTGAATATTATGGAAACACAAACAAGATAACAAAGGATCTGGCAGTTTCTACACTGCTGGACTGAAGGGCTTGGAATATGATATTCTGGAGGTCAAAGGAGCTGGGATTAAAACCAAGAATCGCCTACCCAGGAAAACTGAGCATCATGTTTTAGGGAAAAATATGGTCATTCAGTAGAACAGGGGACTTTCAAGCATTCATGATGAAAAAACCAAAGCTAAATAGAAAATTTGACATACACATACAAGAAACAAGGGAAGCATTTGAAGATAAAGAGGGAAAAGAAATCATACAGAGCTTATTGAAGTTGAAGTATTTACATTCCTACATGGAAAAATGATAATTGTAATTTATGAAAGTTTTTTCAATATGAGAATAGTTGAAGGGAATATATATATATATATATATATATATATATATATATATATATATAGAGAGAGAGAGAGAGAGAGAGAGAGAGAGAGAGAGAGAGAGAGAGAGAGAGATAATGTCTATATAAGAGGGTATATGGGCATATGAATGCATATGTGAGTGTGTGTTGACCCATTCCCTTTTGCCTTCCTGTTCTTCCCCTCCATTGGAACAGTTTTCCCTTGCCTCTTCTACATGTGATAATTTATCCCATTCTGTCTCTCCCCATCTCCTCTCATTATATTCCTCTCTTACATCTTAATTTCACCTTTTAAGTATCATCTCCTCCTATTGAATTGGTCCTGTGCCCTCTTTCTATGTATGCCTGCACACATACATACACATATTATTCACATATGTTTTCAAATGCCCATATACCCTCCTATATAGACATATACATGGATGTATACATATACATTTATATTACCTTCAACTCTTCTCATACTGAGAAATGTTTCATAAGTTACAATTATCATTTTTCCATGTAGAAATGTAAGTAGTTCAACTTTGTTAAGTTCCTTATGATGTCTTTTCCCTGTTTACCTTCTCATGATTCTCTTGCTTCTTGTATTTGAATGTCAAATTTTATATTCAACTCTGGTTTTGTCATAATGAATGCTTGAAAGCCCTCTATTCCATTGAATTATCATATTTTCCCCTGAAACATGATACTCAGTTTTGATGGGTAGGTTATTCTTGGTTTTAATCCCAGCTCCTTTGACTTCTGGAATATCATATTCCAAACTGTTCGATCCCTCAGTGCAGAAGTTGCCAGATGCTGTGTTATCCTGTGTTTTCCACAATATTCAAATTGTTTCTTCCTGGCCGCTTGTAATATTTTCTCCTTGATCTGGGAACTCTGGAACCTGGCTACAATATTCCTAGGATTTTTTTTGGGGGGAGATCTTTTTTCAAGAGGTGATTGGTGGATTCTTTAAACCTCTATTGTTCCCTCTGATTCTAAATAATCAGGGCTAATTTTCCTTGAGAATTTCTTGAAGGATGATTTCTGGGTTCTTTTGTTGATCATGGATTTCAGGTAGTCCAATAATTTTTAAATTCTCTCCTTAATCTATTTTCCAGGTCAGTGTTTTTTTCCAATGAGATATTGTACATTTCCTTCTATTTTTTTCATTTGTTTGGATCTGTTTAATAGTATCTTGATTTCTCATAAAGTCAGTAGCTTTCATTTCCTCCAATCTAATTCTGAAGGAATGATTGACTTCAGTGAGCTTTTGAGAACTTTTTTCCATCTGGCAAAATTGGCTTTTAGAGGCATTCTTCTCCTCATTGGCTTTTTGAGCTTCTTTTGCCATTTGAGTTAGTCTATTTTTTAAGGTGATATTTTCTTCAGTCATGTTGTAGACTCTAATTTAACAATTTTCTTGCATCATTCTCATTTCTCCTCCCAATTTTTTCCTCCACTTCTCTTATTTGGTTTTCAAAATCCTTCTTAAGCTCTTCTATGGCCTGTAACCAACTCATATTTTTCTTGGAAGCTTTTGGTGTAGGAGATATGATTGCTTGCTTTGCTTCCTTTGCTTGCTCATGTTTATTACTTAACTTTTGAGCTTTTGCCACAGTAGAACTTTGCTACCAAAGAGAGTAGCTTTGTCCCAAATTTCTTGGGTTTTCTCAGCTGCTGGAGCTATTAGTTGGCTGCCCTATCTTAAGGCTCCCCAAGCTCTGGCATATTGGTCACGCACCCCAGGACCTCCATCCTAGAGAGTAATCTATATCCAAACAGCTTAAAGCAAGAGTGATTATCCCTCAGCCTTGTTGCTTGGTCCATCTGCAATCTGCAGGCCAGGAGCTCTGATGCTGCCATGTGGGAGTGACTAGGCTGCTTCTCCCTCTAGGGGGCAAAGGCTGGACCACACTGCCAGACTCCTGGTTCCCAAAGTCCACACTGCATTGAACTCTCACTTTGTCCTTAGCATCTATGGAATGATAATTTTGGAAACCACCACAGCTGCTGGTGATATGAAGTCTCTCCAGCCAGCAGCTGGTTGTTTCCACCCTGAGGCTAAAACCTCTGGTTCACACAAAGTTGGGCTCAGCTCCCAGAGTGCAGTGCTGGCAACTTCCTGCCAGCCTTCTGGGATGTCTTCAGCAGAAAGTTAGCTTCTCTCTGTCATTTTGTGGGTTCTGTATCTCCAAAGTTTGGTTAGTGTCATTTTTTTTTTACATGAATTGGAGGAGGTTGAAGTGGGAGCTCTATGGAAGTCCTGTTTCTGCTCCCTTAATTCAAAACTTTAAAATAAAATACTTTAAAATATTATTATTATTATTGTTTTTATTATTATTATTATTATTATTATTATTATATACATGCAACTGAGAAATAATATATACAGGCACTGGGGTATAGAAATCCATCTTGCCTTACTGGAAAATCAGAGGTGGGATGGGAGAGGATATAGAAGAGAGCAGAATGCTGGAGGGGATATACAGTATGATCACTGTTTTTGGGTGGTGTATAAGGGAAAGATGGGAAGAAAATTTGTGACTCAAAATCTTGTGGAAATGATGTAAACTAAAAAATAAACATAAAATTTAATTTAAAAAGTAGTTCATTTATACCCACTCCTTCTATCTATGTATACCCCTTTTAAATGTCACCATAATTATATAAATTTAAATACTGACAGGCATCTGCTTCTAACCTAGTGATGTAAACAGTTTCCTCTTCTTGAATACCAAGTTATGTGCATTTGTGTATGTTTGTATGTATGTGTGTCTGTGTTTTCCTTGTTTACCTTTTTATATCTTTCTTGAGTCTTGTAACTGGAGATTAGATTTTCCATTGAGCTCTGGATTTTTCATCAGGATATCTGGAAGTCCCTTATTTAATTAAATTACTATCTCCTTGATGAATGATTATGCTCAGTTTTGCAGGGTAGCTGATCTTTGGTTGCAGTCCTACCTGTTTTGCTTTATGAAATATCAAATTCCAATCCCTCAGATCTTTTAATGTAGAAGCTGCTAGGTCCTTTGTAATCCTAACTGTAGTTCCACTATATTTTAATTGCTTCTTTTTGGCTGCTTGCAGTATTTTCTCCTTGACTTTGTAATTCTGGAATTTGGCTACTACATTTCTTGGATTTTTCAATTTGGAATCTCTTTCAGGAGTCCAGTGAATTCTTTTGATCACTATTTTACACTCTGATTCTAGGACCTCAGGACAGTTTTCTTTGACAGTCTTTTGGATGATGTTGTCCACCCTGCTTTTTTCATCATGGCTTTCTGGTGGAACAATAATTTTTAGGTTATCTCTCCTGGATCTGTTCTCCAGATTAGTTGTTTTTCCAGTGAGATATTTGACACTTTCTTCTAATTTTTCAATCTTTATGTTTTGTTTGACTTACCCTTGATGCATCATGGAGACCTTAGTTTCAATTTGACGGATTTTAATTTTTAGTGAATTTTTTCCTCTGTTATTGAAGCTTCTTTTCCATATATGCCCTTTTCACTTTTAGGGAAGTATTTTCTCCAGTTAGATTTTGAGTCTCCCATCCCAGTTCACCAATTTTCCTTCTTAAGAACTTGTTTTCTTCAGTGAGAATTTTTTCCAATTTGATCACTGTAGATTTAAATTTATCTTCTATCTCTCTAATTTGGCTTTTAAAATCTCTCTCCATCATGAGTATTTTGGAGTTGACTTATAACCCTGAATTGCTGGGAAGAGTCTAGTCTATCAACATTAGCCATCACACAAACATTGTGTCTGTAATTTTGTATAGATTTCTCCTGGTTCTGCTCTTCTCACTCACCATCAGCTTATAGAAGCCTCTCCAGGTAAATATGAATTCCATCTGCTCCTCATTTCTTATAGCACAATAGCATTCCATTACATTCATATGCCACAACTTGTTCAGCCATCCCCCAATTGATGGGCATCCCCTTAAATTCCAATTCTTTGCCAACACAAAAAAGAGCTGAAAAATTTTTTTGTACATATGGGTCTTCCTCCCACTTGTATGATCTCTTTGGGATACATCCCTAGAAGTGGTATTGCTGTGTCAAAGGGTATGAAAGTATTTATAGCCCTTTGGGCATAGTTTCAGATAGCTTTCCAGTAGACCAATAATTCTTAATCAGAACCAATAATCCTGGATCTGTTGTACAGGTCAATTGTTTTTCCAATGAGATATTTTACACTTTCTTCTAATTTTTCAATCTTCATGGTTTGAGTCCTTAGCTTTGATTTGACTGGTTCTAACTTTTAGTGAATTATTTTCCTCGGTTAGTTTTTGAAGCTCCTTTTTAGGGAGGTATTTTCTCCAGTTAGATTTTGAACCTTCTGTCCCATTTCACAAATTTTACTTAGTAAGGATTTGTTTTCTTCAGTAAGATTTTCCCCCCAATTTGGTCACTGTAGATTTACATTTGTCTATCTCTCTAATTTGGCTTTTAAAATCTTTCTTGAGCTCCTCCAAGAATGCTTTTTGGGTTTGAGAGCAGTTCATATTTCTTTTTGTGGTCTCACGTGTGAGTATAGACTCCATGTTGTCCTCTGAATTTGGTTATTCTTGCTCACTATAATAGGATAGCATTGTTCTTGATTTGACAGATTCCTTCTTGCCTGTTGTGATTGCCTATGTCCTGAATTTTTAGAGTGGATATCTGCTTCTGGGGTACAGATGCACTGCACTGCCCAGGCTTGGAGGTAGGGTTTTGGTTGTTAACTTCGTGTTCTGTAGCCTCTTGGTGTCTATACTGAGGCCAAGGTCAGGACTCTCAGTGTTTTCCCTGAGTAACACTGAGGCTCACAGAGTAACCTGTGGGGAGGTGTGTTCTGACCACTTCAGGTTTCCACCTCTGTGTCTCTAGGCTGCAGCTCAGGCAGGTTTAGCAGCTGGTGGCCAGCAGTACTGGTGTCTGCAGGTTCCCCTGGTGGTGCTAAGGCACACTTGGGCTTGTGTTGTTAGCACTTGCTGGCTCCACCCCCCTGGGCTTTCAGAGTTCCTGCAGGTCAGCTGAGGTGGGGCTTCTTGGGACACCTCCTGTCCTTCACTTCAGACTCCTACTGCTTCAGTTACACCCTTCTAGGTCTCCCAAGCCTGAGGCTATTTCCAGTAATTCAGGATTTTAGTTTGGGTGGGATATTTATCTCTAGGTTTTCTGGGTCAGGGAGGGGGAATTAGCACACCTAGTGTTTACTCTGCTATCTTGGCTCCTGGGAAATCAGGTAGGTGGTTTTTAAACATCCAGGTTGTGGACTGGTAGCCCCAGGAGAAGCTGCTGTCCCTGCTGCAGCCCCTGCACTTTCTCTTATCCAGCTCAGACTGATCCTTTGGCCTGTGGTGAGATGGCTGTGAATTGCCCTTGGGGTGGGTGAGTCTCCTGGCTGGGTCTCCTTCTCACTCCACTGTCATCTACTCTCAGGTCCACACTGGTACAGCCCCTATGTACTCTGTACATTTTCCTGGGCTGAAAATCTGCCATGCTCCATTTCCCAATGGGTTTGGTCACTCTAAAATCCATTCAGATTCACTTTTTAAAGTTTAGTGACGGAATTTAAGGAGGAGCTTAGAAAATTTCCTGCTTCTTTTCCACCATCTTGGTTCTGACCCCCATCACTTCATTTTCTACAATGTCTTTTAGGAAGATGTATTTTTTCCTACTTGTGACTTTTAATTAGGTCCATTTTTGCTTTTGTTTATTCTGAGATCATGATTGCTACTCCTGCCCTTTTTATATCAGCTACTTCACAATAGATTCAGCTCCAGTCACTTGCTTTATTTTGACTTCTACTACAAGAGTAGTAGAAGTAGTTTTTTCAAGTGATATATTTTACATTTTAGTCTATTTCTTTGTTATTTTGACTTATTTTCATTGTTTCTTGTTATCTCATGGAGTCATTAGCTTCTACTTGCCCAGTTCCAAGGTTTTAGGAACTTTTTTTTTGTCTTCAGTGAAATTTTGTCCTACCTTTTCCATTTTTACTTTTCTTCTTTTTTTACTGAATTATTTTTGTCAGCGAAGTTTGGACCTCCTTTCTCATTTGGCCTACTATGTTTTTTTAAGCTGTTCACTCTTCTTTTTTTTTTTTTAAGCAATCGGTTAAGTAACTTGCTCAAGGTTACATGGCCAGGTGTTTCTGGGTGGGTGCTAAGTGTCTGAGCCCAGATTTGATCCCCAGGTCATCCTGACACTGGAGCCAGTGCTCTTATTAGCTGTGCTACCTGGCTGCCACAAACCTATTCACTCTTAAGCATTTTTGTGTGTTAAATTTTTTTTTACCAATATATTAATTGTCTTTTCACATTTTTCTTTCTTAACTCTCATTACTTTACCTATTTTCACCCACCATTCTTATGAATTTCAATCATTTTTTTAGCTTTATCCAGGAACTGTTGAGTTTGTGTCTAATTCACATTTTTCGCTGAGGCTTTGTGTGATGCCAAGCAGAGGCAACTACCAAGGTTCAGAATACCAGCATAGTAACTCTCTAATTTATTCAGTGACAAATTAAATAAAACCATTCACAGAACAGAGAAAATCAAAACACAGAATTCACCATGTGTAATTTAATAATTTCCAAGTACTACTCCACCCCTAGAAAATGCATTCATTTAGTCAATCATGAAGTCTCTCTTCTCAAATGGAGATTAATTTCCAATCATAAACAAAGTATATTCATTTGGTCAGTCACTGAGCACACAAACAGTCAAAAGTTTCCCACCTCTAGATCACAACTGAATTACAATTATCATAAGTTAATGCCAAGCACCTTCTCAAAAGCAGCAGTGGAGAATTCTAAGGCCATCTACCCCTGAGCTAAAACAAGGTTAAGATATCATCACAGCATTTAATACCCAAAGAGAGCTCTTTTCTTCATCTTGACCTGAGGCAAGTTCTCAGCAATCTCTGTTCCTGGGGAGACAAAGTTTAACAAAGCCACAATATACATTGATGGTGCCCTCATCAATTTACTCTCTGCCTGCAAAACAGTCTCAGGGCCCCAGAAAACATCAGCAAGACTCTCTTCTAGGATTTCTGTAAACAAACAAGAAAATCCTTCTTCAGGGCTTCTGAATTGAAAGCAAGGTTACAGTACCTCTGAAACAACAGCACTGTCCTTTACCAGCAAATGTATCTGGCAAAACAACATCAAAACAGATGGACAATATACTGGCATCACAGCCATGTCTCCTCAGTCCTTGGCAGCTCTAGGTCACAGCTTTCAAAAGTCCTGGGCAGTCCAACTGGCCTTCAGCAATCCTCTCTCTCTGCCATGATGCTGCTTTCAAAATTTCTTCTTTCCTCTCTCTGCTTGGGCCTCTCTCTAAATCCATGGCACCAGCTCCTCCCATTTCAACCCTCTCTCTTCATGTCAATAATCCATCCCAAAACTGGGATTCACAAGCTCTGGATTTCAACACAAACTGAACACCAAACCAATATAGTTGGATCTTTAAATTCTACTGCTATTCCACTTTGCTTGTAGCTGTTTTGAGTTCACTGTTCTCTTTTGAATTGGTGTCTGGCGGCCAAGATGGCGGAGTAGAAGCATGACCCTCCCACAGCTCTGGCTTCCACCCTCCCCAATCCATGTAAAAAGGGGACTCTAAACAAACTTTGGAGCTGCAGAACCCACAAAATGACACAGAGAAGCTAACCTCCCGCTGAGAACAGCCCGGCAGGCTGGCAGGAATCGGCCAGCACAGCGCTCTGGGAGCCGAGCCCAGCCCCACGCGAAGCTTTAGCCCCAGGGCGGGCCTGACCAGCCACCAGCCAGAGGGACTCCAGATCAACAGCAGCTGTGGCCGTTTCCAGATTTATCAACACATAGATGCGAAGGACAAGGTGAGAGGCCAGTGCATTCTGGACTTTGGGACCCAGTAAGTGGGAGTGCGTGGCTTTTACCCCCGGGGCGAGAAACTGCTGAGACACCTGCACAGCCTGCCAGCGCCATGTGGCAGCTTCAGCTCCTGGCCTGCAGAGTGTAGGGAGACCAAGCACCAGTCTGAGGGGTCATCGCTCTTGCTTTAACCTGCTTGGATCTGGATTGCAGTCTAGGGTGGAGGTCATGGGGTGTGTGTCCGCTTGCCAGAGCGTGTGGAGACCTCAGAGAGGGCACCCATCTAATACCTCCGGCAGCTGAAAAAACCCCAGCATTTGGGACGAAAACTCCCCTGTCTGGTGGCAGAGTCCTACTGTGGCAAAAAGCCCAAAAGTCAAATCATTGAGTGGCAAAATGAGCAGGCAAAGGAAACAAAGCAGACAGAAGATTCCAACATTACACTCCTATTTTGGGGATAAGAAGGAGCAAGGCATGGAACAGGAGGAAATCAGTGAAGTCAGAACTCCTGCACCAAAAGCTTCAAAGGAAAATACAAGCTAGTTACAGGCCATAGAGGACCTTAAGAAGCAGATAAGAGAAGTGGAGGAAAAATTGGGAAGAGAAATGAGAACAATGCAAGAAAATTATGAAATGAGAGTCAACAGCCTGACTGAAGAAAATAATACCTTAAAAAACAGACTGACTCAAATGGCAAAGGAGGCTCAGAAAGGCAATGAGGAGAAGAATGCCTTAAAAAGTCAAATTTGCCAGATGGAAAAAGAATCTCAAAAGCTCACTGAGGAGAATCATTGCTTCAGAATTAGATTGGAGCAAATGGAAGCTAATGACTTTATGAGAAATCAAGATGCTGTTAAACAGATCCAAACAAATGAAAGAATAGAAGGCAATGTGAAATATCTCATGGGAAAAACCACTGACCTGGAAAATAGATCCAGGAGAGATAATTTAAAAATTATTGGACTGCCTGAGAGCCATGACCAAAGTAAGAGCCTGGAAAGCATCCTCCAGGAAGTTCTCAAAGAAAACTGCCCTGATGTTTTAGAACGAGAGGGCAAAATAGAGGCTGAAAGAATCCACCGATCACCTCCTGAAAAAGATCCCAAAAAGAAAACTCCTAGGAATATTATAGCCAGGTTCCAGAATTCCCAGATTAAGGAGAGAATATTACAAGCAGCCAGGAAGAAACAATTTGAATATTGTGGAAACACAATCAGGATAACCCAGGATCTGGCAGCTTCTACACTGAGGGATCGAAGGGCCTGGAATGTGATATTCCAGAGGTCAAGGGAGCTGGGATTAAAACCAAGAGTCACCTACCCAGCAAAACTGAGTATCCTGTTTCAGGGGAAAATATGGTCATTCAGTGGAATACAGGACTTTCAAGCATTCTTGCTGAAAAAACCAGAGCTGAATAGAAAATTTGACATTCAGATACAAGAAACAAGAGAAGCATGAGAAGGTAAACAGGGAAAAGAAATCATAAGGAACTTATCAAAGTTGAACTATATTTTTTTAAGCAATTGGGGTTGAGTGGCTTGCTCGGGGTTGCACGGCCAGTTGTTGTTTCTGGGTGTGGTGCTGGGTGTCTGGGCCCGGATTTGATCCTGGTCGTCCCGGCACTGAGGCCGGTGCTCTTGCTTGCTGAGCCACTTGGCCAAAGTTAAACTATTAACATTCCTACATGGAAAAACAATAATTGTAACTTATGAAACTTTTCTCAGTAGTTGAAGGGATTAGAAATATATATTATATATATATACATATATATATATATGTCTTTATATGAGGGTATGCAGGCATATGAATACATATGTCAATGTGTGTATATATGTTTACAGGTATACATAGATAGAGGGCACAGGACCAATTTAACAGGAAGGAATGATACTTAAAAGGTGAAATTAAGAGGTGAGAGGGATATAATGAGAGGAGATGGGGAGAGACAGAGTGGGGCAACTATCTCATACAGAAGAGGCAAGGGAAAATGGTTACAATGGAGGGGAAGAATAGGAAGGCAAAAGGGAATGGGTCAACCTTATTCCTATTGAATCTGGCTTGAAGAGGGAGGGAAATACACACTAAATAGGGGATCTCACCCTCCAGGAGAATAGGGGGGGGAGAGGATGTGAGGGGGGATGATGGAAGGGAGGTCAGGCTGGGGGGGAGGGAAGTTGGAAGCACCCACTTTTGAAAAGGTACAGGATCAAAGTAGAGAATAGAACAAGTGGGATGTGGGATAGGAGGGAGGGAAATATAGTCAGTCTTTTACAATATATCTGCTATGTTATTGTTTTGCATTAGCCACACATGTACAACCTATACTGAACTGCTTATCTTCCCAGTAAGGGTGGGTGATAAGGGAGGAAGGGAATGAATCTGGAATTCAAAGTTTTAAAATCAAATGTTTAAACATATATATACTATTATCAATATTGTTTTACATATAATTGGGAAATATAGAGATCCACCATGCCCTACTGGAAAAGTTGAAACAGGTATGGGAGAAAATATGGGAGAGAGCAGATCAGAGGTGGGGATATCCTGTGGGACTGCTGTTTTGGGGGGATGGGTGGGGGAAAAATGGGGAGAAAATTTGTAACTCAAAATCTGGAGGAAATGAACGATGTAAATCAGAAGTTAATAAAGCATTAAAAAAAAACAGAATTGGTGTCTGGCACTAAAGTAGCTTTTTCTTGTTAGGTTCTTGTTGTTGTTGCTTGCAGATTTCCCACCTCATTTCTTGATATTAAATTTTATGTTAAATTTGGGCTCTTTTCTAGGCATGAGCGGGAGATGGATATTTTCCCAAGGTTAATGCTTTTCTTTAAACTGATATTTTCAGAGCTCATTCTGGGTATTTGGAAGTTTTGGCTACTTCCAGGGCAGTTTTATTTGGGAAGAAGTGGGGGAAAATACACCCTGGGTGTAATTCTCAGACAGAAGAAATTAGCATTAAATGGAACAGATGAATGATTGCTGAAGAATGTAGAATTTTAACTGACTCTTAAAATAAGCCAGGGAAGCCAAGAAGCAGAGACAGGAAGGAACAATGTTCTAGGGATGGGAGGAAACCAATCAAAAAGAATAAATATTAGAGGTTTATTCATTTGTAAGGACTAAAAGGTAGTCCAGTGCTATTTTAAAATAAATTTAAGTCATTTTCCATGCAATATCTAGTAATGTTTTCATAAGTTAGCCTGTGCTTTTAAATAATTCACAAGTATTAATGATTACAACATTAGCATATATGATACAGTGATATGGCTCATTGCTGTTGTTTTGAAGAAAAAAAAGAATTCTTTTAGGTGATATGCTTTCATTATACATGTAGTTCTATGACTGGGCCCATAGTATTGTCTTGGGTTGTGGATTTCATTATAAATTGAGGCACAGAACCTTTTAACTGTTAAAGCCATGATGGAGCTAATTACCCCTTCCAAAACACCAAGCCAGGTGTTCTTTTATCTTTTTTTGTGTGTTAAACTATACCATCAGGATATAACTACACAATTCTGTCAATATTTTTAAACAAGGCAAAATAAGATAAAATCCATTACTTTTAACAGTGGTTCTCAAACTTTTGGCCCCACGACAAGATTACCCTTTTAAAAATCATCAAGGACTGGGAGGCGGAGCCAAGATAGCAAAATAAAAGCAGGAACTTTCTAAAATGACAGAGTAAAATGCATCTCCAGCTGAAGGCAACCTGTCAAGTTGAAAAGGAGGGTCTATGGCACTGATCTGGGAGCAGAGTGCAGTCCCATGTGGGCCATGCCAGCACAGACCTGTGGCCCAGAACAACCAGAGTAGACCTCAGGGGGACTGAATCACCTGCAGCTATGGTGGTTTCCAGACTTCTCAACCCATAAATGTCAAAGAGAAAGTAAAAGGGCAGTGGGGAAACTGTTGGACCAGTGTGAGAGAAGAGTGTGGTCGAGCCCCTGCCCCCAGGGTGGCAGAGGTAAAGGTGGCTACAGCAGCAAGGTGGCTGCTTCCAGAGCTCCAGGACCACAGACAGTGGGGGGACCAAGTGGCTGATTGTAGTAAAACTGCTGGAATAATTTTGCTCGTGCTGAAACAGAATTCTCATTCTTTGCCCTGCTTGGATCTGGGAGACAGTCTTATATGGTGGTCCTTACATGGGTGAGAAGGAGCACTAGTGTGGCAGAGTTTGTGGTGATTGTGGAGAAGGAATCCTCCTCATGGTTCTGAGGCAGGTGCCTAGAAATAGCTCTGACAACAGCTCTGCAAAACCGCAGAAATGTGGGACACAATACTCTCCACTCTGGAAACAGAGTTCTACTATGGCAAAGAGCTCAAAAGTCAAATAATTGGCTGGCAAAATGAGCAAACAGAGGAAGAAAAATCAGACTATAAAATCATACTTTGGTGACAAAGATGATCAAAACATAGAACCAGAAGAAGCAACAAAGTCAAAACTCCTGCCTCCAAGAAAAATATAAATTGGTCACAGGCCATGAAGGAGCTCAAGAATGATTTTGAAAATCAAGTAAGAGAAGTAGAGGAAAAATTGCAAATAAAAATTACTGAGGACCCCACAGAGTTGTATTTATTTAAGAGGTTGTATCTTTCAATATATTCCATAAAATAAATTAAATGGATATATTTAAAAATAATCATCCAATAATTAATTTAAATGATTCTCTTTCTCTCTCTCATTAACATAAATAACACCTTTTCATCAAAAGATAATTATTTTCCAAAATGGAAAATAGTGAAAAGAATGACATTGTTTTACATTTTTACAAATATAAGTGATAAGATGTTTTTGTACCATCAATACAAATATTGACATACTCACTTCAGGATGAGTTATGAGATTCCAAATAGTTATTCAATGCTTTGAGTAAATCGGCATCACTTATGTTTGTCATCAATCATTCACTTAAATGAAGATCTTCTTTGATGAATAGTTGTTGCTGATATTGCGTGAATATCTGTAAAACAAATAGTCTAAGAGTGTTTATAGATTTCTCTATTTGTAAGACAGGATTACAATTCAGAATTGCCATTTTATCTCAATCTTCATATTTGAAGCCAAATCTTTACTTACATGGTTATCTAAATCCTCTAATATTCCATGCTTGCATAAATGAATGTGAAAGAGGCAAGTAATATATTATTATTATAACGTACTTTTGAACTAACAGACCCTTTAAAGTGTCTTGAGGACTCCTAGCAGTCCACATTTTTAGTACCTCTTATCTATAACCTAGTACATATAATTAATTTTTTTCTTATTAAGGGCATTTTCTTGATAGAATGATGATCCCAGTCTATTTAATTTAATGATCTGAGGAGGAGTCAACATGTAGGAGTGAGAGGAAGCAGTTTTGACAAGTTCTCCCAGAACACCTTCTCCACAATGACCTAGAAAATACACCAAACAAAATTCTATTCACAATAACCATTTTCCACTGAGTCATTTTTTTCCAGCTGAGGGAAGCCTAGAAAGAGATACATAGATGTCTAAAGACATTGGAGAATGGAGCTTTTCAGAAGGACATGGCAACAGCAATGAACTTGTAAAGGCCCAGGGATACAAATAGAGCCGAGAGTTCACCAACACAGGAAGTATAAGAGCAAGAAAGATTCCAGGGGATCCCAGAACCAGTGATCTTTGGGGGCAGAAATGGATGCTACCTGGCCACTCTACAATCCACTAACAAGTTTTGAGTCATATATCCAGGGCAAAGAGGAGAAGTCATGAGCAAGCATCAGCCCTGCTTGTGTATTGAACAAATAACAAATGTATTTGTTCAATGTAGGTGTGTGGCTCTGAGCCCAGGAGCCAAACAGGCACTTTGTTCTAGCCTTTAGCCCAACATGAAATCTGGCAATGGAAAAACTAGGGCAGGAGTTCTAAACCAAAGTAGAGTCAGGAGTTTAGTCATTCAGAAATTACAGTTCTGAAGAAATGATTCAACTCAGGTCCTCATGTATGCAGCCAAATTTTTACTTCACTGGTGATGTAACTTCTCAAATATTCTGTTTTATAATTGCAAGAATGTAAGAAGACAAATAATGCCTTATTATTTTGAATAATATAATAATATTATTATTAATATGATTTTGAATTAATACTATTACCTCCCCAAAAGGCCTATTAGTAACTGAGTCTAGCATTAATCTACTGAAACTTAACCACACATAAGCCAACAGACCCTAAACTTGGGTAGAAAATTGTAGAACACAGATCAAAAGAATGGTGAACAGACTCTCCTTAGACCACACCATTTTGGAATGACTGAAAACTCAAAGGCCCACAGACTGAATTGTAAAAGCAGTTGTAGGAGATAAAAGGACAGATATCCAAAGTATACATTATCTGCCTTTCTACACCCTTTAAGTAGGCAGAGATTAACATTAACATAAAGTCCAAAGTCAAGAAATAATCTAGAAAAATATGAAAAGAAAACAATCAAAAAATCCCTGCCAAAAAGAGCTACTATGGCAATAGGGAAGATCAAGAAACATACACAGAAGAAAAAAAGAATAATGTAAGATTATTTATAAGTTAAAAAAATTAAAAATTCAGTTTTTACTGAAGCAAAATACTAATTTCTGGAAGTATTGATTAAAGAAATGAAAAGAGTATTTTTTTTTATTTTTTTTTGCTTTTTGTAGGGCAATTGGGGTTAAGTGACTTGCCCAAGGTCACACGGCTATTTTTTGTGTTAAGTGTCTGAGACTGGACTTGAACCCAGGTCCTCCTGACTCCAGGGCTAGTGCTCTATTCACTGCTCCACCTAGGCACCCCTGAAAAGAGTATTTTTTAAAATTTGAAAAAGGATTATGGAAGAAGAATGTGGAAAATAAAATATTATCTGCTAGAAGAAGTATAAAACCTTACTAAAGAGAGTAATTCTCTGACAACTAGAATTTCATAACTGTAAATTAAGGTGTGAGACATAAAGAAAATATAAATGATTTTTATTTAATTGAAAAAAAATTGTGAAATATCTCATAGGAAAAAAAAAACTTACCCGGAAAACAAATTGAACAGAGATAACTTAAGACTCATTGTATTATGTGAGAACCACGAAGAACCACCATGTTTAAGCATCTTATTAAAAATCATAGAAAAACCTTTCCAGATATCTTAAAGTCAGAAGGCAAAGCAAAAATTGAAACAATTTGCTAGTTATCTATTGAAAGAAACCTCAAAATGAAAACAGTCAAGAAAATCAAAGTCAGGGTATGGTCAACACTTAAAACTCATTTACATATAAATTTGTTTCAGAGTAGGATATATACATAATCAGGAGAAAATAGAAATCTATGTCAGTCAACAGGGGATTAAAAGGGGAAGATGATAGGGAAATGGGGAAATGACAAAAGAGAACCAAATAAAAAAGGTACTGATCAAAAGTAAAACAGGCAGGAGGATGGAGTAAATTTTTTTTTTTTAATGAAGAGAGAAGGATAAACAAAAGAAAAATGCGGGAAGGAAAAACCCAGTTAGTAATCATAACTGGGAATGTGAATCTGATCAACTTACCTGTAAAACTTAAGCAAATAGTAGAATGAATTAGAAACCAGAGTCCAACAATATGTTATATAGAAGAAACATTTGAAATAAAGTGATAAACATAAAGTCAAAATAAGGGGTCAGAGTCAAATTTATTACACTTCAGCTAAAGTAAAGAAGCAAAAGAAATAAAAAACAAGGCAGGGGTAGCAATCAGGTCTGAGACAAAGCAAAAGAAAATAAAATAAACATAGTTCAAAAGGAAAAGCAGAGAAACTACATCTTGCTAAAGGAATCATGAAGTAACATGAATACTAAATATATAGGCACCAAATGGCATAGCATTCAAATCATTAAAGTAAAACTTAAATTAAATATAGCAGGTAATAAACAGTAAAAATATACTAGTTGAGACTTCAACTTTACACTCTCAGAACCAGAGAAATCTAACCTCCAGTAGACAGACCACCCCACCCCCACACCTCACCCCATGAACTTAAGTGTAACCTTGGGGAAACACAGAAACCCCAGTTGGTCTTGGTATACACCAGCCATGACCACCACTCCAGCTCCACCGCAGGTAAGCTACAACCTATACAACCTCCAGCTGGCAGAATGTAAGGTACCAGCACACAAAGCCAGTAGCCAGGCCCCTAGCCCCAAGCACATGGGAAAGTGTCACCTGTGCCCCAGAAGAAAAAATCAGCTTTGAAAGCAGGAAAAAAGGAAATGCCATGAGCATAAAAGCAACAAAGAAATAGAAAGGCAAAAGTGTCCTGAGATCTAGAAGCAGAAGATAAAATAAAGAAAGAATTCATCCATCCTCTCTTGAAAGAGGTCCCAAATTGAAAATACCAAAGAATATTGTAGCCAAATTCCAGAATTATCAGGTCAAGAGAAAATACTGCAAGCAGAAAGAAAAAAAAACAATTCTAACATCATGGAAGCACAGTCAGCATTACACAGGGCCTTACAGCTTCTACATTAAAAAATCAGAGGGCATGAAATATGATATTCCATAAGACAAAGGACCTTGGATTACATCCAAGGATCAACTATCCAGGAAAATTTAACAAGGTGATGGACATTCAATAAAATAGGAGACTTACAGACCCTCCTGATGAAAAGACCAGAGCTCAATGTAAATTTTGATCTTCAAATGCAAGACTCAAGACTGGAATTAAAAGGTAAACAGGAAAGAAAAAAAAACTCATGCTATTCAATAAGGGCAAATTGCTTACATCCCTATGTGGAAAGATGATACTTGTAACTCTTGAGAACTGCATCTTTTTTAGGACATTTAGAGGTAATATACATAGACTGAGTGTGCAGGTATAAATTGACTTTGATGTGATGATTAAAAAAACTTAATTAAGTGGTGAAATGGGATTATGATGGAAGAACAGGAAAAGAGGAGCAGAAAAGTATATATTACATCACATGAAGGGGTATGAACACATATTACAGTAGAAGAATAAAGAAAGCAAAATGTGCAATGTTTGAACCTTACTCTCATGTGGTTTGGCTGAAGGTGGGAATAATATACACAGTTATATATGATAATCTAGCTTGTACTGTAAGCAACAGGAAGGGAAAGGAGAAAGAAAAGGCAAGGGGCATGAAGGGAGAAGGGAGGGGTCAAGTAGTAAGGGAAAAGGGAAAGAAAAGGCAGGAAGCTGATAGAAGAGAGGGAAAATTGAGGGAGTCAGTGATCAAAAGCAAAACTCTTATGAGAAAAGAGAAATAAAAGCACAAATGAGGGGGTGGGTAGAAAATGGGATGAAAAGAAAGACACAGATAGTAATGTGAATGTGAATGGGATGAATTCTCCCATAAAATAGAAATGGATAGCAGAATGTATTAAAAAGTATAATTCTACAATATATTGTTTACAAGAAACAAATTTGAAACTGAGGGATACACACAGAGTACAGGTAAAAGGCTGGAGTAGAATATATTATGCTTCAGTTGAAGTAATAAAAAAGCAAGGGTAGAAAATCTGATCTAAGTCAAAGCAAATTAAAAGAAATAAGGAAGGAAACTATGTCCTGCTAAAGGCAACATAGACAATAAACTAATATCATTACTAAACTTATATGCACCAAGTGGTATAGCATCCAGATTCTTGGAGGAAATGTTAAGGAAGAAATAAGATAGTGGGGGACTTCATCCTCCCTCTCTCTGAACTACATAAATCTAAAAGCAAAATAAATAAAAAAGACATTAAGGAGGTGAATAAAATTTTAGAAAAGTTAGATATCATAGACTTCTGGAGACAATTGAATGGGGATAAGAAGGAAAATACCATTTTCTCAGTGTCACCTACACCAAAGTTGAGCATGTACTAGGGCATAAAAACCTCACAAACATACTAAATGAATCCTTTTCAGATCATGATGCAATAAAAATTATACGTAATAAAAGACCATGGAAGGATAGACTAAAAATTATTTGGAAAATAATTGATCTAATGATAAAGAATGAGTGGGTCCAACAACAAATCATAGATACAATCATTAATTTCATTACATAGAATAACCATGATGGGACATAATGCCAAAATTTATGGGATGCAGTGAAAGTGCTCGTTTGGGGAATCTTTATATCTCTAAATGCTTAGACAAATAAAATAGATTAAGAGGAGATCAATGAATTGGGCATACAACTAAAAAAACAACAAAAAGAATACATTAAAAATATCCAAGTACATATCAAAGGAGAAATACTGGAAAACAAAGGAGAAATTAGTAAAATTGAAATTAAGAAAACTATTGAAATAAAAAATAATGCTAAGTTCTGGTTTATGGAAAAAAAAAACAATAAAATAGATAAACCTGTACTCAATTAGATTTGAAAAAAAAGAAGAAAACCAAGTTACCAGGATCAAAAATGAAAAGCATGAATTCACCACGAATGACAAGGAAATTAAAACAATAATTAAGAACTATTTTACCCAACTGCATGCCCCCAAATTTGACAATTTTAGTGAAATGGATGAATATTTATAAAAATATAAATTTCCCATATTAACAGAAGAGGAAGTAAAATACTTAAATAACCCCATCTCAGAAAAAGAAATTGAATAAGTCATCAATGAACTTCCTAGGAAAAAAGCTCCAGGACCAGATGAATTTGCAAGTGAATTCTATCAAGCATTTAAAGATCAATTAATTCTAATATAAAGAATTTTGGTGAATATAGGTGGAAGAGTCCTGCCAAACTCTTTTGATGATATAAATATGGTACTCATACCTAAACTAGGAAGAGTCGAGACAGAAAGAAAATTACAGACCAATTTTCCTAATGAATATAGAGGCAACAATTTTAAATAAATATTAGTAAAAAAAAAACCTACAACAAATTTTCATGGTAATAATATGCTATGATCAGGCAGGATTTATAGCAGGAATGTATAGCTGGCTCAATATTAGGAAATCAATAAGCATAATTGATTATACTTATTGTTATATATTATACAATATCATATTATGTATAATATATAATTATATATATTGATTATATCAATAACAAAACTAACAGAAACCACATGATTATCTCAATAAATTCTGAAAAGGCATTTGACAAAATGATACACCCTTTCCTTTAAAAAAAACCACTAGAGAGCATAGGAGTTAATGAATCCTTCTTTTAAAAATTTTAATTAAATTATTAATTTTTAATTTTCAACAATCAATTCCATGTTTTAAATTTTCTCCCTCTCCCTGCCCCCTCTGTCCCCAAGATGGCTAGCATTATGATATGGGCTCTACACATATATTCATGTTAAGCACATTTTCACATTAGTCATGTTGCATAGAAGAATTATTTTTAAAAAGGGGAAAAAATTAAGGAAAAAAATTAATGAAAAGAAAATAATCTGTTTCATTCTGTGTTTTGACTCCATAGTTCTTTCTCTGGATATGAATGGCATTTTCCATCATGTGTTCTTTAGAATTTTTTTAGGTCCTTGCATTGCTGAGAAGGGCTAAGTCTATCAAAATCAGTCCTTGTACACTATGGCTGTTACTGTGTACAATATTCTCCTGGTATATCTCCCCTCATTCAGCGTCAGTTCATATAAGCCTTTCCATGTTTCTCTGAAGTCTGCATGTTCATCATTTCTTATAGCACAGTATTATTCCATTACATTTGTATACTACATATTGTTTAGCCATTCCCCAATTGATGGGTATACCCTCGATTCCCATTTTGGCCACCACAAAGAGAGCTGCTATAAATATCATTGTACATATGGGTCCTTTTGCCTAAATGGAGCCTTCTTAAAAAGGAAAAGTAGCTTCTACCTAAAAGCATCAGCAAGCATTACATGTAATGGGTATAAGCTTGAAGCATTTTCAGTATGATCAGGGGTGAAAGAAGAATGTTCAGTATCACCACTGTTATTCAATATGGTACTAGAAATGTTAGTAATCTACTGTTTAATAAACCAAAGATCGCAGCTTATGGGAAAGAACTCAGTAATTGACAAACACTGCTGAGAAAACTAGAAAATAGTACGACAGAAACTGGCCATAGACCAATATCTTACACTATATGCTAAGATAAAGGCAAAATGAATACATGATTTAGATATAATGGCTGATGCTATAAGCAATCTGGTAGAGCAAGGAATAGTTGGTCTGTCATATTTTTGGAGAACAGAAAAATTTATGATGAAACTAAAGATAGAGAACATTATGATACGCAAAATGGATAATTTTGATTACATTAAATTGAAAAGATTTTTCATGAACAAAGCCAATGAAAGCAAGATTAGAGTGAAGCAGAAAACTTGGAAAGAGTTGTTACAACCAGTGTCTCTGATAAAGGCCTCATTTCTAAAGTATAGAGAGAACAGAGTTAAATTTTTATGAATACAAGTCATTCTCCAATTGGTAAATGGTCAAAGGATATGAACAGGCAGTTTTCAGATGAATACATTAAAGCTATCCATAATTATATGAAAAAATGCTCTAAATCATTATTGATTAGAGAAATGCAAATCAAAACAACTGTTAGGATACTCTACCCTGACCTCTGGCTATAATAGTTCATTTTCTAGGCACATCTTCCCTAAGCTTCTAACCATGGCTTCTGCTGGTCTTCAGATCCTGGGTATCATCCTTTCAGTACTGGCCTGGATATCAGGTCTAGTATTCTGTGCCATGCCCATGTGGAAGATCATAGCCTTCATTGGCAATAACATCGCAGTGGCCCAGGTGGTGTGGAAAGGCCTCTGTATGGCTTGTGTGGTCCACAGCACTGGCTAGAAGCAACGCACGATGTATGATTCCATGCTGGCTCTGCCTCATGACTTCCAAGCATCTAGGGCCCTCATGGCCATCATTCTGCTTTTGGCCCTGGTGGGTCTGCTGATCTACCTTGCTGGGGCCAAGTGTACTACATGTATAGAAGACAAGGAACTAAAAGCCCGGCTAGTACTGACTTCAGGGGTCATTTTCCTCATCTCAGCAGTCCTGGTCCTGATCCCTGTGTGCTGCACTGCCCATGAGATCATCAGGAATTTTTACATCTCCCTGGTGGCTGATGCTCAGAAAAGAGAGTTGGGGCATAGACTCTATGTGGGCTGGGCAGCTGCAAGCCTTTTTATACTAGGTGGGTCATTACTGTGCTGCGCTTGCCCCTCTGGAGGCTCAAGGCATTACGTGGCCTGACACTCTGCTTCTGCCCCTCCCCCAGAAGGCTCCCAAGGTCCTTCTGAATACCCAACCAAGAATCATGTGTGAATCCAGAAAGGGGAGAGGGAGGCAACAAATGACTCCATGAGGTAAGGGGGGTCCTTTTTCCCCTCCTTCCCTCTCAAGATGAAGTTACGGGTGACCCTTGTCAGTCTTGAGAGTTTTAGCTTTTTGTTTTGTTTTGTTTTTAACTCCTTGGATGACTGAGCCAAGAAGATGACTCCACATCCCTTACTGTTCATTTCCTGCTGCTACTGATGCAAAGTCTTCCAGACATCCTTGGATAAGGAACTACAGAGATGCTAACTAAGAGCTCCAGAACCTTTTCTGATAAACCACAAAGATGTATGCTATTTCTCAGGAAATGCTAGAACCCTCTTTGGTTGTGTGACTGAATTCTAACCTTGTCAAGTTCAAAATTCTTTAATATGCTCTGTCCTTGCCATCCCCAACCACCAGGAAAACAGGACCACCAAGATTCTGCTAGCCTTTTTTTGATTTCCATGGGAATTGAGATTGCTCCTATGATTCTTCTGGACTTCCAGAAGGCAGGAAGTGATCTCCCTGCTGGCTCTTGTATCCTGTTTTTAACATACTCTCCCTAATCCAGAATCCAGCGAACACCTCTCCCCACCCTCCTACCCTGCTGCTGCCTTCCCTTCCTGTCACTTTTTGTGGAGTTTCCATGGTTGGAGATTTTTATATAATAAAATGTGTCTTGCTAAAAAACAAAACAAAACAAAAAAACAAACAAACAACAACAACAACAACAAAAAACAACTCTTAACTATTACATCACACTATTAGATTGGCTAATATGAAAAACAGGAAAATTAAATGCTGGGGAAGATCTGGGAAAATTAGAACATTAAGACATTGTTGGTGGAGTTGTGAACTGATCCAACCATTTTGGAGAGCAATTTGAAACCATACCCAAAGGGCTATAAAAATATGCATACTCTTTGACCCATAAATACCACTTCTATGGCTGTATCCCACAAGGATCATAAAAACGGAGAAAGGATCCACGTGTACAAAGATATTTATAGCAACTCTTTTTGTGGTGACCAAGAATTGAAAACTGAAGGGGTGACCATCAATTGGGGAATGGTTGAAGAAATTGTGATATAGTAATTCAATGGAATACTATAGTATTATAAAAATGATGACCAGGCAGCCTTTAGAAAAAGATGGAATGACATATGAAATGATGCTGAATGAAATGAGCAGAAACAAAAGAACATTGTACACAGTAATATGCACATTATATGATAAGTGACTTTGATAGACTGGGATTCTCTCAGCAATGCAAGGTTAGAAGACAACTCCAAGACTTATGATGGAAAATGCTATCTACTTCCAGAGAAAGGACTGTGGCATCTGAATAGAGATTGAATCATACTATTAGCTCTCTACTTTGTTGTTTTTGCTTTTCTTTCTTTCTTGTGGCTTCTCCTATTCATTCTAATTCTTCTTTACAACTTGGCTGATGTGAAAATTTGTTTAAGGGAAATGTGTATGTGGAGACTTTATTGAACTGCATGCCATACTAAAGAGGGGAAGCCAAGGTAGGCCAAGAAAATTTAATTCTCAAAGGCTTATAGAAGTGAATGCTGAAAACTAAAATTAAATAAATTAATGAAAACAGGAAATAATTTTTTAAGTGAAAAAAATGACTCAACAGCTTGGTAAATGAGACAAATAAAAAATACTGAAGAAAATAGCACTTAAAAAAAAACGAAGCCAAATTGTGTATCAGTAATCAATACTGCCATACCCAGGATAACTGCAACCACAGGTTCTTAGCTTTGCTTTACTAGCAAGGATAGCTGTTTAAGAGGTCAACAATGATTTTTAATAACTCTCACTAGTTCAGGGGAAAAGTCAACCCCCTAAACTTCAGAGAAAATACAAATAGAGACAATACAAGCAGAGAAATAAAGACCAGCAGACAGGTTTCTGACTGCCTGAATCAACTATATACTTTACATACACCCATGGATTGAGAGAGCCTTTACATTTCAGCAGTTGGGGAGCTCTGAATATACTGCCACTGAGAATGGTGATCAGGGATCCTCCTCATAAGCAAGCCCCCAAAGCTAAATACCAACTCAGAGTATATATGCACTTCTCAGAGCCAGAAAGCATTACAACCCTCATGACTCATTATCTAATTAGAAATTAGCAAAAGGTATGAAAGCCTTCCTACAAGCAAGCCTTCCCTAAGCAAGCTTCCTTTAATAGGCCTGTTAATGGATGGGAAAATCTTAAAAACCATTAACATTACAAATGGTAAAAGACACACAAAAATAAATGAGAAGAAAATTATTTATAAAGCAAAATGTGCAAATTAGAAAAAGAGACATAAAAATTCACTGAAGAAAAAAACTAAAAAAATAGAATTTGATAAATGGAAAAGGAGGTACAACAGCCTACTGACAAAAATAATTCCTTAAAAATGAGAATTGAACAAATGGACACTAATAACTTTAAGAGAAATCAAGAAACTATGAATCAAAGTCCAAAAAAATTTAAAAAAAATAGGAGACAATGTGAAACATCTCATTGAAAAAATAACTGATCTGGAAAATAGATCCAGGAGATAGATATAATTTTAAATCATATATATATATATATATATATATAAACTACCTGTAATACATGAACAACAACAACAAGAAAGAGGCTAGACACCACCTTTCAAGAAACTATCAAGGAAAACTGCCCTGATATTCTATAACCAAAGAATAAAATAATAATTGAAGGAATCCAGGGTCACTTTTTCAAAGAATAAATAAATAAAAACTTATCATTTCCTACAGAAAAATAGTGTCCCATTACATTCATATACAAAACTTATTTAGCCATTCACCAATTGATCATTATCACCTCAATTAATATGTTTTTATTACCGCAAAAAGATCTGATGTAAATTTTTTTTTTTATTATTTTGGGAAGAGCTAAGATGGCAGAGTAAAAGCACAAGCTTGGTGTTGCCTCTGGCTCCAACCACTTCTAGACTTGTAAAAAAAATCACTCTAAACAAATTTAAAAGATACAGAACCCACAATGAGACAGAGAGAAAGAAATCTCCCAGTCAAGGCAACCTGGCAGGCTGACAAGAATGATCTATTTTAGCATGCTGGGAGCCAAGTACAGTCCCATGTGAGTCCCATGGTTCTGGCCACAGCATGGCCCAGACTGGCCAGAGCAGACATCAGGAGAATTAACAATGAGCAGCTATGGCAGTTTTCAGACTTCTCAACCCATAAGTTCCAAAAACAAAGTAAAAGGTCAGTGGGGAACTCTGTGGGAAATACAGGGACAGAAAATCATGGTCTGGCTCCTGGTCCCCAGTGTGAGAAGTGGCAGCTACGGCAGCATGGTGTAGCAGCAAGCACCCCAAGCACGTCCTCAGGGTTTGCTGCTACCACAGGTTCTTGGATCTGCTTTGTTAAAGGAAAGCAACTCAAAATTGGTTAACAAGCTTATTTTAATCAGTCAGACCATATATCCTTTACCTTGTTCAGGGGAAATGGTCAGCACCCCGAACTTCAAAGTATACAGGCAGAATTATCAAGACAGAAACAGATCAAGTAGACAGATTTCCAAACTGTCCAACCAATGTATGTCCATTACATCCATACCCAGTCAACATCTGGGTTTCCACATCTGGGTTTTTGAAAGCCGGGGGACTCTCAACAAAGGCTTCCCAGAACTCAGATCAAATCACAGAACACTTCTCAAAGTGAGTCCCAAAACAAAGCTACATATCAGGGCTTATATAGCCTTCTCTTGGCTCAGAAAATGTAACAACCTTATTGAATCACTGGCCAATCAAGAAATATTTACTGAAAAACAAGCCTCCCACCCAAGGCTTCAGGTGCACTTTAGCCTAGGGGCAGGGAAGATTTTCCAAATTTGCATTTCCATTACATTCGGCCCCAAGATCTTTCTTGCCCATAGCATAGACAATTTACTTTTGAATCAGCATTAAACATCTCTTAGGTCACATTTTCAAAGTACAGAACTAAAGTTACCAAAGTGGCCAATGGGCCTTAAACAAACACAAAGTACATAGCATTATTACCTCAATTGAAAACAAGAGTTCAAATAAAGTTCTCTGGGGGTGGGGGGATATCCTTCCCCTCACACAGCTCCAGCCCCTGCCTCCAAGCACAGACAGGGGGCTGGGCAAGAAAACCAACAAGGTGGGGTCCCTGGGGATCCAAGGCACTTCATCCCACCCACCATAGTCACAAGTCCATCCTCCCCCAGGGTCCCAAACTGTGGGAAGCAGCCAGGAAACACACTCAATGCCCCTGCTTTGCTGCTCAGTTCTTATCTTTTCCTGTGGCTGAATTCCAAACTCCTGGGCTTCTTCTCCTCCCGCAGGCAGCAGCTGCTCCTGGCTTCTGCCCAGGTCCTGATGCAGGCAGCTCACCATTCCTGTTCTCAGCTCAGTGAAGTCCGCATGCAGGCCATTCTTCTCTCCTGTTCCACAGCTCCACAGAGTTACAGCTACCACAACTGGGAAACAAACAATTATCCCAGTCCCCATACTTTCCTTTTACTCTGCAGATCCTGTTCGTGATGCCATTTTGTAGCAGCAAGCACCCCAGTGTTCCCAGGGTGGCTGCTAGCAATACAGGTTCTTGGATCTGCTTTGTTAAAGGAAAGCAACTCAAAATGGGTTAACAAGCTTATTTTAATCAGTCAGACCATATATCCTTTACCTGGTTCAGGGGAAATGGTCAGCACCCCGAACTTCAAAGTATACAGGCAGAATGATCAAGACAGAAACAGATCAAGTAGACAGATTTCTAAACTGTCCAACCATTACATCCATACCCAGTCAACATCTGGGTTTCCACATCTGGGTTTTTCAAAGCCGGGTGACTCTCAACAAAGGCTTCCCAGAACTCAGATCAAATCACAGAACACTTCTCAAAGTGAGTCCCAAAACAAAGCTACACATCAGGGCGTATATAGCCTTCTCCTGGCTCAGAAAATGTAACAATCTTATTGACTCACTGGCCAATCAAGAAGTATTTACTGAAAAACAAGCCTCCCACCCAAGGCTTCAGGTGCACCTTAGCCTAGGGGCAGGGAAGATCTTCCAAATTTGCATTTCCATTACACATGGCTGCTCCTAGAGCTCCTGGCCTACAGATTTTAGGGGGATCAGGTTACCATTCAGAGGGTAATCATTCTTGCTTTAACCTTCTTGGATTGGGATTGTGGTCTTGGGTGGTGGTCCTGGGGTGAGTGACCAGTGTGCCAGAGATTGTGGGGGATGCAGGGAGGGTACCCTCCTAATAGCTCTGGCAGCTGCGAAAACACAGTGATTTGGGACAAAGCTCTCATAAATCTGGAAGCAGAGTTCTACCACGGCAAAGAGTTCAAAAGTCAAGTAATTGGCTGGCAATATGAGCAAGAAGAGGAAGCACAATCAGACCATACATTCCATTTTTAGAACAAAAAGAATCAAATATGGAATGGGAGGAAGACACCACAGTTAGAACTCCTGCATCAAAAGCATCCAAGAAAAATACAAACTGGTTACAGGCCATGGAAATACTCCACAAGGACTTTGAAGATCTAGTAAGAGAAGAGGAGGAAAAACTGGGAAGAGAAATGAGAATGATGCAAGAAAATCATGAAAAGCAAGTCAACAGTCTGCTAAAGGATACCCAAAAAATACCAAAGAAAATAACACCTTAAAAAGTAGAATAACTCAAATGGCAAAAGAGGCCCAAAAACAAATGAGGAGAAGAATGCCTTGAAAAGCCAAATTTGCCAGATGGAAAAATAATTTCAAAAGCTGATCAAAAGAGAATAATTCCTTAAAAGTTAGATTGGAGAAAATGGAAACTAATGTCTTTATGAGAAATCAAGATACTATAAAGCAGATCCAAACAAATGAAAAAATAGAAAGTGATGTGAAATATATCTTTGGAAAAACCACTGACCTGGAAAATAGATCCAGGAGATATCATTAAAAAATCATTTGACTACCTGAAAGCCATGATCAAAAAAAGATCCTAGACACCATCTTTCAAGAAATTATCAAGCAAATTTGCCCTGATATTCTAGAACTAGAGGGTAAAAGGGAAACTGAAAGAATTTACTGATCCCCTCATGAAAAAGATCCTAAAAAGAAAACTCCTAGGATTATTACAGGCAAATTCCAGAATTCCCACATCAAAGCAAAAATACTGCAAGCAGTCAGGAAGAAATAATTTGAGTATTATGGAAATGCTATCAAGCACTTTGAAAGCTCTCGCATAGTAGAAGTCATGGCCGTACTTAACTCAGAAGGTAGAAGTAAGAGCAATGCATAGAAGTTGCACAGAAGTAGATTCAGAATTAATACATAGAAACTAGCATGTTCAATTCCAAAAATACTTTACTATAAGCTCTCAAAATCTCTATTATGTTAAAAATACTTTTAGTAAAGTACATGAAAAAGTTACAACTGTTTTCAAGGCATAGTCTTCTTAATTAGGTAGTGATTTAATACCAAGTAAAGATCAACAAAAAATGAATTGTTTTTTTCTTGGAAACACATGTAATTAACAAAAAAGACAAATCAAACTTCAATATTCTTATCCCTTTCACCATCTATAGTGATAATGGCAGAGCAGAAGAAAAGGTGTCAGAGAATGCTGATTCACAATTCTAGAGTATTTATAAACATTATCTATTTAGTCTATAAATTTGATATCCTTACCAATAAGTAACATGCGTATGTATTGTACTACTGAAGTAGTTGAATTCTATCGATATTAACATTCTTTCTATAATAAGAAAAGGAAAGCAGAATGAAATTGTACTTAAATGGAGAGATGTCTCACAGTTCCTCCTTGGCAAATAATGGAATGAGCAGAGTATCTTTAACCTAAAGACAAAGAGAAATATAATTTCATAAGGAAATTTGGTAATCTCAAAATCATACTCAATATAATAATGTGTAAAAAAACCACATTGTAAATAATTTCATTATATGTACTAATATCCATTGTAGAAGATGAAGAAAGTTTATGAAAAAAATTGAGAAAATATTTCAAATTATATCACATTGCACTTTAATATTCAAGTAGCTTCAATGAAAGGAGGAGAATATATACACATAAATAAATAAGGACTGTGTGGCAAGGCAGGAGTGTTTTCTTGCTGCATCCCACTGTTTGGGACCCAGGGGGAGGATGGACTTGTGTCTATGGTGGGTGGGGTGAAGAGCCATGAACCCCCATGCATACACATGTGTGTATTTTTGTATGTATCTATAAGGTATTGTAGAGGAAAAGGTATTACAGGAGGAAAAAGTATAACATGTAAGAAATCATAGACTCATCACATCTCTATATTATGACTACTTCAAGAAATGGAAAGTCCTGGATATGGAAAACACCAAGTAACATCATGAAAAGCATTTCAACGGAAACTAGAGGACTATTAATTTGGTAGTCATTATTGAATCAACTATCACTGTGTAGACATTTGACTTGTTAGAGCAAAGATTAAAAATTATATAAAACTAGAACAAAGACTAAAAATGAGGACATGGTTTGACATTTATTTCTAATTTCTTCCTTTATTTTTAGCTTTCAATATTCACTGACACTAAGTTTTGAGTGACAAATTTTTCTCCCCATCTGTAGCAGCAAGCGCCCCAGCATACCCAGGGTGGCTGCTAACACAGGTTCTTAGAGCTGATTTTTCTAAAGGAAAGAAACTCAATGGGTTAACAATCTTGCTTTAATTAATCAATCATATCATTTACCTACTTCAGGGGAAAAATTCAGCACCTGAACTTCAGAGTATACAGACAGCTTACAAGCAGAAGTTACAAGAAAACAGACAAATGTTTCAGCAGACAGGCCTCCAACTGGCTGACCATTACATGCATACCTAGTCACAGTTACCAGAGAGGGAAGCCCCAAGGTCTGGGGTTATCAAAGCTGGGGAGCTTGATGGCTGGCCAGAGTCTCGCCTGGTCAAATCATACAAAACTTCTCAAAGTGAGCCCCAAAATAAAGCCTCACATCAGGGTTTATATAGCCTTCTTCTGGCTCAGAGAATGTAACGACCCTTTTGATCACTGCCCAATCAGAAAGCATTCCTGAAAACCAAGTGTCCTACGACAGGTTCAAGGTGCACTTAAGCCTGTCAAAGGGCCTAGGGCCAGGGAAGATCTTAAATTCACATTCCCATAATACCATCTTTCCCCAACACCCACCACAAGATAGCAAGCCTACTGAATACTCCTTCCCCTAATCTTTTCTCTCTTATATCCTCCCTCATCCCCACAACAATTTTCTAAGAGGGCAACACGGATTTCTGTACCCCAGTGCCTGTATATTTTATTTCCCAGGTGCATGTAAAAAGTGCTTTTTTATAAACACTTATTTTTAAAACTTTAGTTTCAGATTTTTTCCCTTCTTCCCTCCTCACCCACCCCCACTGGAAAGATAAGCAATTCACTATTGGTTGTACATGTGTAGTTATGTAAAACATTTCCATAGTAGTTATATTTTGAAAGACTCTAACTATAATTCCCTTTATCCCGATCTGCCCACTACTTATTCTATTTTCTCCTTTGGCCCAGTCCCTTTTCAAAAGTTTTTGTTTCTAATTATTCTCTCCCTTAATCTGCCCTCCCTTCTATCATCCCCCCTCTAATCCCCTTCCCCCCTATTTTCTTGTATCCTTATTTGTCTTCCCAATTTTTCCTCCACTTTTCTTTCTTGATTTTCAAAATCCTTCTTGAGCTCCTCCTTGGCCTGTGATCAATTCATATTTTTCTTGGAAGCTTTTGATGAAGGAGTTATGACTTCATTATACTCCTCCAGTTCCATGATTTGATCCTTTTTGTCCCCCAAAAAGGATTGTATGGTCTGATTGTACTTCCTCTGCTTGCTCATATTGCCAGCCAATTACTTTACTTTTGAGTTCTTTACCATGGTAGATCTCTGCTTCCAGAATGGAGAGACTTTGTCCCAAATCACTGGCATTTTCACAGCTGCTGGAGCGATTAGCTTTGTGCCCTCTATGCAGCCCCCACAAAGTCTGGCACAGTGGCCACACATCCCAGGACCACCACCCAAGACCACAATCCACATCCAAGCAGGTTAAAGCAAGAGTGATTACCCTCTGAATGGTTGCTTGCTCCCCCCTATGATCTGTAGGTCAGGAGCTCTGAAGGCAGCCACAGGCAGCAGCTGCAGCTACCATACCTCCACCACTTCTCACCCAGGGCAGACCATGCTCTTCCCCTGTTCCAACAGAGTTCCCAACTGACCTTTTACTTTCTTTTTGTTGTTTATGTGTTGAGAATTCTGGAAACCAACACAGCTGTTGGTAGTGTTTACTCTCCTGAAGTCTTCTCTGGCTGCTGCTGCTCAGGGCCATCCTGGGTCCAGGATTGCCTGGCTCAAGTGGCACTATGCTTGGCTCCTACCCCATGGCATTAGACCCTTCCTGTTGGCTTGCCAGGCTGACTTCACTGGGAGATTTAGTTCTCTCTGTCACTTTGTGAATTCTGCAGCTCTAAAATTTGTTTAGAGTATTTTTTTCCCCATATATTGGAGGTGGTGGCACCTGGAGATGCACAGAGATCCTGGTTTTACTCTACTATCTTGGCTCCCCACCATGGTTTGACATAATTATAACCACTCTTCTGTCCTTTTTCAACAAGTTATTGAATACAGAATATAGAAAGAACATCCATCTCAACCACAAGTATGTAAGCTTCTTGCAAATAGGAATATTTCATATATCCCCAGGTCCATGAAAATGCCTGACAGAAAGTAAATAATATATGCTTGAGTATTAGTTTGAATATAAAAAAATGAGTATTAGGTTAAATATAATAATTTCATAGGTGTTTAAATTCATGTAAATAAAGGAGCATAATAAAGAAACAAAAAGATTATAAAAGCAACCCTAGCAAACAACTGAATTCCTAAGTGGCAGTATGTTTAAGCTAAAGACAACAACAGCTTACTTTACAGCCTAAAAATTAATTTATCAAATCTAACAAAGAAGAATGGTTGAGATTTTGAGTAGAATTACATCATACATAAATGAGATGTGAAAGAAAAAGGTATGTTAAAGAAGGTTTGGAAAGAAATTCAATAAAGCCAAGACATGAAGTTCATTTAAGAATGGAAATAGATATACAAAAGCAAACATAGAAAAGATCTGACTAAAAAAAATGGAGGCCAATGGAAGTTAAATGACTTCCATAAGTTCATACTTATTATTTTCCAGACTCATTAGCAGGTAGGCAAGGTGTAATTCAAAGCTAGGTTTTATAAGTGCTATTCCTGTGTTCTCTATACTGAATAATGAAAGCTTGAATTTATGTTGACATTTTCTAAATTAGTGAACCCATAAAATGCACATGATGCTTTTTTTCCTTAGGAAACAAATTGGCATTACCCAAACTTGGTGCTTTTTTTAAATTTTAGAAAGCATCATGAAGATATCGAAAGTCATATCCAGTTTCTTAAGGGTTATTCATCCCACTCTTTTCCTTTTAATTGATTCTGGGTCCCTGGTCATAATCTCATTGCAATATCTATTCAGCATATGTATCATATACAGCATATATACATTATATATACACATATAAGCTGTAACTTATTCTATTTCTCATATAAATCTATTTTAAGATCATAGGACCATAGATGTAAAGGTGAAATGGGCCTCAGTGGCATTTATTCTAACATCCTCCACAGCTGACTCTTAGCGAGAGTAAATAAGTTGCCCAATGTCACACACAAAGGTAGCTCCAGAATTGGAGTATGAATCTAGGTCTCCTCTTTCCAAACACTAATCTCTTTCCAATGTGTAACACTAGCATGCATGTGAATGGAATTCTTTCTTTTTTGTCTCTCTATGTGGATTCTTAAGATGACTGTTTATTGACTTCAGGTGACATTGAAGAGGCAATTTAGTACAAATATGAATTATCACTAATTATTAATATTTATTACTATTAAATATTAATTATCATATTTCTGTGACTATACTTGACATTGAGAAACCAGTTTAGTATTCTACTTGGTAATTCTGTTTCCTTAGTGCAATCAGCAAAATGCCATCTGCGAAACATAGAGTATAGAAATATGAAAAGAAGACCTTATCTTATTTGTATAAGAACCTCTTTCCAATTTCTGCTTTTCACAGTAGATGATAATTTTCCAAGTTATTTTATATCGTTTCAAGTCATGACCTCCAAAGGACTATAATTGTGGGGGACTCAAAAAGTCATTGAAAAATGCAAGGCCACCATGAGAAGACAAAGTATTTTACTATTCTTGAATTGTCCGCAAGGAATGGCCAAAAAAGATCATCATCCATGAAATGTTATATTGGAAAATTAGGTTTTAAAGTTAAAACTAGTTAGGTAGTCATTTCATAAGCATGTATTAAGTACTATTCCCCAAGAACGCTCCTAGGTCTTGAGATTACAAAGAAATGCAAAACCAGGGTCTCTGAACTCAAAGACTTCACATCTCAAAGGACTAGATGTAATTGGTAGACTAAGCGTTTTACTGAAACACATACAGTGCTAGAAGACTCTTAGAGGAGGGTCTTGAGAAAATTGATACATCTCCTCTAGAGGATTCAGAAGATGTGCACTAGAGAGCTACTAAGCCATAACAGCATAGTTTTTGGTGCCATGAAAGGGAATCTCTTAATCAATGAGATCATAGATTCATTAAAATGCAAGTACTGGTCTTATTAAAAACACATTTCCAAATGGTATGCCTTGCTGAACCAAAACAAGTGATCTCTTTCTAAAATTTTACATACATACACACATATACACATATAAACACATATACACACATATATAATATATACACATAGTACATATGTGTTTGTGTGTGCATATATACATAGATGTATCAACACTTTATCATGGTATGAAGGATATAATTTAAATTATTCTTTTTTCATTCAAGGATATTATTCTAATTATTGATTATATAACTCTAAAACAGTGATGATTCTAGGCTGCTTACTAATAAGTGAATAGTTAGAAGCTCCATTGCCTCTTCATTGTTTAAAAACCCCTTTTCCTGTTTCTTCACTCTCCCTACTTCTAAGCAGTTATTGTATCTTTGGTGAGTTAGGGGAAATTAGATGATTAGGTTTCTTAAATCAGTTAGCTAAATTTCACATTGCATTTTAAGCAAATGCAATGTTTGTCCCTTTCAAGAAGTGTTAGGTGTTGGTAGCTATGTGGCACAGTGGCTAGAGCTCTGTTCCAGGAGTCAGGAAGACATGAGTACAAATCTGACCTCAGTCACTTGCTAGCTGTGTTTTCCTGTGTTTTAACCCTGATTACCTCACTTTCCTCATCTGTAAAATGAACTGGAAGGAAATGACAAACCACTCCAGTATTTCTGCCAAAAAATAGCAAAACAAAACAAAACAACTAGGGTCACAAAGTGTTAGACACAACTGAAACAATTAAAAAACAACAAGAGGTTGGTAAAATATTTTTCATAAAAGTTTTTCCCCCTCCAATTATATCTGGGTTGATAAAGAACAACATTTTACTTAGACTGCAGTTATAACAACATAGGATCTAGAACAAGGAAAATTATAGGTCTGAAATATGCAACTCTACTCAGACCCCATCTGAAGTTTTTTGTTCAGTGATATTCTTGTTTACTCAGAAACATTGTTAAGATCATTAATTGCTGAACTCTGATCCAGTAATGTTCCCAGCCTGGATACCATATAAGGGTCACCACATTTTATCACATACTGATAAAGGGAAAGCTGTCATGAGGAAGGTAACATGGACTGTAAGGAGAGGGAAACATGCTGCATGACAATTATTTGAAAGAACTTAGCATTTTTAGGCTGAAAAAGAGAAAACATGGTGAATAGGAATTATCGCTGTCTTCAAGGACTTGGAGAATTACCATGTAGAAGAGGTAGGTTTTTTTTTTTATAAGAAAAACATGTATTTGTCAAATTTTAAGGACAGAATTTGATCACAGGATGTTTCCCACTTGGCACATAATGTAAACACCCACTGCTGGATCTGGAATATGCTTGGGTCCCCAACCTTTACTTCTGGGTTCTGGGAGCCTGAGGGCCTGTTCGCTGAAAGCCTGGCCTTTCACAACCCCCTCGCCATCAAGGTAGCCCTGATGCTGACCCCGGCCACGCAGAAGGCGGCATCCATCCAAAGGAAGGAGCAGGTGGTACGGAGCAGGTGAGGCAGAGGGGAAGCTCCGGGGTCACCAATCAAGCTACGGGGGAAGGAGGGGCGCCGGCTGTGACGATGGGGAGAGGGTGCTGGCGTGGGGAAGGGGGCCGGTCCTAGAGCCCCAGGGACTTCTGAACAATCTGCTTGGTAATTCCATAAAACTGTTTCTGGCCCTCCCACCACATCTTGGAGGCGTCCACGTTAGGATGCCTATTATCACCACTAACCATTTATCATAGTACTAAAAATGCATAAGGAGACATGCATTTTAGACATTTTCACTGTGGGAATTTGTTTTGGTGAACGACTTCTTTTTCCTTTTTAAAATTTAGTCAATTATGGAAAGGTAGTAAAAGAAAGAGAATGTCAACTTCTAGGATATGGAAAATCACATACTAAGAGATAATCAGTTATACTCCCCCTTGACTGGGCAGTGAATATGAGGAAGTGTGTTTATATCCAAGCCAAATATTGGTAGGTGCCACTGGGATTTGATCTCTCTCATGGTTTAATTAATATCTCCAAACAGAGGATGTCTGAAGCAATTACTCTGTCCTATGCTCTTTCCCAGGAGACATTTACTTCTATCTGTAGGAAACTAGCAAATGACTTGTTTTCAAGTCGAGTTTAATACAGTTTAGTCCAAAGTTTTTCCCATGCTTTAGTCTTTCTTGTACAATTATCTTACCTCTCCTCAAAATTCAGAATTGCCTGGTTCCTCATTATTATCTTTGTCATTCTCAGAGCTGGGATACAAGTTGCTGATAAATCCTGAAACTTTTTTTCTGCATAATGTCTTTTGTTTCCCTAGAGCCGTTGTTTCCCTAACCTCTCACTATCTCAGTTTACTTATGTATAAAATAGGGATAAGTATAACACCTATCATTGTTGTGAAGATAAAATTAAATAAAATATTTAAAGTGTTTTGTTTACATTAATGTTCTAGTTAAATACTAATTATTGTTATTATTATTATTTTGAGTTTTATACTTAGCTTTTTTATGGAGGGGGGAACCGTAAGGCAATTGGGGTTAAGTGACTTGCCCAAGGTCACACAGCTACTTAAGTGTCAACTATCTGAGGTCAGATTTGAGCTCAGGTACTCTTGACTTCAGGACTAGTACTCTATTCATTGTACCACCAACTACCCCATATACCTAATTGTTTACATGGTTTCCTCCATCTGACTGAACTCATTGTGAGCTAAGACTATATTTTGCCTTTTTCTCTTCATAAGGCTTAGCACACTGCCTAGCAAATAGTAGGCTTATCATCTCACTGATTATCCTCAGCCGGCATCAGCCTTATCTCATTCCCATCATTCCTTGTTTTTGCTTTTACATATATGGTGCTGAAGAAAGGTGGAGGAGATCTTACAACTACTAAAAATGTGTTCACTAGAAATTTATGTTTCAAGTAGGCTCTCATTGCTGCTAGACAAACCTGTTCACTACCTGACTTTCCACAGCAGATATTCTAAGCCTTTTCATTCCTCCTTAAACCTACCATGCCTCCCTGCCCACTTACTCTCTCAGCTTATAAACTTGCCTTATATTTTGTAGAAAAAATATGTGAGGCCATTCCTGTGAGTTCCCTCTTTTCCCTTCTTCCTCACATCCTATCAGTTGGATGTCTTCTGTCCTTATCTCTTTCTTTACCCTACCTCACATGATGAAGTGACTTTCTCTTTACCAAGAATAACAACTCTATTTGTTCAAGTGAAACCGTTCAATATTGTCTCCTCCAATAGATTTTGCCTTCTGTTATTCTCACTCTATCAATTATTTTCAATCTCTCCCTTCCTCCTGGCTTATACATTACTATTACAAATATACCCATGTCTTCATCATCCTGAAAAACTCTCACTTGATTCTTACATCCCTACTATCATCTTATATGTCTTTTGTCATTTGTAGCTAAACTCAAAACAGTCAACTAAATAGATGCCTCCGTGTTTTTTTTTCCTCTCATTCTTTTCTTGACCCTTACACTACACATTCTGATCTTATTTCACTGAAACGGTTCTCTGCAAAGTTACTAATAGTCTCTAAGTTGTCAAATCCTTTGGTTTTTCTCAGTCCTCATCCTTCTTAACTTCTTTGCAGCCTTTGAAGTTATCGATCATTTTATCCTCCTCAATGGTCTTTTCTCTCTTGTTTTTTTTTTTTTTTTGGAACACCACTCCTTCCTAGTTATCTTGCCACTCCTTCTAGTCTCCTTTGCTACATGGTCTTCCAGATCATTATCTCTAAGTGTAGCTATCCCTCAGGATTCTGTCCTTGGGTCCTCTTCTTCTCCCTCTATATTATTTAACTTAGAGATCTCATCAGTTCCTATGCATCTAATTACTATCTCTGATTATAAGTCTTAGATCTTCCAATCCTGCCTCAAACTCTCTGTTAATCTCCTATCTCTTAACTCCAATTGCTTTTCAGATTTCTCAAGTTGGATGTCTTATCAACATATTAAACTTAATATGTCTAAAATGGAGCCCATTATCGTTTTACCTAAATAGTACCCCATCCCCATCGTCCCTATTACTGTAGAGGGCAACACCATCATCCCAGTATTTCAAGCTTGCATTCTGGCATCATCCTGGACTCTCACTTCCCATCTTCAATACATTTAAGATCTGTTGATTTCATCTTTGCATTGTCTCTTGAATACTCCCCTTCTCTCCTCTGATGCTGCAGTCACTCTAGTGCAGTCCTTCATTACCTCAGCCCTGGATTCCTGCAATAGCTTCTTTGTAGGTCTGACAGACTCCAGTCTCTCTTCACTCTTTTCCATCTTCCATTCAGCCACCATAGTGATATTCCTAAAAGTGTGTATCTGATCATGTCACATATAAGCACACATTCCCATCCAGTAAACTCTAACGGTTCCCTATTGCCTCCAGAAACAAAAGAGAAATGCTCTAGCATTCAAAACCTTTTATAAGTTAGCTTCCTCCTACCTTTCCAGTACTCCTGGTCATGAGTATTCTGATGAAGTGACACTGTCCTCTTGATTGTTCAATTTGAACAAGATGTTCCATCGATTGCCTCTAGGCCTTTTGTCTGCATTTTCATGCAGGAAATTATTTTCTTCTTCTACTTGAACTACTAACCTCCCTGGCTTTCTTTAAGCCCCAATTAAAATCCCACCTTCTACAGGAAGCCTTACAAAATCTTTAGCAATTCTAGGTCCTTCCCTGTCTTAATTGTTTCCTATTTATCCTGTATATAGCTTGCTTTGTATATATTTGCTTTCATGTTTTCTCCCCATATAGACTGCAATCTCCTTGAAGGTTGGAACTACCTTTTGCCTCCTTTGTTATCCCAGTACTTAGTCAAGAGTCTGGCATATAGTACATGTTTAATAAATGTTACTGATTGATTGGAACAATATTTACTGACTGACTGATTAAAATCCTAAATCAGGTTTGCCTCATTCTCTTTTCCATTGTTTAACAAAGGATCTAAATTACATGATTTCTAGAGTCCCTTCTTGCTCAGAATTTTGTTCATTCTTTACTTTCCTGGAACATCTTTTACACCTACCTCCATCAATCAGTCCAGAATGCCAATGTGAATGCTATCATTCTCATCTGTTACCTTGTCCAAATCTTTGAATTCATCCAATGGCCTTAACTTTTGAATAAAGCACAAACTATTGGGAATTGAGTCTGTGTTCACAGTAATGTGCATTTAAAATGAAAGGAACTAGACAGAGACTCTAAATGAGCTAAATCTGAGTGGTATCAAAGATGAAAAGAAATAATTTACTCTAGACTCCCAATCTTCTCATTGACACCATTTTATGCCTTAGATTTTTAATTTAATAAGAATTTCTGAAAGTTTAAATTCCTCGAAATGTCTTACTATCTTTAAACCTTTGCCCCTACCCATTCTGTGGTAAATTAGATAAACATAACCGGCATGAATAATGTGACATTTTTCAAATACCAAAAAGTGTCACTAAAATACTTATGTTTAAAAAATAGTGAACAAATGTCAAATTCTAACTTTGAAAAGTCTAGAATTCCTTTGATTCACCAGAAGTGGAGACACTGAAAGATTTTTGTATTTATACACTGAATCCTGTCTGTAACACTATTCTCAGAGTTCAGGAGGTGGGACTCCTTTAGAGGTCTTTTAACAGTAACTTCTAGCGAATTAATAACACAACCTTCTTGTTCGACTCAAAGATAGATCCTCTTTATAGCAAATCCTACTTCTCAGTGAATAATAATGTTGTTAGAAGGTTCTAAGAGGTTCCAGGTACTTTCTCCTCCAAAGATAATGTATGCTAAATTTCTAAAAATTTCCACTATATTAAAATCACTGAGACACTACTAATTGCAAATTACATGTAAAAACCTAGACAAATGTATGGATTTCAGCTAAAAAATTAACAGAATCAAATATTTCATAAAAATAAAGGGAAGAAATGATAAGGTGCCATCAAGGTAACAAGATAGCACCTGGTATTATAAATCCTATCTGGTATATGACTTGAACTCAATGTTAGAAATGACATTTTTTGAAAAAATTAAACAAAAAAAACTTCAGATGAGCCTCAAGATTTAAGAAATGATCAATTGTTTATGGCAGAAAAGGATTTACCTTGTTATTATTCATTTAAATGAAAACTTAAGTCAGCTTTGAAAATAAATATAGACCTGACAGAATGGGTTACCTTGGTTCTGAAATTATTCCAAAATAAATTCTTGAGATAGCTCCCAATTATAACAATGAAACAAGGTATTTCTTTTGCAAAATAATAGTATACACTCTGTCAATTTAGATTCCATTGTCCTTGTAGACAAATTCTTAGCTCTTGGAAAGTACTTAGGAAGGTTTTGCTTCTCATGAATCCATTCTGAATGTAGGGCCATGTCATTCAGAAATTCCCCTAAATTCTCATTTGGTTTTTTATCATGAGTCACTGTGTGTCCTTGGAAGAAACTCTGCCTTAGAATTTCCATTCCTACATCTAGAAAATGTACCCAGATGTTGTTGAGTATCTTCATTAAAAGTCTTGGTATTCTAATTTCCATTCCCAAGTGATGGAATAATTGCTAATAAAATATTTTAAAAATGTTATTACATGCAAACAAGGCTCAAGGGAAAGTGTTTGCATTATGTATATAGCAGAAAGGAACATGAAATTGAAATAAAGTTGCTCTTTTGACCTTTGCATATATTTTAAAATATATTTGATGGCCTTTGTTATCCTGTCAGCTTCTAACAGGCTACTGGCCCAAGGGTTTTTCTGAGAAGAAAAGAAAAACATGAAAATCTACCTCCCAATATATATCTCTGGTTTACTTTGAAGAGGTAACCTCTGTGCACCTGAGTCAAGGCATGTTTTCCAAATATCTGACCCTATTGTTTGTTTACCCTCTAGGCTATTAAAAATGATCAGGTTCCTCCTCTCCTGATGATAACAGCAGTTGGAATAGATATGTCTTGGATAGTGTTATAAGGGCAAAATTTTATTGTATATTGGACAGTGAGTTAGTATTAATTTGAGTGATGTTGAACAAAGTCATATGAGTCATAGAATGAGGCAACATTTCCTACTGTGGGTGAACAAGAACTTTTTGGGGTGCAGATCATTGGAAATTGAGTTAATGTAAAAGATGAGACTTGATTTGTGGGAACATGGAAAGAGGGTAGAATAATGCATTATTAAGAGGCAGTTGCCATCTGGCCAATGTGGAATGAGGTAACTTGGACATGCATTGAGTCCTCATGCCCGTTCAGAAAGAACTATTCAATATCTTGGGACCAAGATGACCAGACTTGACAGATATATCTGATTGGTAAAGGTATAGGTCCCCAGTACTTTCTGTAGAGGAATAAAATTGCAAACAGATCCACAGCCAGAAAGTCAGTTTATGTATGATTGGGTCTGTGATAGCAAAGAAAGAACATAGTATGAATCTGAAATTTTGTAGTATAAGTAATTGCAATCATTTTTTTAGGACATTATTCCTTCCAATCAACATGGGGTTCTTGCCTAAATAAAGCCACTATTGAGCTGAAACATATATCTTCCTCAGACACTCAAATTCTTATTTTAGATGAAATGTTCATTATTTGGCTACTAAGGAGTATGAACTAAGTATGTCAGGAAAGGAGAGTCCTTTTGACAGAGGGTTAAGAGTAGAGTATTTGGAGCGAAAAAATCTGTGATTGAATACAGAATATACATACCATTTGTCTAGGCTTGAAAAAGTAATTTATCCCTTTTCAATGTTATTTATTTTCCTCATCTTCAATATGAAGAAATTATACTATATAAAATTTATGATTCCATAAACCTGGAGAGTCCATGGTCCATTCTTAGTCTGATTCATTATGATCTAATACAAAGAAAGGGAAATTGCAACCCCACAAACATGTATCCAGAAATATTAATATCAATCACATTGAGAATTCACTAAAAATTTTATTCCACTGAATTAAAGTTGCACACTCTTCAGTGCACTTTACTAAAAAGAGTAATCAACTTGCAACCAAGAGAGACAGAGATTCAAATGATGACTTTCATATTTATTAGTTTTATACCCAGGAGAAAGTTACTTAAGCACTCTGGGCTTCCATTTATTCACCTGTAAAATAATTACTTTAAAGTTATCAAGTGTATCAAATGAGAATATATTTAAAGTTTTAAACAATTATCATTTGTTAGTATTTGCTTTTTACATAATATTATGATGAGTATACAAATTTTCTCAATTTTTGTGCCTTTGCTGTTCCTTGCAAGTGGAAGACTGTAATGAGTTTCAGTCCTGTGGTCAGAAAGAATGTCCAGGATATTCTCATGATGACGATCAATGAAGTAGATGAATTGGTACTCCTCATGCTAGCTATTTGGACAGTATTCTGAAAGCAAATTTTAATTATGCCAAAAATACAGAGTTAGTTGTTAGGTTGAGTCATCTATTTAATGCTGAGGGAAGGGATGTGAGTCAAAGGGAGGAAGGCAGCATTACCTATTGTTTGTAAAAAAAAAAAAAAGAATGTGTGGAGACCCTAAATGATTTTATGAAAAAGTCTAATAGATGATACAAGACTTGCTGTCAGGAGAGACAGATTTCATATATGGGACCCAAAGATCATAGATCTAGAGATGGATGTCATCAGTAGAGAAAATAATTGAATCCATGAGAGGAGGACAATGAGAGAGACTGAAAGAGGAGACAAAAAGAGACAGAGACAAAAATAGAGAGTCAGAAGAAGAGAGAGAGGAGAGACAGACAGAGACTGAGAGGCACAATAGAGAGACAGAGAAAGAGAGACATGGAGACAAAGAAACAGAAAGAAAGTTTGACCCATAGAGAGACAGGGGCAAATAAAATAAGACTCAGAATAGAGATTTAAGGTACCCAGAGATGAGACATGAAAATGTTCTTTCTCTTTTTCTCTCTCACTTTCTCTCTCTGTCTCTCCCTGTCTGTCTCTGTCTCTCTTTTACACACACACACACACACACACACACACACACACACACACACACACACACA
>NW_027187327.1:2389640-2426592 GCF_028583685.1 Petaurus breviceps papuanus
ACACACACACACACACACACACACACACACACACACACACACACACAAAATGAAGGGAAGAACAATATCCAAAAGGATGCAGCGAGTAATATCAAGTAATTCAAAGATATAAAGAAGGATGATAACTGGGACAAAAAAAAGACATTGGAATTAAACATTAAGAGATTATTATTAACTTTATTTTTTAATTATTTTTTCAATTTAAGTTTACAGCATTCAATTTCACAATCCCTTGAGTTCTTAGTTTTCTCCCCCTTCCTTTTCCTCCCCCCCCTCTCATGGTAGCATGCAATCCAATATAGGTTCTATAAATACCCTCACATTAAACATTAGTCGAGTTGTAAAGAAGAATTATAACCAATGGAGTGAACAAGAAAGAAAGCACAAAACAAAACAAAAAACAAAGGAGAGAGAGCAAGTAGTTTGCTTCAATCTGCATTCAGACTCTGTAGTTCTTTTATCTAGATTTGGGTATCCCTTTCCATCATGAGTCTTTTGGAGTTGTCTTCTAACCTTGAATTTCTGAGAGGAGTCCAGTCTATCAAAGTTAGTCATCACATATATGATGTGTCTCTAATTGTGTACAAAGTTCTCCTGGTTCTGCTCTTCTCACTCAGCAACAGTTTTTATAAGTCCCTCCAGGTTATTGCAAAGTCTGTTTGCTCCTCATTTCTTATAGCACAATAGTATTCCATTATACTCATATACCACAACTTGTTTAGCCATTCTCCAATTGATGGGCATCCCCTTGATTTCCAATTCTTTGCCACCACAAAAAGAGCTGCTATAAATATTTTTGTACATATGGGTCCTCCTCCCACTTGTATGATCTCTTTTGGATACAACTCTAGAAATGATATTGCTGGGTTAAAGGGTATGCATGTTTTAATAGCTCTTTGAGCATAGTTCCAAATTGCTCTCCAGAATGATTGGATTAGTTCAAAACTCCACCAACAATGCATTAGTGTTCTAATTTTTCCACATCCTCTCCAGCATTTATCATTTTACTATTTTGTCATCTTAATCAATCTAACTGGTGAGATGTGTTACCTCAGAGTTCTTTTGAATTACATTTCTCTAATCAGTAGTGATTTAGAATATTTTTTTCATATGCTTATAAATATCTTTAATTTCTTCTTCTGAAAATTGACTCTATATCCTTTGACCGTTTATCAGTTGGGGAATGACATGTATTCATACATGTCATTTGACTCAATTCTCTATATGTTTTAGAAATGGGGACTTTATCAGAGACATTGGTTGTAAAAATTCTTTCCCAATTTTCCACTTCCCTCCTGTCCTTGGTTACATTGGCTTTGTTTGTACAGAAACTTTTCAATTTATTGTAATCAAAGTTATCCATTTTGCATTTCAAAATGCTCTCTATCCCTTGTTTGGATATAAATTCTCCCCTACTCCATAAATCTGACAGGTAAACTATTCCTTGCTCTCCCAGAGGGCTTACAGTATCAACCTTTATATCTAGACCCTGAACCCATTTAGACTTTATTTTGGTACACAGTGTAAGACATTGATCTATGCCCAGTTTCTCCCATGTGATTATCCAGCTTTCCCAGCATTTTTTTGTCAAATAGTAAGTTATAATCCCAGCATTTTATATTTCTGCCTTTCTGCACCAGATTGTGAGGTTTCTATGCACAAGTACATGGTTGATTTCTTTGGTTATATGCCATGTACCACTGAGAAGGAGATATATTCCTTTTGATCCCCATTCAGTTTTCCCCAGAGGTCTGTTATATCTACCTTATCTAAAATTATATTCACTTCCTTAACTTCAGCAATAAAGGTGCCAATTCAACAAATATACCAATTTCCCTTAATCTTTATTTTTCTCTGCCTAACCTTGACTTATCTCCTTAACTTCTAAACTTTTCTGGGCCAGACTTGACTCAAGTCAAAGAAAGGAAATTTAATTGAATTAAATGAAAAAATATATTCTTCTAAGATATATCCCTAGTTCAAATAGACAGAGCATTCCTGGTCTTTATAAGTCAATATGGAGGTCAGAAGTATGTATTGGCTCTCTGGGACATTATCTATCAAGTTTGAGAAGCTCCAGCACCTCCTGATCTAGACTTTTTATGCCTCAAACACAAGGAAGGAATATCTATATCTCAAATGCTAATCCTCTAGACCAATGAAGTATCAAATGATTTCATTGACTTTCAGGAGAAAAAAAAAATGCCAAGCCTATATAGAAAGGAACATAGTTGGTTTTACTTCTACTACACATACAGCTTGTTTGATTTATTTTTTAAGTATCCCTTTAACAGTCTCCTTTCTCTTTTTAGTGATTTGGGACAGAGTTGGTTATTGTGTTGCTGTTTTTTTTATTTCTGGGAAAGAAAATATCCATAGTTCTTTGTTATTTTCACAATAAAAGAGGGCCATCGATAAGTGAATACTTCTCACATCACATTCTAATCAGTAATGACAATAGAGAAACAGCTTAGAGGACTAGATAGTAAATTCTTAGCAAAGACAACCTGGGTTCATCCCCTTCTCTGACATAAAAGATGTATGACATTTGATAAGTCACTTAAACAGTGCTCTGGGCAACTATTTAAGGGTCAAATAGAATTATTAGCTATGGAATCCTGGGTAAGTTTTTTGACCTTTCTTGGTTCAGTTCTGCATCTGTAAAATAAAGAGACTGCAGGAGATGACATCCAAGGTTCTAATCGATTGATATCTCAGGTTCATACAAAAAGAAAAATGTATTATGATGCTAATAATAAGTGTGTATACACACCAGACATACATACATGTACATACTTTTAGACACAATTTATTTGCATGTATGTGTGTATGTATGTGTATATACACATGTATATATGCATTTTGTGATATGTAAACATGAATATATGTTTATATATTCTATATATGGTTATATAGTTGTATATATGTGATTGATATAGATACCCATACAGATATAGGTATTACATGAAAATTTGATGATACATGAAATTTTTGAGGCTTAAAACTGTACTAAGACCTTTGAAATAACTTTCACATAAATTATATTTTAAAATTTATAAAAATATTTTATATACATTACTTCATTTGCTCTATATAATTTTAAATAATATACATTTTCAATCAGTCCCTACCCCCTATTTCCTTGAGAAATCTAAAGAACTCACCAGTGGCTCATTATAACATTTGGCCAAATTATTCCACCATGTGATACTGACCTTTCTTTTTTGAGCCCAAATTACTATGTACTTGTGTAAATGGCAGGTGATTGGTATAGTTAAATATTTTATAATATCCTTTGGCAGAAATTCATCATACAAGATGATTATGAGAGGTTACCAATGAATACAGTGCATGTCCACCAGGAGGCCTTGGCTGATGCCTATCTATTTATCTATCCATTTCTCTCTCTCTCTCTCTCTCTCTCTCTCTCTCTCTCTCTCTCTCTCTCTCTCTTTCTCTCTCTCATCTATCTATCTATCTATCTATCTATCTATCTATCTATCTATCTATCTATCTATATCTCTGGACCTATTGAAACAAAAGCGAGCTGGGGAGAGAAGAAAGAGCAATAGTTTTAGAATAAGCTGTTTAAGGTTCACCTGCAAAACTTTTTCTGAGACCTTGATTTTCTGTGTCTCAGTTTTCTCTTTTGCAAAATAAAAAGTTTGAGCTACATGCCCTTTGAGACAATTTCATGAAGAATATTATTCTCAAATCAAAGGACTGGAGTTCAAATCCCACCACTGATGTTTTCTCTTTTGTGACATTGGGCAAGAGATTTAAAGTCTCTCTAGTTCCACATCTTTAAAAAAGTAGAGTTGGACAGATGGTTTCTGAGGTATTTTTCTGCTCTTGAAGTGTAATCCTTATATTGGATGGGAATATGAGCAAATAAAGATAATTTTTTTCTCCACCACAAAATGGAATTTGTGCTTAAATGTCCTACTCCTTTATTCATTATATAGGGACACTTTCCTTTTCATATTAAAGTGCTAAAATTCTCACACAAGATATATATATATATATGTATATATATATATACATACATACGTATAATATATAACTTGGTAAGGTGGCACAGTATTGAAAGCAGCAAACTGAAAAAGAAAAAAAAATTGTACATTCTTAAATAGATGCCTCTGTCTCATTTTTGTCAAATCATAAGGAAATAAATTATCTATCTATCCATTCATTTTTAAATAAATTTAAATAAATAATGAAAATAAATGACAACCTCCTAATAATGAATTATTAGAATTCAACATAAAAGGTAGAATGAAAATGTTTCTTTAAGGCATTTCTTCACATCAGATCAATTAAAACATTCTACTCACATTCTACATCTCCATCACATTCAGAATTCCTGGAATTGGTTAATGGCTTCAAGAGCTGTTCTCATTTGGTACCTAACTTTTGGTAGGAATTCCTTGGATGCCATTTGATTTTAGCGCCAAACTGTGAAGATGCTACAAGGGACAGATATCTCTGTCTGGCAGGAATTAGGGCTTAGATCACCAACAAATCACAAGAAGGAATGTTTCCTTTTTCCTTCCATGCCATAGGTGGCTTTCAAAGTCTGAAATCAGTTTCTGTTTGCTGGCGGCTGCTTTGCCTGGTCACAGTGGACTTCAAATGGACTGGTGCAAGGAGTAAGGAGTACAATGAATCATTCAGTGCAAGGAAGGAAATGCTTGGATGGTCAAAAAGCAGTGTGGACTTTCATTTAGAAGTGTACACACATTTCCCAAAAACATGCTTAGGAAAACAACTTTCTGCTGTTTTTAGGGTGTTCTATTTGTCATTCAGAAACACAACACATTAGCTGCTTTGAACTCCTCAGCACTAAAAATATTTAAGTTACATAAGCAGAGCAAGAGAAGGCCTGAATGAACCTTTTAAGTAGGAGGTTCTAAGGCATCTTGATATTGCCCTGACTAAATAGTGAAATTGTTGTAAAGGGCAGAGCTACAAACCTGAAGAGAGCCAACATGGCAAGAGTAGTAACCAAGAGAAGTAGTCACATACTTCTTTTTTTTTTCTTTAATAATGAAAAGGAATAGTTACATTTTCTGCATATCAATACTTTTCATTCAAAAATTAAAAAAACAATATTAATAAACAAATAAGCACTTTTTAAAAACTTATGTCAGAAATACTATTACGCCCTGGTAAAACATGGATAAAAGTTAAAATAGTCCTTGCCTTCAGGAAACTGATAGTCTACCAAAGGCAAAATAACATATTTAATGAAGCAAATACAAATACGTGAAAAATGAGTCTTCTTGAATGATGTTGCTGGCCTATTTAAAAAAAAAAAACTCTTTCCAGACTTCAACACTGTGTTGATAGATGTTGCACAAAAAGAGGCATAATGCTCTTTATTTTAAAAAAGTTTTCATCCTTACAGTAACACTTGAAAAGCAGACAAGCCAGAGTGTGCTTATAAAAGCAAATTGACCAAATTTAGCTAGAGAGCTTGAACATTTTTTTTTGGTGTTCTCTTAAATTCTGAAGCTTTGATTCATAACATTGAATCATGTAGTGTTGGTATCCGTTGACTGTGTGGTGCCTCCTGTATGATTCATTCTACTACCTATTTTTGTGCTGGCACAGGTCACCAATGAATGGAGGTTTCCTTAGGATAGAAGGCCTTTGTACAACTTTCCCTAGGCAGGGCATTAACAGTGAAATACTCACTATGCATGAAATGGAGAAATCTTTATAGGAGCTGTTGTTACTTCAAATCATTGAAAGAGTCTTTCTTCTGGATATGAAAAAAAATCAATATAATCTTGAGGCAGAACAAAATTTGTATACATTCCAAGAATCCTCACATGGTCAAGTATCACTGCATGAGAAAATTTACTTATTTGGGGACTATGAAAATTTACCAGTAGAAATAGAAATAGTGATTATATAATCACTTAACAGTGTCTATGTTTGTGCTTAATAGTCTTCTTAATAAAATAATTGTTATTAGAAAACTCCCTCAAGTTCAACTTATTTTCCAACTGGAAAAGGAGGGGGGCCGATATCAAAGTAGGGAAATGTCAGCCAGATATCATGCACAGAATGCATGAACCTAGAGAATGATACTTGATGTAATAACTGCTAAAGCCTGGCAGCATGCCTTAAATATGAGCCAGGTGCATTGTGGTGATTGATTGAGCACTCCAATCTGTGTGATGCCACCGCTCCTGAGAGTAAGTAAAAACAAAACAGAAACAGTAGAGGTGGCAGAAGCCACCATGATAATTATCTTGAAAAAGGAGAGTGGAGCAAGTGGAGCTATTTCTATATATCTCTTTTTTTATTGTCATAAGAAGATGAAATACAGTAAAACAAATAATAAATATAGGTATCTTACCTAGAAGAAATGATTTAGTGTCAATAGAATTGACTGTTAGAAAAGGTAAATCACAAGAACATATGAAATGGTCCTAGGCATGAAATGAACTGAACCATTCAATAATGAACAAGTAGTAATAAAACACTTTAGGTATTGTACTAGGTACTGAGCATACAAGCACCAAGAATAAAGCAATTCCTACTTACAAGGAGCTTGTATTTTAAGAAATGAATGTTTTCATTATATACCAATGATATTTTGCAAGAAAATTGTATTACCAGTATACACACACACACACATTCACATGCACACAGATACCTATACCTGTATATATGCATATGTAAAAAATATATAAGCATATGTATTTATGTGTAAATGAATGAATGAATACTTAAACCTTAAGACTAGATTAGATGAAATAAGAGATTGTAAGGAGCTATTAAAATCAGAAGAAGTAAGATCTGAAGAACTTGAGGTCGTAGAAACAAATATCTAGTGAGAATTCCAGAAATTATACTTAATAAGGAAACAGGTGACAAAAAGAATATCAATATTTGTAGTAATTTTGAGGAGTATATGGTTATACTTAGACTACAATTCTAAATATCAATTTTGGAGTTGAATTTAATAGCCTGAATCTAACCAGTAGACCAATTATTATAAATCAAATTTATTTTTTTATTTAACATAAACAAATTTTTCCTTCCCCCCCCCATTGGGGAAAAATGTATGTAACAGGATGAGTCTAACTCATAAAAAATTATAATAAAGCAGAGTAATTTTAAAAAAATCTACCATTATGAAAGAACATGCTGTCTCATAGTATTTTATACCTCAGAGACTACACGCAGCAGTATAAGTAACAGCCATTGCCATGCTAAGAATCTTAGGAGAAAAGGAAAAGTTATAAAAGCATTTTCTTAAGCAAAAGCAATAAAGCACCACTATGGCATAAGTTACTTGAGACAGTTATTGAAAATGTACGGAAAAGCATCCAAAAGGATCAATATAAAACTGTTATGAGCAGTAGAAAATTTCAACATACTATTGCTCAATTAAATATAATGATATATAAATGCTTCTAGCTGTAATACAGGTTGACTAGTATAAAAGATTCAGTCCTTAGAATAGTCCCAATATTCACATAGCAACTTTGAAGGAGCCTGCTCCCAGCTATTGTGAGTGAGAGGCTTGTGTTATACAATGACAAAAATATCTCCTAGGGGTGGAGTTAAGTTGATGGAGTATAGGAAACACTGCAGTTTATCTCTCACAATAATCCCTCCACCCCCCAAAAAAACACTTTAAAAATGCTTAGAATCAAACTCTAGAGCAACAAAGATAACAAAAAATTAAAGATGATACATTATTTTCCAGTCCAGGAGAACTGAGATTAGGAGAGATCTATAACATGAAGCTGCCCAGATTTCAAATAGATTTAAAATCAGGGGTTGGTCTTGGTGATGGTGATGACAACTTTGTGAACTGTCAAGCCAGAGACAGTAAGGGAATTTAACAACTGGTCAAAAAAAAGGTTATAAGAAACTTCTGGGGCAGCACTGGGTATAGGACTAAATACATTTTCTACATGCTTCCAGGTCACAATTCTGAGGCACTGGGTACAGGACTAAATATATTGTCTATACTCACTTTCAGGAAACAGTTTCTAAGGAAAAATTTGCTTATGTTAAATAAAAAAATAAATTTGATTTATAATAATTGGTCTACTGGCTAGATTCAAGCTATTTAATTCAACTTGGTCATGAGGGAGCAGGGGTCCTTAGGAAGAGTATAATTTTCTATCACAAGGGGCTGGGGTCCTTATGATCAGTACTGATTCCAGTCCCAAGAGATTGGGGCTCTTCCTGGGTAAGGACCAAATGGAAGTCCAGGAGAGCAGTGACCACACTTCTCCCTGGATCATATAATCTTGGCAGCACTGGAAATTTCCAAACCTCAGAAGTAACTCTGAAAACAATGCAAAGAAATCTTGACAACTGGCACTTTGCCCAACCCACCCCTAAACCAGGAACAGAGTCCAACTTTTACATAAAAATTCAAAATCACGAGTAGGCTGGAAAACAAGGAAACAACAACAACAACAACTAACCTTGACCATAAAAATCTATTCTGGTGACAGAGAAGATTAAGACACAAACTCAGACAAATGCAATGATGTAAAAACAGATATGAGCAAATCCTCAAAGGAAACAAAAAATGAATTGGACACAAGCCTAACAAGGTTTTCTCGAAGAACTCTAAAATATTTTTCAAAATCAAATAAAAGTGATAGAGGCAAAAATTTATTAAAGAAACAAGATAGAAGAAAAAATACAGCAGGAAAAGTAATATCTTGGGGATAAAGGAACAAAACAATACTGAAGAAAAGAATACTTTAAATAACAAATTAAGCCAAATGAGAAAAAGTGTACACATCTTCACCAATAAAAATAACTCCTTAAGAACATATTTGCCCAGTGGAAAAAGAGGTACAAAGGCTTAGCAGAGAAAATAATTCCTAAAAAATTAGAATTGGCAAGTGGAAGCCAACATCTCTATAAGACATCAAGAAACAATTAAACAGAGTAAGAAGAATGCAAAAAAGAAGAAATGTGAAATATCTCATTAGAAAACAACTGTTCTAGAAAATAAATTGAGAGTTAATTTAAGAAGTATTGATTACCTGAAAGCTATGATGAAAGAAACTAGCCATCATATTTCAAGAAGTTATTAAGAAGAACTCCTCCAATATCCTGCAACCTGAGGATAGATATGTATATTGAAAAAAAAAAATCCACCAATTATCACTTGAAAGAGTTCCTAGAAGAGAAAGTCCCAGGAAAATTGTAGTCAAATTCCAGAGGTCACAGGACAAAGAGAAAATGCTTCAAGTAGATGACAAAAAACTACTTCACTATCATAGAGCCACAAGTGAGGATTACCAAAATTTTTAGCTATAATATTAAAGGAACAGAAGGCTTGCAATATGATGCTACAGAAGACAAAAGAGCTAGGATTACAACTTGAAATAATCTGTCTTGAAAAGCTGAGAAAATCTTTCAGGAAAGTAAATATTTTAGAAAAAAATGGATATTTATAGAAATAGAAGTGCTTCAAGCACTCTTGATGAAAAAAATCAGAGTTGCTTAGAAAATTTGACTATCAAATAGAAGTCTCAAGAGGAACCTTGAAAGAAAAAATGAAACCTTTCTAATAAGAGGCAAAGACTGTCCATTACCACTATTATTCAATATTGTATTAGAAATGCTAGCTATGATATAAATACACAATGAGAAAACAAATGTATCAAACTCTTTGCAGATGATATGATAGTATACTTAGTTCTAGAACTCCAGAAAATTAACTAAAAACTAGTTGAAACAATTAGCTATTTTAGCATAGTAGCAGGATATAAAATAAACCCACATAAATTGTCAGCATTGCTATATGTTATTGACAAAATTTAGCAGCAAGAGATAGAAAGAGAAATTTCATGCAGAAAATATAAAATAGTTTGAATTATAATTGCCAAGGCAAACCCAGAGAGTATATGAACCCCATTTTAGAATTTTTTTTTCACACAGATAAAGGGAGATCTAACCAATTGGTGCAATATTGATTACTCATTGGTAGGTAGAGACAATATAATAAAATGGCAATCTGCAGAAAATTGTTTATTTAATGTGATGCCAATCAAAGTTAAAAAAAGAATTATTTTACAGAGCTAGAAAAAAAGAATAACAAAATTCACTTGGAAGTACAAAATGTCAAGAATATCAAAGAATTCAATGAAAAAGGAATATAAATGAAGGCATTCTAGCAGTACCAAATTTCAGTATATTATGCAATGGTAGCCATGAAAACAAATGCTAGAGAAAATATGGAAAAAATAGAGACACTAATGCACTCTTTCATGGTGCAACTAGGTGGTAAAATGGCTAGGGTATCTGACCTGGAGTCAGAAAAACTTATCTTTCTGTGTTCAAAGTTTACAATTAATGACTGTGTGACTCCAAGCAAGTGACTTAACTCTGCTTCAGTTTTCTTATCTGAAAAATGTGCTGAGAAGGAAGTTACTTAACCCCTAATAGGGTCACAAAGAGATGAAACAACTAAAATGACTATATAACAATGAAATGTATTGTTGATGGAATTGTGAATTTGTCCAACTATTCTGGAGAACAATTTGAAAATACTCCCAAAGGTCTATAAAATTCTATCTATCCATTGACCCACTTATTCTGCTTCTAGTTCTGTATCCCATAGATGCTATAAATATTTTTGTGTATAAAGAAGATCATTTCCCTCTTATTTTACATCTGTGGTGGCAAAAGATTGATAATTGAAGGGATGATGCTCAATTGTAAAATGGCTGAACAGCTCTGTATTATTTTGATGGAATATTATTGTGCTATTAAAAAATGAGCAGGATGTTTTTTTTAATTGGGAAGACTTACATAAACTGATATGAAATAGAGTGAGCAAAAGCAGAACAGTGTACACAGTAACATCAATATGATCAACTCTGAAAGACTTAGCTACTTTGGTCAAGACAAAGATCCAAAAGAATTCTGAAGAACCCAAGATAAAAAAATGCTATTGATGTCAAGAAAGAGAGAACTGATCAACTCTGAGTTAAGATTGGAGCATAGTTTTTCATTTTAATAATTTTTTTTCTTGTGCTTTTGGTGTGGCGTTTTGGGTGTTTTGTTTTGTTCTTTGCAATAGGGCTAATATGAAAACATTTTGCATAATGCCACATGTATAATCAATATCATTTTGCTTGACATCTCATGGAGAAGGGGAGGAACAGGAGGGTGAGAGAAACTTTGGAACTCATTAAAAAAATAATTTTAAAACTCTGAGTTAACACCTTATACCTATCAGATTGTTTAATGTGACAAAAAAGGAAAATGATCGATGTTGGTAGGGATGTAGGAATACCAGGAGACTAATGCATTACTGGTGGAACTAACCATTCTGGAGAACAATTTGGAACCATACCCAAAGGGCACAAAACTTTGCATATGATTTGGTCCAGTAATACCACTGTCGGGCAATATCCAAAAGACATAAAAAAATAAAGGGAAAATGACATGTTTGTACTAAAATATTTCTAGCAATTATTTTTGTGGAGGCTAAGATTTGGAAATCAAAGGGAAGTCCATCATTTTGAGAATGACTAAACAGCCTGTGGTATATGATTGTGATGGAATATAAGAAATGACAAGCAGGATTATTAAAAAAAAACTGGAAAGACTTACATGAACTGATACAAAGTGAAATAAGCAGAACCAGGAGAACATTGTATACAGTAAAAGTAAAACTGTGTGTTGAAGAACTGTGAATTACTTAGCTAATCTTAGCAATACAATGATCCAAAACAATCCCAAAAGACTGATGATGAAGCATACTCTATGCTCCAGAGAAGGAAGTGCTTTTCTTTGAATACAGACTCAAGAATGCTATTTTCACACTTTCATTCTTTTTCTTTTGAGTCTTCTTGTACAAGATGATTAATATCGAAATGTTTTACATGATTGCACATGTGTAACCTATATCTGATTGCGTGTCATCTTAGGGATGAAGAAGAGGAGGGAGGGAAGAAGGAAGGGAGAGATGGATAGAATTTCTTAAAGAATAATACTTTTGAAAACTGTTTTTACCATATGTGCTTAATCTCCAAATGTTATGAAAAGAAAAATTTTCAGAAGAGTAGTATTAGTAGTAACAGCAACAACAGCAGCAGCAGGAGAAGAAGAAGATGATGAAGGAGAAGAAGAAGAAAGTGGTAGTAGTAGAAGTAGTAGTAGTTGCTGTCATAGAAGTTGTGGTAGTAGTAATATTCATATTCAATTTTAAAAAGCAAAGATAGTATCTACTTACAAAATTTTTTTGAAATTTATTTTAATGAAAATTTTTTTTTAGTTTTCAATATTCATTCCCATAATATTTTGAGATCTAAATTTTCTTCCTATCTCTCCCTTCTCCCCATCCCAAGATGGTGTGTAATTTGATATAAGTTCTAAATGTACTTTCCACTTGCAATAATATTTGTCAAATATTAAAAAATAGAATAATACTAAGATAGCAACCCATTCCTGGGAATATTTCTATCTCAGCTAAAAAAGAAATGATGATGATGATGAACATGATGTTGATAGCAGAGTTTCTTAGTGAATAGAAGGTTAAAGTTGGAGTCAGGAAAACCCAAGCTCAGATTTTCCTACCTGATTTCCACTCCTTGTAACCATGGTAAAGTCACAACCTCTCAGTGCCCTAGGCACCTCTATAGATTTATAAATCATGCTTAAATTACCAATTTTTATCAGTAAAGTAGTTTCTGAATGGAATACATACTTTGCTTTTTCCCACCCGATAATATCATAGGTCTATATAGATCTTTCCCTTAAAATTATAAGAAATAACCAGCAATTAGATTTACCCTATGTTAAGGCAAATTGTTTAGATTAAAAAATAAATTTCATTCTTTGATTTCCAAACAAGTCTGAAATATTTGCAAATTCATGACACTCCAGAGGAAACTACAATGGAAATGAATTATAATTTACCATTGACTAAGCATGCTTGTTATAGTATTCTAAAGTTAAACTAGCTTATTTTCATACTTTCCCTAAGAAAAACCTTTGGTCTTCCTACTACAGAGGGAAAAAGCTCAAGAAGCCCAATTAACCTACATTCCAATAAAACCCTTAATTATATAACAGAAAATGATTGCAGAAATTTTTTTTGTCTACCAATTTGAAGAATCAAACACATATAAAAAGATGGTATGAATTAGTGGCATCAACAGCCATGAAATAAAACAAGGAGGGGCACAGGATATAGGAAACTATTTGAAATATTTTAGCACTTGAAAATGTCAAGCAATTTATTGAGAATTTATTGACTTGGATTGGAAAGCTAAGCAGACTTGCTATAAAAAATATCTAAGAACGAGTAGTTCTGTAACTGAATAGAAGAAGAAAAATTCTTTCAAGGTATTCTTGTTACTGCTAAGAAATGAAAGGAACACATTAATTATGTTCACATTAATACTAGTCTCACAAATGGAAGATGCAATATTTTTAGATATGGTCCACCCCTATTTAAGATACATACATGAAAATATACTTGAAATAAAATTAAGTTGGTAGACTACAAAAGCAGATGTGCATCAATTGGAACTGATTCAAAGGGAGTCGTTTTGAAAAACGTTGGCAGCAGTTTCCTCCTTGATTCTCTCCATCAATAAAATAGTGTGTGTTTAGATTTTTCACCTATTTTAAAAAATCAGATTTATTTAATGAGCACTATATGTTAATAAAATATTTAAAGATTTCTTCAATTTAATATTTTTTCTTTTTTGGATGAAATTAATTAATATTTTATTTTAATTACATGTAAAAGCAATTTTGCATTTATTTAAAAAATAGTTCAAAATTCTCATCCTCTCTTACTTGAACCTTCATTGAAAAGCAAGAAATCTTATATAGGTTCTACATGTTCAGTCATGCAAAACATATTTCCATATTAATCATGTTGTGAAAGAAAACACAGACTACCCCATCAAAAAAAAAAAAGTGTTTTTTTAAGTATACTTCAATCTGCATCCAGACTCCATCAATTCGTTTACTAGAGGTGGCTAGCATTCCTAATCTTTAGTTCTTTGGAATTGTCTTAGATCATTGTATTATTGAGAAAAACCAAATCATTTACAGTTATTGAATGTACATTGCTAATACTGGGTACAGTGAACTCCTGGTTCATCTTGCTTCATTTTGCATTATTTTATATAAATCTCTCCAGTTGTTTTCTGAAAGCATCTTGCTCTGCCTTCTTATCATGTTCCATCATAACCAGATACTACAACTTGTTCAGTCATTCCCCAATTGAAAAACATCCCTTTAATTTTCCAATTCTTTGCCACCACTAAAAGAGCTGCGATAAATTTTTGTTGCTGTTGCACATTTTTTTTTTTTAAAAATCTCTTTGGGATGTAGATAGTGATATTGCCAAAGGATATGCAAGGTTTTAGAGTCTTTTAAGCATAGTTCTAAATTGTCCTTAAGAATACTTAATAAGTTAAAAACTCCACAACAGTGCATTAGTATTGCAATCTTCCCATATCCCTTCTAATATTTGTCATTTTCCTTTTCTGTCATATTGCCAATCTGATAGGTGTGATGTAATAGCTCAGAATTATTTTAATTTGTATTTTTCAAATCAATAGTGATTTAGTTCATTTTTATATGACTATAGATAGTTTTGATTTCTTCCTCTGAAAACTTCTTGTTCTTATCCTTCGACCTTTTATAAATTGGGGAATGACTTGTATACTTATAAATTTGTAATTTTTCAATATATTTGGGAAATGAAACATTTATAAGACATACTTGCTGTAGAAATTTCCCCCCAGTTTCCTACTTTTCTTTTAATTGTGGTTCCAGTGCCTTTTTTATTTCTGCAAAATATTTTCAAATTAATAAATCAAAATTATTAATTTTACACCCTGTAATGTTCTCTATCTTGTCTTTGGCCACAAATTTTTTATTTATCCATAAATCTGACAGGTAAACTATTTCATGCTCTACTAATTTGCATATGGTATCACTGGTTGAGTCTAAATCATGTAATCAACTCCAATATATGCTTCTATTTTATGGGTAAGTTAATTGCATTCACATTCATAGTTATGTCTATTGTGAATTTCCCTATGTCCTACTTTTGTTCTTATTTATCCTTCCCTCTCTCTCTTTTTAAATATGTTTTCAAATGTTAAGTATTTTTCCTCCCACTATCCAATGATGGGTGAAGGCTAAAGGAAATATGAATACTTGTATCATACAAGGATAGTCAAGCAAAATAATTTCTCACATTGACATGTCAATCTATTTCTCATTCTGTGTTTTAGTTCATCACTTTTATGCTAATAGGTGGGTAGCATTTATCATCTATAGTCATCTAGAAATATATTTATTAATTCTTTTGATCTAAGTTGTATTGATGATGTAGTATAAATTATTTTCCTTGTTATGTTTATTAAACTCTACATTGGTTCATGCAAATTGATTCTCTGGAAGCATCTTTTAATTGTTTTACAGCACAATAATACCATTACATTAATATGACATAATGCATTGAGGTATTTCCTTATTGATTGGCATCCCCTTAGTTTCCAGAGATATAGTAATTTATCAAATCCACGTCTGATTCTCATAAATTTTTATTGTAGAATATTATTTTATTCATTCTTGTTTTCCATCTTAGAAAGAGAGGTGATGTTTTCTGTCAGACTCACAGGAATATTATGATAATAAAGGAGATATCTTATGTGTGAAAGTATTTTAGGTATTTAGGGAAATTGCTTATGTTAATTTTTTTTCTAAATCATTCAAATGTTGATAAATGTGTCAAGCCAAAAACGTTATTTTCAGCATATATTATAGATTTAACTAGCTGAAGTTATACTTAGAGTTAATGCATGTTTTAGATTTTTTTGGGGGGAGGGGGTTGGTGGAAGGGAAAGAGGTGGCAAAAACCAAAGTCCAAAGGAGAGGAGGAAAATAATAATAAAAGTGTAATCAAGTTATATTTCAGTTTGACATGTGGGAGAGGAGACATATATCCTAAAAATTCTGAAGTGTCGTAGTCCTTTGTGGAACTCTAAGTTAAGGCATAGGAATAGCAATTGACATGAGGTGTATTGCCCACATATCATTAACCCATTATCAAACTCCTTTTATCCTGTGCTTTTTATAATTAAGTAGTGTAGAAAATAGAGGAAAAAGTAATACTCTGAAGACAATATATAGGTAATTAAATATAGTATCTATTATGTAGCTAATTCAACATTCTATTTTATATAGTTATTATGTTCTCTAAACTCCATTAATTCAAAGCAAAATATTTTTTTCAATCCTTGTTTCTGGTTTATAGGATTTTATACTGTGGAATTTGCAGCTAGGTCGCACAGTAGATAGAGTGCTGAGCCATATCTCAGGAATTCTGAGTTCAAATCCAGTCTCAGACACTTGCTGGATGTGTGACCCTAGGCAAATGACTTAATTCTGTTTGGCTCAGTTTTGTCATCCATAAAATGAGTTGGAGAAGGAAATGGTAAACCACTTCAGTGTCTTTGACAATAAAACCCAAATAGGGTCATGAAGAGTCAGACACATTTCAGCAATAACAACAAATGACCTAGTGGGAGAAAAAATGGCTCTGGAGTCAGAAATTCTAAGCTTTAATTCCACATCTGATTCAGTGATCACCAACTTAAATCACTTTATCTCTTTGGGCTTCAGTTTTCTTGACTATAGAATGAAGGTGTTGCATTAGATTGTCTCTGAGGTCTTTCCAGATCTATATCTATGATCCTGTGAACATTTAAAAATTACTTTTAGAACTCCCAATTGGTGAGATTACAGAAATTGTGAAAAGCACCAATTATTAGGTGGTAACTGTAATAGTAATGGCATTTAAAGATTCCCCTGTATTGGCTTGGTTTTTGGTTTGTTTGTGTTAAAACCCAGAGCTTGTTAATCCCACTTGTGGGATGGACTTGTTGACATGAAAAGAGAGTGCTGAACTGGGAGGAGCTGATGACTTAAAATTTAGAGAGACACAAGAGAGAGGAAGAAGAATTTTTTTTTTGGAAGCAGCACCTTTGGAGGAAGAGAGAGACTGAAAGGATTGCTGAGGGCCACTTTGAATTGCCCAGGACTTTGAGAGCTGCCACCCAGAGATACTGAGGGCTGAGGAGACATGGCTGTTTTGCTGGTACTTTGTCTGTTTTGATGTTGTTTTGCCAGATTTGTCCACTAGTGAAAGACAGCCCTGTTGTTGCAGAAGTTCTGGAACCTGGCTTTTGGTTAAGAGCTCCTGAGACTGTTCTGCAGACAGAGAGTGAATACTGTCCACTGGTGAAGGACAGTCCTGTTGTTGCAAAGGTTCTGGAACCTTGCTGTTGGTTCAGAAGCCCTGAAGAAGGATTTTCTTATTGTATGTTTACAGAAATCCTGGAAGAGGGTTTTGCTAATGTTTTCAGGGGTCCTAGGACTGTTCTGCAGACAGAGAATGAATTAATAAAGAGACTGGCAATATATCTTGTGGCCTTGCTAAGCTTTGTCTCCCCAGGAACAAAGATTGCTGAGAACTTGCCTCCTGTCAAGATGAAGAAAAGACCTCCATTTGGGTATTAAGTGCTGTGCTTAAACTTGTTGTAACTCTGGGGTAGATTCAGTTGTGATCCAGGGGTGGGGAACTTTTAACCTTTTTGTGTTCTATGATTGAACAAATGAATGTACTTATGATTGGAAACTAATCTCCATTTGAGAATAGGGGCTTTGTGATGGACTAAATGAAGGTACAGCCTAGGGGTGGAGTAGTATTTAGAACAGGGACTTTGTAATTGATTGAATGAATGTAAGGTCCTGGGGTGGGCTAGTACTTGGAGATTATTTAATCACACTTAGTAAATACTGTATTTTGAATGATATCATATTTTGACCTTCTCTGTTCTCAATTTGTCACTGAATAAAATGGAGAGCACCTATGCTGGTATTCTGAACCTTGGGAAGTTGCCTTTGCTTGGCATTACATTACAGTAACATAGCTGTCTTTCAAATGATGTGTTTAATTAAATGAGAGTTTTCTAGTATCAGCATATTCAAACACAGATCATATTGTTACTGAATCTTGGTGTTACCATCTGAGTAGTCTAATAAAGTCTTACTCAGTTTGCCTGTGATTCATATATTGGAATGCTATCCAAGAAGAGAGTATTGTAAGCCAAGTGGAAAGAATTAATTTAATCTGATCATCATCATTTCAGACTTGTGCCACTCACAAGACTAAGGGCAGAAAGCATCTGAAGTGCAATGAAGCTCTTTTGTCATAGACCTATGAGCTGCCCAAAAAGAAATATCACAACATTACTTGAGAAGATCAAGAACTTTATCCAGAAGCTCCTTTCTCAGTCATTTAGAGTTCATTTTCTCTTATTTTATACAGAAAACTAGCAATCTTGGTTAAATTATTTCCCAGGCAAGAGAAGATTAGAAGCAGAACATTTAAATGTGCTTTAAAGACTGTTAGAGACTGTATAGTGACCAAGGGCAAGAAATGAGAGTCAAGAGACTGACATAAAAGAAGGGGAAATAGAAACTATTAAAATAGATACTATAGAAATATAGAAATTATAGACACTATAGAAATATAGAAATTATAGAAACTATAAAAATAGAAATTATAGTTTCTATAAAAATAGAATTTGTAACAATGGAGAACTTTTAATTATTTCAATCTTATGACAGTGATGAATTAATTTGGATGACTAGACTTATACATGGGCTGCTCTTGTGGTGAAAGACAGTTCAATTATTACACTGGATATCTTAAAATTTTCTAAGAATCAAGGAAATCAGGAAGATTGCTCTGGTGAGGAATCAATTATAGACATCACTTGTACTATAAAAAGCAACTAGACAGCAGAGTGGATAGAGCACCAGACTTGGAATCAGGAGGACCTGAGTGCAAATCTGCTCTCAGATAATCAAGAGCTTGGCAACCCTGGCTAGTCTCTTAACTTCTATTTGCCTCAATTTCCTCATATGAAAAATGAGACATCTCCTAGGGTTCTTGAGGGGTTTTTGAGATAGTAATTGTAAGGTACTTAGCACAGTGCCTGCCTACTATGTAAATATTAGCCACCGCCACCGCCGCCACTGCTGCTGCTGCTACTACTACTACTGTTATCATATAAGAAAATTGGGAAGAAGATGAGATATTTTTCATAACTATAGTAGTGGAAAAGTTCTTAATCAAACAGGAGAACAGGGAAACTAGGATATTTTTGGTGGGGTTGTGAATTGATCCACTTATTCTTGGAAGCACTTTGAAATGGTACCTGGAACAACACTAATTTGCATAACCTTTGACAAATAATTTAGGTCAGGAGTGGGGAACAAGATTAAGTCAAAGGGCTGCACTTAAGCACCCCAAGGGCCACATGTGGCCTTGAGGCCACACACACGGTTGAGGTGAGGTTTTGCTTTGGAGCTCACCATAAGTGAGAAGAATTGGGAAGAATTGTGTGATTGACCAATCGAGACTCTGGGTTGTTGAGCCCCCCAGCTTCAAAACCCCAAATGCTGGTACTTCTTCCTCTGGTAACTATGTATGTATGTAATGGATCTGTTGAATTGTGTTATTTTCTCAGTCTGTATTTTTTGTCTCCTTATAATTTTTGTTTGTGTTTTCTGAAGTTCAGGGTGTTAACTTTTTCCCCTGCACTAAGTAAATGATGTTATATGTTTGATTAAAGTAAATTTGCTAACCCTTTTTAAGTTGCTTTCCTTTAGATAAGCAGATCAAAGAACCTGTACTGTTAGCCATCTTAGGTATGCTACAGTGCTTGCTGTCTCAGTTCCCCACCCCTGTTTAAGCATATATGCCCAAAATGTCAAAGATCAGGGGAAAATGACCCATATGTAATTTGTGTGTTTGCATACAGATTTTGTTGCAGCAATTGGATGAACAAATTATGGTGTATGAATGTAATGAAATATTATTTGGAAACTTTTACTAAATGACACAGTGAAGAGACCAATATCAGGAGGATAATTTAAATATTCAATGACTTCATAGGGAGAACAATTTTGGAAGACTTCAAAATTCAGATTAATGCAACAATTAATTACAACTGTAGAGAGCCTCCTCTTAGTAGGTAGGTGAGGGACTAGAGGTGAAGAATGAGACTTATGCAGATGATCAATGTGTGAATCTGATTCACTTGACATTGTTTATTGAAAGAGAAGATCTTTATAAAAGAATAGAGTGAGTTTTAGGAAAGAATAATAAGGTACTAATAATGATGCAAAAAGGAGAAGAAAAGAAGGAAAAGGGCATCAATTAATTATTTTAAAATACAATGAAAAATATTGATTGATTGATTTTGATGTCAAATATACACATAAAAGAACAGAATTTTTCAAGAGGACAAAGGAAAGCAGAACAAAGTTGGTACTAATATTAAATTGAATATTTATAAAAGATGCCAATGATAGAGATCGATTTTTTATATATAATCTTTTTTCTTTATAAATGAATATCTTATTTTTTGATATTTCAAATTCATGATTAGAAAGCATGCTAAAATATACTTAAGAAGTTATTATATATATTTTAAGTTGTATGTAGGATACTCTTGCTGTGCTTTGTATTTGAAAATATTAATGGTACTAGTTATCTGTCAAGTTCACAATAAAAATTTTTTAAAAAAGAATGAATAAAGAAAAGAAAGGAAAGAAGGGGTGAAAGGAAAGTGAAAAAAAAAATTTGTTGGAGAATGAATGAAATACAAATAGAATCAGAGTTACTGATTCATCATTTGTCCTTAATGCACTTCCTAGTATAAAAGGTTTTATCATTCATATTACTACTTTACTTCTTCTTGATAAGAATTAATGGTAGCAGAAGTGCTTTAATGACATTAGTCATTCAACTTTCTCTTAGATAAGACATGTGACTACCTTTTTTGGCACTCATTATTATGGCATGAGACCATATTTTCCACCAAAGTCAGGATTTGATAAATACTTGTTCAAAAGAACCCTTTCCATGGTCATAGAAGTCAATTTTCAGTAAAAGGTCTTGTTGATTTTCCAGGACCATTAAATGTCATGCTATGTATCAGTCACTTGATGTTATTAGGCACAGAATGCAACACAAGTTAAAGTTATTCCCCTAATAAAACTTCATAAGTATTTATTTAAACTCTTCATGGCATTTATTAATGAACTTTGTGGCTTTCCTTATATCAGCTAATGATTTCACCTTTTCTAGTGAAATGCTAAATGGGACACTAAAAGAAAGAAAAAAAAAACTACGTATAAATAAAAAATAGTTTTCAGTTTACTCCCTCCATTTATTTTGGGAGGCAGGATTAGAAGTGGAAGAGATAGATTCAGTGATTGCTGCTTATTAGTAACTACCTCTGTGTTGAACATTGGGAATTCTATGTGTAGAAAATGAAGTACATGGTGGACAAAAGCGTCCTTTTTCTTTTCACCTCCACAGCTTGAACCCTAGTCATAAAAGGTACAGATCAATAACAAAGTACACAAGTTACACAGGCAGCTGTGTGTATCCAGACTCTCTCAGGAGAGAGCTTTAGGGAAAAATAAGAACTGACCCTTCCCCTTCCTCATTCCCATTTGATAAACAAAGAATGATTTCAGGCAATCATATTAATGGTTCATTCTTCTATCCATAATAGCTTCCATAGAAACATAGAACTATGGAATGTCAGAGTTGCACCATAGAAGTCATGTAGTCAAGACAATTCCTTTATAGATGAGGAGACTGAGGCCCAGGGAGGTTCTTTTCCCAAGGTCATACAGCTTTGAGGCAGAACTGGGAACAGTCATTTTTTAGGAGCAAGAGTTCCATGGTATGTTGTAATATATCAGATCTATAAATATTTTATATTCCCTTCAAATTTTAGAGTTCTTGTTTGTATGTGTATGTATATATGTATGTATGTATGTGTATCTTGATAGATAGATAGATAGATAGATAGATAGATAGATAGATAGATAGATAGATGGATAGATAGATACATTTCCATTAGAAGAGATAGTGTAAGATTAGAGTTCTTTAAAAAAATGTTTCTTTTAGCTTTGGGGAATTGTAGGATGGTCCCATTCTATAGTTTCATCAGTATGAGGGAGTCCAGTGAGGATCTTCCTCCACTAATTCAAATCAACAAATTGTCTGTATTTTATTAGAGAGTGTCTGGGACACCACATGCATGCTTGAGGTTAGACTTGAATCCAAATCTTCCTAGCCACAGAATCATAGGATAAAGGTATAACTTAGCTATAATAATTAATTCATCTTAAGCTCAAGGGGTGATAAAATGGTACCAAAGGTCCATATTGTATCTTGCTCTTTAGTTTTTAGGAATTCATTTTAGACAGAAAACTATGTGCAAGTCACAATCACTCCTAGCCCCCACTCCCATTAAGAAAATTCCTGACATTTAGCAGAGTCTGTGTTCTCTAATTCTTTATCTTTTTGTCTCTCTCTATCTCATATATTATCTATAAAATATTTATTAATCCATGGCCTCTTTTGTTTGAGATAAACTTCAATTCCTTGAAAACATATGGATAATGAAACAGTTGTTTTTCAGTCATGTCTGACTCTTTGTGACCTCTTTTTTTGGCAAATACTGGAGTGGTTTGTCATTTCCTTCTCTAGCTCATTTTACAGATGATGAAACTGAGACAAAGGAGGTTAAGTGACTTACCCAGAGTCACACAGCTAGTAAGTGTCTGAGGCAAGATTTGAAGTCAAGAATATGAGTTTTTCTTACTCTAGGCACAGTCTCTTTATCTGCTGTGCCACCAAATGAAAGATTAGTTTATATTATTTTGTCCCTGGGTCTCTTTTCAATATATCATTTTAAACAACTAGTGCAAATTACTGCTAGCTGAGGGAAAACCTAAGTAACTGATAAAAGAAACAATAAGATATGCACCTACACATGCATACAAGTAAAGTGGGCTTCCAAACAAACCTGAGGTAATTTGTATACTACTGTTATGCAAATGTAGACATGATTCTGGAGTGGTAGAAGGAATGCTGGAACAACTTCTGTTTGCCTGAACAAGGGTTTGGTGTCAGTAAGAAGATGTTGTCAGAACTTCTTGAGAGATATATATGGTGTACGAGATACATTGATTTAGACACATTGGCAGAGAATTCAGAGAGAAGAAAGACTTTGGTAGCTTCCTATATAGGGGAATCCTGCTTCCCAACCTGTTCCCTAGCTTGCCTCTAGATACTTTATAAAATTGTTTTTGTTTTGTTTTTTTTTTAGATTGGACCCTCTCATTTGGTATGAACTGAGATCTTGACATCCTATCTTGTTTCCAAACTATCAAGCTCATTCTCTTTTGTGTGATTTTAACATAATCTAATCTATAGAAGATTTCCGGCTTCTGATTATTCACTATTTGCTACTTTTTACATTTTTTGTAACTAGCATTTTTTTAGGAAGGAGTTAAATAGAAATCATGTGTTAAAAGGCAACCCTCTCCCTTAATTGTGACCATTTAAATAGTTTTTGTTCTTATTCACTAAAAAATAACATGCCAGACCAGCATTATGTGATTGGAAATATAGATAAAATTGTAGTTTTATACACCTCTTGAAGATGGATGGGGAAAGGATCAAGTGCCTAGCCATGGGCCTTATTCTACTGACCTCAAAACAGAAATCATGGTCTCTCTTAGAGATAGGGGGACCAAATTCCAGAAATATCTATACATGACACCCATGGAATTTGCATCTACACATTGAGAAAACCCATATGATTTATGGTTTACATACAGACACATTCCCTAAACACACACACACACGAACTTGATTACTGCCCTGAAAAATCAGTTGCCTGATTTTTCTGCTCAATAGGATGGGGAGGGAAGCTAGAAATTTGTAAGCAGTGGATTAAGTCCTTTCCTTTGCTATCAGCTGATAATGTGATAAATACTTCTTCATCTGCTCATAAGAAGCCTTCAGAGGAGAGGTTTTTTTCTGTTTCTTCATCCATAGAAACCTGACAGGGTAACAAATTTTTCAAGGTGGGGGTAGAAGAGGTTCTTCCTTTTAACTAGATGGGCTATGGAGAGAGAGAGAGAAAAAAAAAATCAATTGAGTGTGATAACATATAGTAAATATAGCCCAATTCAAAATTAACTGGTTCCTATTTTTAGGTTGCTGCTGGGTAAGCAGACTAGGCCATGCACTATCAGGTGGTGGAAGTTTAGTTTTCTTCATGGCTAGACTGTGGCTTTGCCCCATCATGCCTCATACTCAGTGCCATAATGTTAATGTATGATCAATAAAACCCTGATGAATTTAAATGAACTGAGGGAGGGAAGGGTGGAGACTAGGACCTTTTTTACCCCTTTAGCATTAAAATCCTAAGGAGACCTGTAAATTTCACTATTGCTCTAAAACAGGTAGCCTTTTTCCAGATGTACACCAAGTTCTCATCTTTCCAAATCTAAATAAATAGTAAGTGATTTATGAATTTTCTTCTTATATTGTGAATTCAGAGATGTGTGCATCTGCAAACATTCCTACATGGCAAAAGGGTCACTGGTCCTTTCTAAATTCACCATTGTCCTTTCATATTTCTCCTATACACATACCTAATAATACTTTCAGAAACCTAAGGAAACACACCTGTTATTTCTTTCATTCTCTGCCCAAATAAACTCAAATGACGCACTAATAGAAAGGCTAATGAAAGTATAATAGAAGAGGGGGAGAGGGAGAAAAGAGAGAGAGAGAGACAGAGAGAGACAGAGATATACAGAGACAGAGAGACAGACAGAGACAGACAGAGAGCCAGAGAGAGACAGAGAGACAGAGACAGAGACAGAGAAAGGAGAGAAGAAGACAAGAGAAAAAATAGGGAGGAATGGAAGAAATAGATGGATAAGAGGAAAAATAGAGAAAAAAGTATAGAAAAAGAAGAATAAGTAGGTAATTAGTTCATTAAATTGCAATAGAAACTTTCACTTCCCCATGCATCATTTCAAAGAGATCATATGAAATTTGAAAGTATAAATGTATATGGTCCCTCAAAAAACTCAAGCTTACCTCCTATTTCATTATACTTAGATTAGGCCAATTTGTAAGGAGTTTTTCCAAATATGTATTTTCAAATGTTTCATGATAACTCTCATTTAAATATGAATTATGACTAATAATTTTGAAAAAAAAAGTGTGTTTAATTGAAGAAAAATCAAAGAATAGTGTATTTGAATCACAAGGTCTGAATTCAAATCCCAACATGGATACTTGCAATTGTATCATCTTAGGTAGGTCACTTCATTTCTTTGGATATTATTTTCCTCATTTTTAAAATAAGATGGCAGACCAAATGATCTCTAAGATCTCTTTTAGCTCCAAATCATATAAACTCTTATGGATCTTGGCAATGAGAATTAGAAAGAGTCCTAGATATGCAGGCAAAAAAAAAAAAACTATTTGACACAATTGATCTTATGTCTATTTCTTTCGTTTAGCACTCGGGAAAAAATAAGGTACTTTTTCATTAACCTGGAAAAATTATGTCCTGGTATTTGTATGTTAGGCGCTATGATATAAAGGGAGAAAGAGATATATACATGCCAGTGTTTCAGGGTTTTTTTCCGCCTTCTCAAATTTAGAAGGATCTCAACTAAAAGCAAGAGAATCAATAGAAAATTGTCTCTCCAGGAAAAAAAAAATTAATAACTCTAGGTAGGGGATGTGTCTTCCAAGGAATATGCAAACAAGGTTGTCTATATTAAGATAATGAGTATCCATTGTCAGAATGAATCATTATCTTAAGAATCTGTGTGTAATCTGCAGCAACATGATTTAGGATTTCCAGGAACAGGAACTGCCTATATCCCCTGTCTCATTGAACGTAATGAATTGTTGATTGTTGTCCTGTCTAGACATAGAGCCAAGCAGAACTCAGCACAAGTGCAAGGTGTATTATGCCAGGAGAGCAGAGCTGGAAATGTCATTGGTAGGAAAATGCATCCAATGACTAATGGAATTATATGGAATAGATGTTTCAACAGAGATGGGCAGATGACATGCTTTTAATTAGGCATTTTCAAAGATGAGGAACGTATTAATGAGTAGTGTATTCCTATATATTGTCTGAATATGTATGAAATCCATCTAAATTGACTCAGACTTATGGAATCATAGATTCAGAACTCGATGGAACCTCAGAGGTATTTTAATTCAATCCCTTTATGTTACTTACAGATAAGGACATACAGTCAATGGGTGGGAGATGACTTTTCAAAGGAAAAGTAAAAGGGATAATCCTAGGGACAAAACCCTGACCTTTTTGCATGTGTCTAACATATTACTGGCTCTTTATGGGTCCCCTTTTGATCTTGGTTTAAATTTCAGCTTTGATTCTTACCACCTATCACTCAGCTTCTCAGTGCTTCAAAGTTTTCACCTGTAAAATGAAGAATTTGAACTGGATGGCATCTAAAGTATCTCTTAGTTACTAGTCTACCATCTTATAATAAGGGATTGTATAGAGAATGTTTGGTAGTTGACCAGCTGTCCACATAGAGCTAGTATTCAAACCTGGGACCTCTAGAGCTAAGCCTGGAACTACTAATTCTTTGTAACACTGCTTACTTCCGTGCCTGAGTAAAAAGGAACAATCTTTTGCAAGATGCTAATCCAAATGCATGCTCAGAAGTTCCATTGCTATCAGAGGAAATTTTGAAAGGACATGAGGAATGTAAAAACAAGATTACAAAATGTTATTACTGTTTATCAGGGGTGGGGAACCTGTGGCCTTGAGGCTACATGTGGCCCTCTAGGTCCCTCAAGTGTGGCCCTTTGACTGAATCCAAACTTCTAGAACAAATCCCCTCAATAAAAGAATTTGTTCTGTAAAACTTGGACTCAGTAAAAAAAAAGCCATCCCCAAGGACATAGAAGACCACATGTGACCTTGAGGCTGCAGGTTCCCCACCCCTGGTAGCTGAATGAATGCTCTGTAAAGATTAATAATCAGAACAGTGTCTTTGGCTTTTGTTTTTATCTTCTCTCCCTAATTCTAACTTTGCAAATAACTTAAGCAAACAATTTTCAATTTATTTCATCCATTAATAATGTATCTTAAACAGAATAAGAAATAAAAAAGACACCACAGGTTTCAGCAATTTATAAGATTAAAAGCCTAGTAGCAGCTTTCATCCCACTGTGTGCTTGAACCTGTCTATTCTGACTGTGCCAGCAGACTGTTTAAAGTTCCTGTGGCTTGGGGAAAAGCCAGTCTTTACAGAGAAAGTTTTACAGAAATTTTCCCCCCTTGGACAAGCTAAGTTTTAAATCCATCAATGGCTAATTGGAAAGGGAACTGAGAAGGTCGTGGGAGGGCTTTAGGGGAAAGGAGAAAAGAGGTGAGTTTTCATTTCTTCAAAAATACTGAAATGTTCCCTGCTACAACAGTGTCCCTCAGTAAAGACTTTATTTATTAGTGCAGATAAGATCAGAATATGAGAGCTCCAAGGGCCTTAGCCTCAAAATTTGCTGTTGAGCCTTCATCTGCAGAGTACTTCTTTAAAAAGCCAGCATTTACTTTACTGCAGTATAGTTTTCCTGAAACTAGCCTGCAATACTCCATTTGTTCATTCATTCATTCATGCATGCATGCATGCATGCATGCATATAATCATTAACTGAAGACCTACTTGGACTGATCTACTATCTTAGAACTCAAGTCATTTTTAATTATGAATACCTGTTTTCTTCCATCCTTCTTAACTATTAGAATTTTGAATATTTTGCTTCTTCCTCTTCTAATCTAGATTTTAAAAACCAACATAGGTGATGCTTTTTTGGCATTTGTTCTTACACTTGCATCATAAAGAAACTACTGTACAATTTGGCAGTAGCTTTCTAGTGAATGCAAAATAATCAGTTTCTTTATAGCACTTTGAAGTTTATGAAGCACTCCACTACAAACCTCTGAGGTAGTCAAAGTTTATTATCTCTATTTTACAGCCAAGAAAACTGAGGTCCAGATGGTTCAAATGGCTTGCCTTTAAGTACATAGATAAGAAGAACAGTACCTGAGATTGGAACCCTGATTTTCTTATATCAAGTCCAGTGATTTATTCCAATAACATACTTCCACACATCATGTTATTTATATGAATCAGAAATTTTTCTTTGGGATTCTATACTAAATAGCATGGCCAGAAAGAATTCTTATTTGTTTTGATATTTTTAACTGATTGCAAAATCATTAGTACTACAACTCAGTGATGTTTATTTGCCTAGTATGTTAAATTCAAGACATATTTATTGATAAACCTCAAATTTATATGGCATTTCAAGGATTTGCTAAAAAACAAAAGGCTGACAAATAATATCACCTTTGGGTCTCACAATAAGACAGTGACATGGTTACATAAATTATGCCCATTTTAAAGGTAAGGAAACTGAGGTTCAAAAAACTCACTTTTTTAGGGCCGCATAGCTAGCAAATATCCAAGGCATGATTCAGATTAAGTTCTTCCTGACAACAGATTCAGGACTCTACCAGGCAGCTTCTATTAAGCACCTACGATATTGAACACTTTCTTCAATGGGGAATGGTGGGGAGAGACAAAAAAAGCAAAACTGGCCACACCCTTCAAGTAGTTTACATTCTACTAAGGGATAGGATACCTATATAGCTATAACATGGATTGCAGAGAACTAGAAATAAGGAAGAAGAAGTATATAAAAGTATGGCAATAGGCGATGAAATGCTTTGTTCAAGGAGCAGAAACTAGGTCAGTTTATTTGGAACACAGAGAATGTGAAACAATGTAATGTGAAATAAGGTTAGAAAAAAATGGACTGCAGAATTGTATTTTAACTTCAATGCAATAGGTAGCTACTACACAGTTTTCAGCAAGGAAGTGAGTGACACAGATGGCCTTCTACTTTATGGGGATCATTTGGGCAATGACATGGAGAATGAATTAGAGAGGGGAAGGACCAGAAGGACGGAGAACAATTGGGAGATTATTACAATAGTCCAGATGAGAAATGATGAAGTTCTGGACAAGGGTGATCACCAAAAGATATAAAAGGAGAGAAACTAAAATAAAATAGAAGTAGAACCAATAAGCCTTTATAACAGAATGGGCATGGAGAGTAAATCAGAGAGAAAAGTCAAGGGTGACTTAGCAGGGTGGATTTAGGAGGAAAGAAGAGCTCTGGTTTGGGTTTACAGATTTTTAATTGCATGTAAAACATCGATGTTAAATACATTGTTAGAGTTGTATGTATAGATCTGGTATTAATTTGTCTCTAATCAATTACTGAATCAATTTTAGTCGAGGAAATTGTTAAGAAAGAGGGTTCAGAGAGAATAAAATAACACATTATAAATACGAACAGGTTGTGCCTATAGTTATAACTATTCTAAATCACTCACTCTCCTTATCTTCCCAAATCTATCTTCCCCCTTTACTCTATGCCAATGATTTTGGCTCTTAAGTAACTGAAATGATGATTCTTTTGAATCTAATGAAGCATCGATTCTTCCATGTTTTCTTAATTCTATGTTTTTCTATGTCTTACAATATCTCTCATCTCTTGTTTTTGGTCTTCCTGATTTGAGTCTAGTATTTTATTGTGTTATTTAACTACATAAATAGCTTCTTCAATATGAGAAGACTTGTTCCTGCTCTATTTGTAGGCTAATCATTATATCCATATACCTGAAATTCTTTATCCTTCTCTATTATGTCTTTATTCCACTAATAATGCCTCCTTTTAAATATATTTTTCTCTTTTTGATACCACTGGATTCTTTAATTACTTTACTATTCTTTTCCTTCCTTTCACTAATACATTTATTCTGAAGAGGTAACTAGGTGGCTTAGTGGATAGATCCCTGGATAGAGGATGTATACTCAGAATAACAAGAGGTCAAATATTCTCTCAGGCTCAATTCCTTAAACCCTCATGGCTCAATATCAAGGCAGGTGATGATGTATCTTCTATGACTCCAGGAGGTTCACTTAACAGTAGGGAGGAGGAGGAGAAGATAATAGAATCTAATCTGGAGCCAACTGTGAATGGTTTGTGCTAGAGAAAGGTCTGTGCTAGGTGGGGAAAATTTGGAAGGAATCTTATCTTAGATTATCCCCCAAAAGTAACTTTTTTTTCCCTGATATTCTGATACTACTTTAGCCACTGTCATTCTCCAAACTAATATCATAAATATTCTTTTCCTATTCCATCTACCTTGACACCCATGTCCAGTAACTAATTTCTATACAGTCTCCTTCACAATTTCTCTTGCATCTCTTTCTTATTTTAGTCTCAAACTTTCCATACCAATATCATCACATGACTAGATCATATAATGTGCTTAGTTCCCTTCCCTTTACATTTGTAGATGTTTTATGTTTAACAAACATAAACATTTTTTAAATTTTATATTCTCAAAATTGTGAGGTAGATGGCACTAGTATTAACTCCTTTTCACAGATTCAATAAATATGGACAAGAATAACTCAACATAAGAATTCTCAGAAGCTTACAGGGAGTCCACATATGAAATCATAGAATCAACAAATACTTGAGCTTATAGATCAAGAAAATGATTTTTAGAAGTTAAAAATGCATCTGGAATCACTTAACTAGTAAGGCACAGTGGCAAGATTTTAAGCAGTGTCTTCTGACTAGCAGTTCACTTCTCAGTCTACAGCATTAATTTTAAAACATGTCCAAATCCCCATGTAAGGTGTAGGGGTGATGGTGAAAAGCTACAGCTGAGAGGAAGGTTGTAAGAGAGAGCTTTCAGGAAGGAACCATATGTTAAGTAGTGAACAGATCAAGAAGAATACATGGGAATTTGGGGAAAGAGCTAAAAATATTAAATCCAAGGGGAAAGGCAGGAGTAGGAACAAAGCAAAAGCCAAGAATACTAGGGCAAAATACCAAGAGAAGCAGACTAGGCCAATTGAAACAGGAAAATGGGGAAAGCCAGAACAGGGAGGCTAGATGTCAAAACCACAGAACAGCTGGATAGAAATATATGAAGTTAGGTCATTGGGGGGACAAGTGGTCAAATGATGAGGGTTGTCTGTCTACAACCTCTTTTGGATGAAGCATGGCAATTACATATAACTTTGCATCTAAGAACAGACCCCAAAGAAAAACAGTAGTCCTAATAACCCTTTTGTATCTCTGATTGCTCTCCCTACTTCTAGTTCCTCTTTATCTCTAACCCTTTCTTCCCATCCTCCATGAAATTGTTCTAAAAAGTTGCCTGAATTTTATGCCTTCTAACCCTTCAATGGTTGCTTATTATATAGGTTAATGTGTAAATTCACAAGCTGATAATCTAAGATACATTACCATCTTATCCCAACTAATAATGTGAGAAACCTATTCTACTCCACCCTAGTCTAACTATATTTGGAATATTTGTTTGAGTTACAAATTATTTATCAATATCTAAACACATACACACTAAATACTATTGGCAGCCCATTTTAGGAAGGATGTTGACAAACTAAATGCATTGAGAAAATTGTGGTTGAGTGAAAGAGCACACTAGAGCCCAGGTTGTACAAAAGTTGATATAATTAATTTCAAGTGTATGCCCAGATATGGAGAGAAAAAACATTAGGAACCTACTCTCTGCAAGACACCATGCAAATAAATTTTCAAATTTTTCATTTTATTCTCCCTTCAGTTCAGGATATAGGTGGTATCGTTATCTGTATTTTGTAGTAGAGGAAACTGAGACAGACATTGAGTTATATGACAGAAATTACATAATAAGTTTCTGAAGCTAGGTTTGAACTTGGGTATTTTGAAAGATGTTATGAAAGTAAAATTCAGAGAATTTGTCAACCAATTAGCTGTGATGGATTATGGTGAGAGGGAAACCAAAGATGACTCTAATATTATGAATATGTATAAGTGGAAGAATGGTGGTACCACCATCAGAAACAGAAAAATGCTTGAGAACCACAAGAAAAATTAATAGTTGGCATGATATAACACATGGAGAGTTAGTGGTGACTTTTGGGAGCCAAGATGGTGGAAGAACCAGTAAATCATTGTAGCTCTCCCTTATTCACCTCCAAATAACCAGAAAATAGCACACTAGTACAGAGAAACACCTCACCAGGCCACAACACATGCCAGACACCAAGACTGGGACCTCAGCTCAGCAGCAGGTAAGCTGCCATGCTCCTAAGGCCTCCAGGAGTGCCAGCCACCCCCACCCTCAAACCTCAAAATATGAGGATTCCCTCCCTCCCTCCCCCCAAGGGTCTTAGGGCAACATCTGTGCAACACAGATAGTCAGGGGGCCTGTAGCCTCTGGCACAAGAAGAAATCAATGAATTCCCTAGGAAAAAATTCCCAGCTTCAGATGGATTCACAGGTGAATTTTATTAGACATTTAGAGAATGTATAATTCCAATAATATATAAACTATTTGGAAAAAAAAAGGCAAAGGAAGGGTTCTACCAAACTCCTTTTATGACACAAATATTGTGCTGACACCTAAACCGGGAAGGGCTAAAACAGAGAAAGAAAATTACAGATCAATTTCCCTAATGAATATAGATGCAAAAGTTTTGAACAAAAATATTAGCAAGATGATTACAGTAATATAGCACAAGGATTATACACTTTGATCAGGTAAGATTTATACAAGGAATTCAGGATTGATTCAATATTAGGAAAAATATCAACATCAATTTTCAATAACAAATCCAATATGAAATTATGTAATTATCTCAACAGATGCTAAAAAAAGGTTTTGACAATTATGAAACCCATTCCTACTAAAACAACATTAACAACAATAGAGAGCACAGGAATAAAGAAAACATTCTTTAAAATGATATCATCTATCTAAGATAGTCAGCAAGCACTATCTGTAATGTGGATAATTTAGAAGCCTTTTCTAAAAAGATTAGGATTGAAGCAAGGATGCCCATTATCATCACTATTATTAAATATAGCACTAAACCTGCTTGCACTAGCAATAAGAGAAGAAAAAATAGAAGGAATTACCATTGGCAATGAGGAAAAAAGCTCACTCTCTGCAGATGATATCATGCTGTAATTTAAAAACTCTAGAACACTTCACATTGTATCATTTTGTGAAGTTTTTTTTTACAGGTTTATCTGAAATTTGACTGTTCATCATTTCTTATTGCAAAATAATATTCCATTACATTCTTATACGATAGTTTGTTCAGCCATTCCCCAACTGATGGGCATCCCCTCAATTTCCAAATCTTTGCCATAACAAAAATCACTGCTATAAATATTTTATACATGTAGACTCTTTCCCCTTTTTAATGATCTCTTTGCTATACAGACCTCATAAAATTATTGCTGGATCAAAGAATATTGCAGCTTGGTTGCCCTTTAGCACAATTCCAAACTGCTCTTCAGAAGGGATGGATCATTTCACAACTCCATCAATAGTGCATTAGTGTCCCAATTTTCCATCGTCCTCTCCAACATTAATAATTTTACTTTTTTGTCATATTACTAATTTGATAGGTGTGAGGTGGTACCTTAAAGTTGTTTTAATTTGTATTTTTCTTATCAACAGTGATTTAGAAAAAATTCTCCATATGCATATAGATAGCTTTAATTTCTTCTGAAAAACTACTTATTGATATCATTTGATCATTTAATTGGGGAATGACTTGCATTCTTATGAATTTGATTCAGTTCTGTATACATTTGAGAAATAAGGCCTTTATCAGAGACACTTGCTATAAAGATTGTTTCCCAGCTTCCTGCTTTTCCTCAAATCTTGGTCTCATTGGTTTTGTTTGTACAAAAGTTTTTTTTTAATTTTAATATAATCAAAATTATCTCTTTTACACTTTGTCATGCTCTTCATCTCTTCGGTCATGAATTCTCTCCATAGATCTGAGAGGTAGACAATTCCTTGTTCTGCTAATTTGCTTATGCCATCACATTTTATGTCTGAATCATATACCCATTTTGACCTTACCTTGGAATATGATGTGAAATGTTGGTCTATACCTAGTTTGTGCCATATGGTTTTCTAGTTTTCCCATCAGTTTTCGTCAAATAGTATGTTTTATCCCAAAAGCTGAGGTCTTTGGTTTTTATCAAGCTGTAGGTTATTATATTCATTGATTACTGTTTCTTGTGCACCTAATCTATTTCACTGATCCACCACTCCATTTCTTAGGTAGAACCAGATAGTTTTGCATAATTTTCTTATTGCTATAGTAAACATTTCTAATACTATATTTAATGATAGTTGTGATAATGCATATCCTTGCTTCACCTCCAATCTTATTAGGAATGTTTCTAGCTTATCTCTACTACAGATAATACTTCATATTAGTTTTAGATAGTGTTTATGATTTTAAGAAATATTCTTTTAATCTATGCTCTCTATTTTAATAGGAATTTGTGTTGTATTTTGTAAGAAAACTTGTTCAGTATTTATTGATATAATCACATGATTTCTTAATGTTTTTTTTTATTGATACAATCAATTATGTTGATAGTTGCCCTAATATTGAACCAGCCCTGCACAGATTCCTTATATAAATCCAACCTGGTTCATAGTCTATAATCCTTGTGAAATATTGCTGTAATTGTCTTGTTACTATTTTGTTCAATATTTTTTGCATCAATATTCATTAGGGAAATAGGTATACACTTTTCTTTCCCTGTTTTAGCTCTTCCTGGTTTAGGTGTTAACACCATATTTGTGTCATAAAAAGGAGTTTGGTAGGACTCCGTCTTTACCAGTCTTTCCAAATAGTTTATCTCGTGTTAGAATGAATTGTTCTTTAAATGTTTGGTAGTATTCAGTTGTGAACCCATCTGGCCCTGGGGATTTTTTCTTAGGGAATTGTTTAATTTATTTAGGCATTCTATTTCCTGATCTGTTAATCTGGTTAATTTATATTTTAACAAATATTCATCAATTTCCCTCTGATTGTTAGATTTATTGGCATATAATTGGGCCAAATATCTCCTAATGACTGCTTTAATTTCTTCATTTGTGGTGATTTCACCCTTTCCATTTACAATACTTGATATTTGATTCTCTTCTTTCTTGAAAGATGCTATCCACGTCCTCCTTTTTATTATGGCTATCCAGCAGTCCTACAATTCTGACATTGTCTCTCCTAGAACTATTTTCCAGATGAGTTGTTTTTTTCTATAAGGTATTTTACATTTTCTTCAACTTTTTTTTCATTCTTTTGAATTTGTTTGATTGATTCTTGATGTATCACAGAATCATTAACTTTCACTTGCCCAATTCTAACTTTTAAGGAGTTGTTTTCCTCAATTAGCTTTTGCATTTCTTTTCTATTTGCCCAAGTCCACTTTTGAAGCAGTTGTTTCCTTTTTCCAAGTTGTTGACTCCTTTAAAAAATAATTCTCTTGTATCATTCATATTTATTTTCCCAAGTTTTCTTCTATATCTCTTATATGATTTTTAAGCTCCTTTTTGAGCTGTTCCATGAGTTCTTTCTGAATCTGAGTTTGCTTCCTGTTTTTTTTTTTTTTTGGGGGGGGGGGTTGCCCATAGCTGTTTTGACATCATTGCCTCTTCTGAGTTTGTGTTTTGATCTTCCATGTCACCATAATTATAATATAAAATATAATATAACTTTCTGTAATCAGAATCTTTTTTGTTGATTTTTTATCATCTTTTTTTGCCCTTTCTCCTTTCTTTTAAATTTGAGTTTTGCTTTTGGGGTGGAAGGGGCACTGTCTCAGGCTTCTTGTGAAAATGCCTGTAGACCCTGACTGTTTATGTGGTGTTGCATTGATATTGCATTGAGGGCCATGTGGGGCCCTCATGTCTGGTACTGTGCTAATGGGACAAGGTGGGTTATAGGTTAGCTGGCACTGCTGGAGGCCTTAGTGGTCTGGCAGTTTATCTGGTGCTAAACCAGGATCCTACTTATGGTGTCTGGCATGTGCCTGGTGAGGTGTTTCTGTGATTCCCCAAGGATACACTGAAGCCATGGAAGTCTGACTGCTGGAGGTTGCCTGTTTGCCCCACGCTAAAACATTTGGCAGTTCTCAGAGCTGGAGTTTGCCTGTTCTCCATCTATGCTGAGGCATGTGAGGTTGTGGGGTCCTTGTGTTTGTGTTTGCTTGCTTCTCCACACTGGAGTTCAGGAGCTACCTTTGGTTTGCTAAGGCAGGGCTTGCTGAGATATTTCCTGTCCTGAACTGTGTTCCCTTTTTACCCAAGTGAGACAGACATTTCCTGCAGTTTTTCCAAGTTTTTTGGGCTCAGAGATTCTTTCACCCTCCCTGTCTTTTTGCTGGTTCTGGTATTCCAGGATTTGCTTTGGGGTACTATTTTATGATTGTTTGGAAGTGAATATGAGAGCATTCTGAGATTTACTAGTTACTCTACTGTCTTGGCTCCCAGAAATCGTTTCAGGTTCAAAATTTAAATATATAACAAAAGTCTAGATAACTGGCCCAATTTAATAAGATATAATCTAATATAGTTTAATATCAAGATTTACATTTGAGCTAAAAATATCACCTTATCAAAAACAATACAGAAAAGTGTGGCTAGGCAGAAAAAAACATGTTGATAAGATGGGAAAAAGTGCTAATGAAATTTGAGGTTATATTACAAAAAGTATAGTGACCTCAATTGGAAACAGACTGGAAAGACTTATCTTGGTGAAGAGAAAACTAAAGGGATACATAACAGCAATCCACAATATTTGACAGCTTGTGAAGCAGACTTGTACTTGACCCTGGGAACCAAAACTAGGAGCACTGAGTAAGACTTGCTAAGAGATCAATTTAATTTGGAGGTGAGGAAAAATTTCCTCCAAAGATATCTCATAGTCTAATCTGCCATAGTAAGTTTACCTTCAAATAATGTCTTCCAGAAAAAGCCTAATGACCTCTTGAGGCATAAATTTTGAAGAATTCCTGTGTGTGTGTGTGTGTGTGTGTGTGTGTGTGTGTGTGTGTGTGTGT
>NW_027187327.1:2426602-2589284 GCF_028583685.1 Petaurus breviceps papuanus
TGTGTGTGTGTGTGTGTGTGTGTGTGTGTGTGTGTGTGTGTGTGTGTTTAGGTACATGTTTCTACCATATCCTGGGCTCTGGTTTAGGTTCAAGTCAGACAAAAAAGGTCAAATATACAACCTACTCTAAAGTAGCTCACAGTCTAATGGAGGATACAGCAAACCATTATGTACAAATGAGGTTTGTAAAGGATAAAGAGGGGACAATCTCAGAAAGAAGTCATAAAGATTAAGGAGGACTTGGAGACGTTTCTTTCAGACATAACAGGTAAAGAACTTACCTGACTCTTCTGGGTATTTATCAAGTAAATTGAGACTCAGAGGGTGTAAAATCATTTTCCATATTTACATAGCTAATATATATGGTACTGAGTTCAAACTCAGGTATTCTAATTCAAAATCCAACTTTTCACTACACCAGCCTGTCTCTAAAGTTGTCATTTTAATCGTGAAATGGATTCAACATCATTTCCCTATTTTGCTTCTTGCTGCTAAATCAATATCTTTGGACTTTTTTTTAATATTAACTTCAGCAAAGTGGTTTGTATAGTTTTTCTTTTGTTTCATCCATTGGGCTGTTTTTCATTTTGTGAATATGAAAATCAATATGATTTTCCTTGGGATTCTTGCATTTAATCTTGCAAAGAAACATTTTAGTTTTAAAACTTTTTTTTCAGAAGAAACTTAAGATGTCTTATTAAGCCTTACACTAGGACTCACCCATTCACCAAATAAAATTTAGCAATGTCTACAAAACTAGAACTCATTTAAGAAGAAGATAATTAAAGGAAACAGTGAGTGGGATGTATATGCCAATTTTAAATCACTCTAAATTTCTCACAAGTGTCTTGGTTTCTGACTTTTATTTACTTTTAAAATGGAAACTTCATGTGGAATGCTGATGGAATTGATTGAAAGTTCTAAAATTCTTCTGCCTTTATTTTGAAAATATTTTCTATTACTTTTCAGCTAATTGTATTTAATACATTTTGGCTTTCTCTCCCATATATTTTTGAGAGTAAGTCAAAAGTGAACATGATTGTAAGTTTTTCTTGTGCATATTTGAAGTTAATAAATTTCGTTATTTAATGGATCCAAAATAAGTCCTTGCATATTTTGTACTCTTGCTTAAAAGTTTGAGATTCAAAACATCTTGACTTTGGGTTTCTTTGCCCTACATATTTCAATTTCTTAAATTTCTGGAACAAAACATGTTAAGAGAAACACAATTATTGAAAAGAGCTCTAGGAATCTTCTGTTAATATAATATCAGTAATACCAAATTAAATATCTCTAAATTTTAGGAAAAAGTAAACCAAGAGCAAGTCACTTCATCTCCCTGAGGTTTTTTTCTCACCTGTAATAATAGTTGGTCAAATTAGACAACCATTAAGAACTTTAGCTCTTAAATATAGTCTTTCTATGATTCATTGATGTATATTAAATTCTGTGTGTGAATGCCTGGTCATTGACAACCCTATTTTCACACATTTCAAGAAATGTAGACAGGTAGGATAGTAAAATAGAATGTGTCAGATTTGAAGTCTGGAGGTCATGTCTTCAAAACCAGCTTCTGTTATTTGTAATCAGTGTGGCTATGCTGAGTAAGACATTTATCAACAGTCTAAGATTTTTCATTTATTAAACAGGGTTAATAACAGTACCATATTCATTAAGTCATTGTGAAAATTAGTGAGGTAATGTGAATTGTGTGAAGTGATTAGTAAGCATTAAAGTACTATAAAAATGTGAATGATCATACTAATATAATCATTGTGCCCAAATGCTGAAGGCTTTACAAACCATTAAATACATTAATTGTGATTTTTTTTAAAAAATCTTTATTTAGGCATGACCTGTAAGTACTTTCTCTGCCTTTCAAAATTATCAGATTCAAATTATTAAAAAAATTCTTTCAAAGGCTTCACTGTCTTACTTATTTTGTTTAGTTCAAGACAAAGTTTAGCTTACATTTTTACTATCATTGGCCAGCTTCCAGGGAGTTTTGAGCCTTTGGATAAATACTTTGATTGATTTCAAATGACTCTCCATAACCTTTTTATGTAATGATAATGAAATTTGTGTAATCTGAAATCTTTGTAATCCAGTTTTCAATCTAGCTGTGTTAATATGAAAAACTTAGTTGAGCTTTATGAACATTAATTACTTCATCCATAAATTAGGTATAATGATACATGTTTTACCTAACTCACCAAGCTGAGAAAAAAACACATTGAAAACCCTAACACACTATGAAAATGGAAATTATTATTAAAGTGGATAGGATGTGCCAGAGATATAGATCAAGTAAGATGAATGTTTATAAACCTTGTGAATTACTAAAGCTTTACTGCCAGTCTAAAATGCAGTTACCTTGTCTAGACATGATTATTTGTCTCATTGGTCTTCTCTGTCCACCTACTTAAGCAGATGAACATGAATTATATTATCTATGATAGAGCCCAACAATAACAATTTTTAAAGTTATATGTCTGTGGGAAGTGATAATGCCTTCTAGATTAAGCCTCCAAGTCTTAATAAATGTTCACATTATATAGCCAAGTCAATTATATGTATTCCTCCTGGAAGAAAGCAAAGACATGTGCAATGAAAAATAATTTTATTCCATTTGGGGATTTTTTTTTGCTTACACTTAGATGTTGGTATGTTTTATATTCTGGGAATTCAGTTTGACAAGTAGTTATGCCTGGTGAAGAACTATGTCATACACAAAAAAAAAGGAAAACTAAAAAAGCAAATGGCTAAATTGTTGCCTTGATTTCACTGATCCACTTTCCTTATTATAGGCCAAGGTATTTGAGTGCCATAAAATAGACACTAACCATTTTTCAGATGAAAGTGAAGTTTAGAATTAAGGTCTGGAGGATGGGAGGTTACTTTCACATAGGATTTGCCTAAATCACTGAGAATTGGTTATAATTAGTTCTCACTTGGCCAGCATCACCGTGGCACACTCACTGTGGTTTCTATATGATGTCTGAACCAGAGTCAAGAAAATATGGAATTAATAGAAGTTAGATGAACAATCTTTGCTAGCCCTTACCAACAATCCCTTGGACTACTCTAAGTAATGATTTAATGAGGCTCCTCAAGATCTCAACAATGAAAGGTCCTGAATAATGTATGTGTTTTGGAGGGAGGCAGTTAAGACACTGGGTAATTAAATAATCAAAGAACAATCTTTAATGTTTTGAAGATAGGTTATGGGATGAGAGAATTTCAAGGTAATTGTCTGATAGTCAATAATTGCACCACAATAAGTTCAAAATCATTGAGGTTGGCTATAATAGCACATGAATTGAATGAAAGGTCTACTAAATATTTGTCAGAGATAAGAAAAATTAGAGTTTTCAATGAAACACTGGAAAGGAAAAACAATACTTTCAAACAGACCTAGAAAACCTTAAAAAATCAGTGAGTGCCTAGAGAATAATGGAGGAAACATGCTTTTTAGAAATGAATGCAAGAAAAAATATTATGTTCAAGTTATTAAAATGCAAAAGTAGAATATATGATACAGCAGATTGTTTTTTAAAAGCATCTGTCCTAGAAAGCATGTCACAGAGAGACAATAAGGGATAAAGACATGGATATAATTACTAAAAAGTCATAAAATGGAATTTCTTTTAAATTGCTGGAACCATAAGTTAAATTACAATTGAACATAATCAATAGGTAACTACTAAAGAGAAACCATAGAAATAAAACACTGAAAGATAAGATTACTGAAATCCAGGGTTCTTAGTTTACACACACACACACACACACACACACACACAAATACAGAGAAACAGATTTCTTTCCAAGGAATTCTAAAGGCTCATGTCTCAACTATGAGAAATGAAAGTAAATATTTAACTATGATACATACAAAGGCAAAGGAAAATTACTAAGTCCCAAATGATAGCATCTTAAAATATTTAGCTCAATTCTACAGGGAAAATAGACTTTAAAATTAATTATTATTGCATTAATATTAATTAATAATATTAATCATTATTATATTAATATTAACTAATAACATATATATTTAAATACTGAAACAGTTGGGAGGGACAACTATTCTTTCAGAGTCCTGCCATCTCTTAAGGACAACGATCTAATAAAGAGAGGAGACAGAACCAAGACAGCAGAACATCAGGAAAAAAGTAGAAATTGGTTCTCTACTTTAACACCTTCAAGAGGATTTAGAAATTTCAGCAGACAAAATCCTTACAAAGAAATATTTTAAAAATATATTTTTAACATTAATTTTTAAATTAATTCCAAATTCTCTCCCTCTCTTCAAACTTTCATTCACCCCTTAAGAAAGTAAGCAAAGATACCCATCATACATATAAAGTCTTGCAAAAAAATCCATTTTAGCCATTTTTCAAAAAGAAAAAGAAAAAGAAGAAAGTAAAAAAAATATTTTTCAATCTTCACTCAGAAATGAGTAGTTCTCTCTCTGGAGTAGATAGCATTTGTTCTCATGAATCCTTCATAATTATCTTGGCTCATTGTATTGATCAGAATATTTCACAGATCATCCACAGCTGATCATCATTACAATATTAGAGTTATGTTGTAAAATGTTTCCTATTTCTGCTCATTTAACTTTACATCAATTCATATAAATTCTCAGTTTTTTTTCCCTGAAACCATACACCTCATAATTTCTTAAAATGACAGTATTTCATCAAAATTGTCTACCACTATTAGTGCATCCATTTCCCAACTTATGGACAACCACTCAATTTCCAATTATTTGATATTACAAAAAAAACCTCTAATAAATAATTTTGTACTATATATCTTTTTTTCTTTGATCTCTTTGGGATATAGATCTAGTGATGATATTTCTGTATATACAGTTCCTTTGGCATAGTTTCACAACCAATAAAACCCACAGGCATGTTGCTAAAACCAAACCAAGGTCAAGAATGTAAAAAGTTCAGACTGGGAGCAAAAAGACTGTCACCTTGAAAAGACCGCTTTTGGAGCACTAAAAACTTCCATGTCAACAGCTAGAGTTGTTGCTGGGATCTGTGAGTGACACAAAGAACAGAAAAGGCATAAATTTATCCCAGATATACTATCCAGAAGTGCAGATAGTTCAGACCTAACATAAAGTCTGAAGTCAGGAAGTAGGCTGGAAGAATGATTAAAAAACGAATTCCACCATAAAGGTCTATCATGTGAAAGGGGTACTCAAGGCACAAGCCTTAAGGAAGGCAGAGATTCCAAAAGAAACCATAACTTCAATACACGTTCAACTAGAATTCCTAGAAAATAAGAAGCAAGGTATTTGTTAGTAATTTAAATGAATTTAAAATCAAATAAGTACTAGATTTGTTTTCTTTAAATGGAGAAAGAAAGGAGAGCTGTGGAAGAAAGAATGGGCAAAAGAAATAAGGTCATGGAATAAGAAGTTAAAAAGCCTTACTTAAGCAAATTACTTGAAAATTGACATCAAGCAAAACTAGTGATAATGGGAAGATGACAAAAATCTTAAAACGAGGTCAACCAAAATTTAGAAGAAAATGTGAAGTATCCCATAGTAAAAAAAAAAAAATTATCAGGAAAGAGATCAAGGATGGAAATATAACAATCATTGAGCTATCTGAAATCCATGAACCAAAAAAGAAGGAGAAAAAAAAGCTTAGGCGCCTTATTTCAGAAATCACAAAAGAAAACTTTCCATCTCTCTTAGAACTAGGTAAAAACATGAAATATACTCCTTTGATATATGAAGTCATATAAAATTCTCTCTCTGGGGGTATATAGTATTTTTTATCATAGGTCGATCATAATTGTCTTGCCTCATTTCCTTGGTCAGAGATCTACTAATGCTCCCAAATTAAAATGCCCAGGAATATTATAGTCAAAATCCAGAGTATCCAGGTCAAAGATCAATATTACAGGCAATAAGAAAGAAAACATTAAAGAATCACAGGATTTATCAAGAACTGAAATAAAGAAGTAGACAGCTTATAATGCAACTTTTCAGAAGATAAAAGATTTAGACTTTCAACCAACAGTAACATACTTTGAAAAATTGGATATAATCCTACTAGGGGAAAATTTCTCATGTAATATATAACATCCAAGCATTCCTGATGAAAATCCCAGAGTAATATAAAACCTTTGAAATACAAAACACAGGCATGAAGAGAAACAAAAAACAGTGTGAACAAGCCAGTAATTATAAGTGTCTAAACAAGAATAAAGTATTTACATTCTAATATGAGGAGAAATAACAAATGTCTCCTCACACGTCTATTATCATCAGAGGTTAAAGTAGGAATCTAAAAAGAGGACTCTGATAATGGTTTTGTTATATTTTCATGATCTGAAAATAAAAAAAAATTAAGGAAGGAATAAAACAGAATTCACTATAAAATACATCTCACTGAACAGGGACACAGAGAAAGGGGTTAAAATGAGAAGAATAAAATATGTGATAATTTAAGGAAAGAATCAGCTCTAAGCAAAATAGACTCTGTTTAAAGGGAGTTGATTGTGAAAATGGATTTAAAACAAAAGAAAGAAATAATAAAAACCTGTTATTAGATCCTAGGTGAAGGAAAGAGAATAAGATTGCCTTTGGGACATTATGAAATTCTCTAAATGCTCCCAAACTTCTTGAAGCAATTATCTATCTTTATAGCACCAAAATTCTCCCAGTGACAGAACATAGAAATAAGTCTTAGGATACTACAGTCTCCAAAGAATTAAATGTGAAGATCTTCCCAAACCCAATGAATAGATTCATAAATGTCTGTTTTGAACAGGCTTCACCATGTGATAAAAGAAGGAATTACACAAAAGAAATGGAATAAAATATGTTGTTATAAAATACAATCTCCAGTGGACAAGTGAGATCAATTCCCTTTTCTTGAGATAGTAACATCAACTACTTACCTAAGATATTGTATGTTAGTTCTTATAGTGCCTGCTTTAATGAAAGAGTTAACACAGATCTAGTCACTCCATGGAATAATGAAGTTGACTGAGCTTTGGTCCTACCTTTATGTTTATTAGAGCCAGCAATTGCACCAGCATTGTTCTTTTGTTGTTTCAAAAAGGCTATGATATCAAAGGAGTCATTAGAGTGGGTTCAATCCCATAAAACCAAGTTTATGTCCAATGATGCCACAGCATAAGTTCCCACAGTGTCAATTAGATGTCTCAATATGATCTCAGAAGATGTGCATTTTTCTCATTTGCCCTGGAGTTCAGCAATTCCTATAAAGCCTTCAGTGCTGGACATAAATATGTTTCTCCACATACTGCACAGTTTTACTCTCTTAATCTTTCTTTTAAAAGGTAAAGCCCCAGGATTTATATTCCTTAGGTCAGCCATAAAGTTATGCTGTATTAACCAGGCAAAAAAAGTAAGTAATTATGTATTAATTGCCAATAACTTTGAAAGCAAGATTTAGCTTGGATGAATAGAAAGATAAATTATTTTCCTATGAACAATCTAGGCCTGGGTTTACTTCCAAAAGGAATTATTTATTCTCTGAGAAAATCTTGCTTTCTTTAAGATTTTGAAAGGAAAAACCCCTAGAGCACTGAAGAGCACACAAAACGCCTTCAGAACATGCTGATTTATACACATACAGAGCACAGGATAGCACTTCAAGAATGACTTTATTGGATGCCCTAATGTGGTGGAAACTTTGCTACATTCCTTGTCCAGAAAACATTTTGACTCTGATGGAATTTCGACATTAGCATGAATGAAATAGATTGAGCTTAACTGCTTAATAGAAAACAGGTAACAGCAGAAACACTGGCAAACATTTAAAATATGAGACAGTTGGATCAAAATGCATTGCTGGAGGACAAATTGAGGTCATAAAATCTCAGCAAAGTAAAACAATTAACTTCTTATTGGTTTAAATTTAAATTACTTCATGAATCTTAGACTATAGCAATGAAATTATCACCTTAAAGGTATGGCAAAAGTACCCTGAAAATTGCATATTTCTTTCATTTTGCTTTTATTCAATCTGATTATACTTGCTAGAATAGAAACAGAGGAACTCTGTAAAAAACCCAGTATAAAAGGTTGAATGTATTTTTGTTTATCTCTGATTATGTTTGGAAGTATTTTGATATAATCACAGATGAATATTTTTTTAAATAATCAATTTTACATTCTTTGATGGATAATTTTATGAAGCACATTTAAGTTAATTAAGAGCTAGATTTGGAGTCAGAATATCCAGCTTCAAATCCTATCTTTTCTGTTTACTACCTGGATCTGATCCTGGATAAGAGACAATAACTTACATTTTGCTAATATTTATATAGAGTTTAAGGTTTGCAAAAGCACTGTGCATATACTCATTCTATCTTACAATAATCTTGTGGGGTAGTTTTTAATATTACATAAATCTTAAGGGGTAGAAGCAGGACCTCCGAGTGGCTCCGGCTCCCACCTTCCTCAATTAATGTAAAAAGGGGACTCTGAACAAAGTTTGGAGCTCCAGAACCCACAAAATGACATAGAGAAACTAAACTCCCTTTGAGGACAGCCTGGCAGGCTGGCAGAAATCAGCCAGTACAGTGCTCTAGGAGCCGAGCCCAGGCCCACGTGAGCTGGAGGCTATAGCCCCAGGGGGAGTCTGACCAGCCACTGGCTGGAGGGCCTCCAGATTAGTAGCAGCTGTGGCCATTTCCCGAATTATCAACAGGTAGATACAAAGGACAAAGTGAGAGGTCAGTGCAGTCTGGACTTTGGTACCCAGTAAGTGGGAGTGTGTCAGCTTTTGCCCCTAGGGTGAGAAGCCGCTGAGCCATCAGCACAGCCAGCCAGTGCCATGTGACAGCTTCAGCTCATGGCCTGCACAGTGTAGGGGGACCAAGCGACCAGTCTGAGGGGTATTAACTCTTGCTTTAATTTGCTTGGATATGAATTGCAGTCTAGGGTGGAGGTCCTGGATTTTGTGACCAGATTGCCAGAGTGTGTGGAGGCCTCAGAGAGGACACCCATCCAAAACCTCCAGCAGCTGAGAAAACCCCAGCATTTGGGATGAAAGCTCCCCTGTCTGGAGGCAGAGTCCTACTGTGGCAAAAAGCCCAGGGGTCAAGTGACTGAGGAGCGACAATACCAGGCAAAGGAAACAAAGCAAACAGAAGAATCCAACATTAGACTCCTATTTTGGGGACAAAGCATGGAACAGGAGGAAGACAGTGAAGTCAGAACTCCTGCACCAAAAGCTTCAAAGGAAAATAAGAGCTGGTTACATGCCATAGAGGACCTTAAGAAGCAAATAAGAGAAGTGGAGGAAAAATTGGGAACAGAAATGAGAATGATGCAAGAAAATTATGAAATGAGAGTCAACAGCCTGAATGAGGAAAATAACACCTTATAAAATAGACTAACTCAAATGGCAAAAGAGGCTCAAAAAGGCAATGAGGAGAAGGATGCCTTAAAAAGCCGAATTCACCAGATGGAAAAAGAATCTCAAAAGCTCACTGAGGAAAATCATTGCTTCACAATTAGATTGGAGCAAATGGAAGCTAATGACCTTTTGAGAAATCAAGATGCTGTTAAACAGATCCAAACAAATGAAAGAATAGAGGGCAATGTGAAATATCTCATGGGAAAAACCACTGACCTGGAAAATAAATCTAGGAGAGATCATTTAAAAATTATTGGACTGCCTGAAAGCTATGATCAAAGTAAGAACCTACAAATAATCCTCCAGGAAGTTCTCAAAGAAAACTGCCCTGATGTTTTAGAACCAGAGGGCAAAATAGAGGTTGAAAGAATCCACTGATCACCTCCTGAAAAAGATCCCAAAAAGAAAACTCCTAGGAATATTATAGCCAGGTTCTGGAATTCCCAGATTAAGGAGAGAATATTACAAGCAGCCAGGAAGAAACAATTTGAATATTGTGGAAACACAATCAGGATAACCCAGGATCTGGCAGCTTCTACACTGAGGGATCGAAGGGCCTGGAATGTGATATTCCGGAGGTCAAAGGAACTGGGATTAAAACCAAGAATCACCTACCCAGCAAAACTGAGTATCATGTTTCAGGGGAAAATATGGTAATTCACTAGAATAGAGGACTTTCAAGCATTTTTGATGAAAAAAAAAACAGAGTTGAATAGAAAATTTTACATTCAGATACAAGAAGCAAAGAGAAGCATGAGAAGGTAAACAGGGAAAAGAAATCAGAAGGAACTTATCAAAGTTGAACTATTAGCATTCCTACATGGAAAAAAAAACAATAATTGTAACTGATGAAACTTTTCTGGTATGAAAATAGTTGAAGGGAATAGAAATATGTGTGTGTGTGTGTGTGTGTGTTTGTATGAGGGTATGTGGGCATATGAATACATATGTGAATGTGTGTATATATGTTTAGAGGTATACATAGATAGAGGTCACAGGACCAATTCTATAGGAAGGGATGATACTTAAAAGGTGAAATTAAGAGGTGAGAGAGGAATATAATGAGAGGAGATGGGGAGAGACAGAAGGGTAGAAACTATCTCATATAGAAGAGGCAAGAGAAAACAGTTGAAATGGAGGGGAAGAATAGGAAGCTAAAAGGGAATGGGTCAACCTTATTCTCATTAAATTTGGTTTGGGAAGGGAATGAAATACATACTAAATAGGGTATCTCACAGTACAGGAGAGTAGGGGCAAAGGGCATGAGAGGGGGATCATGGAAGGGAGGGCAGGCTGGGGGGAAGGGAATTTGTAAGCACCCACTTTTGAAAAGGGATGGGATTAAAGTAGAGAATAGAATAAGTGGCACATGGGATAGGAGGGAGGGAAATATAGTCAGTCTTTTGCAATATATCTACGATGTTATTGTTTTGCATTAGCCACACATGTACAACCTCTGCTGAACTGCTCATCTTCCCAGTAAGGGTGGGTAACAAGGGAGGAAGAGAATGAATCTGGAATTAAAAATTTTAAAATAAAATTTTTAAATATGTATTATTATTAATAATAATACTATTTTACATGTAATTGGGAAATAAGATATACAGGCACTGGGGCATAGAGATCCACCATGCCCTACTGGAAAACTAAAAAGGGTATGGGAGAAAACAGATTGGAGGAGGGGATATCCTGTTGAACTGCTATTTTTCAGTGGTTGGTAGGGGAATGTAATGGAAATGCATATTTAAAGATCTTCCCTGCTCCTAGGCTAAAGTGCACCTGGAGCCTGGGGTGGGAGTCTTGTTTTTCAGTAGATACTTTTTGATTGGACAGTGGGTCAATAAAGTTGTTACATTCTCTGAGCCAGGAGAATGCTATATAAGCCCTGATGTGTAGCTTTGTTTTGGGGGCTCACTTTGAGAAGTGTTCTGTGATTTGATCAGATGAAACTCTGGGAAGCCGGTTGTTGAGAGCCCCCCCCCCCCCCCTGCTGGCTTTGAAAAACCCAGATGTTGATTTGGTATGGATGTAATGGTTGGACAGTTTGGAAAGCTGTCTACTTGATCTGTTTCTGTCTTAATAATTCTGTCTGTATACTCTGAAGTTCGGGGTGCTGACCTTTTCCCCCAAAATAGGTAAATGATACATATTTGACTGATTAAAGTAAGCTTGTTAACCTATTTTGAGTTGCTTTTGTTTATCAAAGCAGATCCAAGAACCTGTGTTGGCAGCGACCCTGGGGATGCTTGGGGTGCTTGCTGCTACAGGAAAAAATGGGGAGAAAATTTGTAACTCAAAATCTGGTGAAAATGAATGATGTAATTCAGAAGTTAATAAAGCATTTGAAAAATGGAAAAAAATACATTACATCTATTTTAAAGATAAGGTAGCTAAGACTAGTAGAAAAGTATAATGTCTTGCTGTGGAACACAGGCAGAATTTGAACTTTAGTTTATCACTCAAGTCTTACTGTGGACCACAAATGACCCAACTCCCTTAGTCTCAGTTTCCTCTCTGGTAAAATTGTACCAAGTATTGTACTAAGTAACCTATAAAGTTCCTTCCAACTCTATGACCCTATTAAAATCTTTATTATGAAGTCTAAGGTGTACTTTCTATGAAGTGGAAAAGAACTGTAACAATGAAGTCTAGATAGGATGAGTCATATATTAGTCAAAATGTGCACATTTAGTACCAGTATGTTTGGACAACAAAGAAGAAAGCGTAACTAAAGCATAGTGGAAGAAAGAAGGCACAACAGTTGCAGGTCCAGAAAGCATACTATTTCTTCCATTTCAGGAACCATTTTAATTAATCAATATATTTAAGTGCTGGGGAGCAGATGTTTCTGGTTTATGCTCTCAAAATTGACGCCATAATTCTGTCATTAGAGAAAAATCAAGTTCACATGAGGAGAAAAAAACATGCATTCAACACATCAAGGTCCTAATGATCGAGTTCAATATGTTCTTACTCCTTGTCTGTGTCTTTCTTTTTGTGTCTTTTTGAATGCTATCTACTCAAGAAAAATCTCCAGTATCATTTATTTCCTGTTTCCCCTTAAGCAGATTGGGTTTTTCTGTGGTAACCTTGGCTAACTATTTGAAGGAAGGTCCCAGAAAAATACCTAAAAGTAATCTAGTGGTAAATGTGTAATTTTAACATGAAACGGGACTAATATTTAAAACTCCATTTAAAAAATAAATGAATGTTTTTTCAAGATATACTAAAAGGAGGAAGAAATTATTGTAATAAGCACAATGAAGCAACACAAATGCTTACCTTGGCCATGTTCAAAGATATGTGTGCCTATCTGCAACTTGAATCCATGACCTCTCTGCCAGGAGATGAGTGGTATTCACCATTATTAATTCTCTGGTCTTAAGTCTTGCAAAATTGTTTATTTTTATAAAGGTATTATACCTGGAAATTGAGCACCTGTTTATCCTTACTTTACTTTGCATCCATCTATGTAAGTCTTTGCAGGTTTTTCTGTAATTAACTTATTCTTCATTTCAAACAACACATATACCATTTTTCATCTATTTCCCAAATGATGAACATTTCTTAGTTTCTAGTTCTTTGTCCTCACAAATAAAAAGGTAATATACATATACATACACACATATTTGTAATTAGAAGACTCTTACTCTTTGTTTTCTTTCAGATTAAGACTTAGTAACCATACAATGGTATATAGAGGATATGTACAATTTGGCAAGTTTGGGGGATGATTCCAAAGTGTTGCCCAGAATGACTGTAATGATTTACAGTTCTACACTAGTAATCCATCAATATGTCTGTCTTTCTCTAGTTCCTCCAACATTTGAAATTGTCAATTTTTTTGGTCAGTCTTGACAGTCTCATGTGAGATACAACTTTTCAGTTCCTTAAACTTGCATTTCTCTAATTAGTGATTTGGAACATTTTTTTTTCTCATGTCTAAATAACTTTGACTTCTGCACTTAAGAATGCCCTGCTCAATTTTTTTTAAACTTTTATCAACTGATGAAAGATTCTTATCATAAATTTAATCAATTGATTATATATCTTGAAAACACACTTATCTGAGAAGCTTGTTGGAAAAAAAAATCCCCCATTTAATTGTTACTCTTCTAATACTACTTTCATTGGATTTGTAAAAACCACTCACATTCATGAAATACAAAAATCATTCACATTCATGGAATACTCATGGCACAGATTAGTAACTCTTATCATATACCACATAGCTGGGTATATCAAGTTTATGCCATGAAGGATCTTACAATATATAGGGGAAATTAGAAAATAAAATTTCAATAAATAAAATGTGCTCTTTGGGGACATTATTGTGTCTGGGAGTGAAGCTCATGCAGGTAACCTGACCCTTCAAATGTGAAAGTACTAGAGTTCATTCTATATGATGATATATTGAAAAAAAACAAAAGAGCATTAGCCAGGACAGGAGAAATCTCATGTTTCAAGTTTGTATAGGGCAGCCTTGAGAAAAAAAAAATCTTTTGATGTGTTCTGTTTGACCTGAGAGGGAAAAATTAAGAGTGATATGTCACAGAGAAATAGAAATGGGTTTGAAAGTTTGGATATAGACCTGTTAAATAAGTTGTAGGTACAATTGTCAGGTATGGAGTGGGTATTGAAATCCCTTGTCTTTAAGTTCTGTAATTTTCATTTAAAGATTCTTCTGACCGATAGATCAGTCAAGAAAAAATGTTTTGAGGAACTAATATGTGTTAGGATTCATGACAAAGATGCTGCTGCTGCTGAATAACATTTATACAGTGATTTAAATTGAAAGAACACTTTAAGATGTTATCTCATTTCATTCTTCCAACAACCCCAGGTGCTCCTGTTATTTCTTTTTTTAAGCGATTGGGGTTCAATAACTTGCTCAAGCTTACACTGCCAGTTATTTCTGGGTGTGGTGCTAAGTATCTGATCCTGGATTCTATCCCAGGTCATACCTATTCTGGGGCCGGTGCTCTTATTGAGCCATTTGCCCACCTGTTATTTCTATTTTAATGATGAGGAAATCAAGACACAAAAAGGTTAAGAGACTTGCCCAGGGTTACAAAGCTAGGGTTTGAGGCTAAATTTGAACTCAGGTCTTCCTAATTCCAGTTCTAGGTCCAGGTTTTTAGCCATGTAGCTTTATCTTGAGTGCCTGCATTCAGGGAGCTTTTATTCTATTAGTGAAGATGAAATGTGTGTGTGTGTGTGTGTATGTGTGTGTGTGTATATATAGATATAAATGTGTATATATAGATAAACACATATGTATATATGTGTGTATACATATGTGTATATAGATATACATGTGCATACACATATAAGCATTGAGCACATTTGTATGTAACTACATGTGTGCATATATACACAAATATATATATATGTATGTATACATATGTGTATACATTCCAAATTAATTTTGAGAGTGGGAACTAGTACCTTGGGGGATCAGGACAAACTTCATATGGAAAATGGATTGAGTCTTGAACCTAATAGACAAATGTGGGAAAGGATTTCACTTCAAGCTTTGGAGAACACAGGGCAAAGGCATGTGGATGGGAGTCAAATTGTCATGTGTGAGGAACAGTCAGAAAGACAGTTTGGTTAGAACAGTGTGTAGAAGGGAATAATCAATAATAAGATTGGAATGGTAAGTATTAAGAATGAGTTTATGTTGTTGTTGTGTTTTTCTTCACTGGAGACAATAAAGAACTACTGAATTAAACTCTTTTTTTAATTGAGCTGGTCAGTGACATTGTCATACAAGAAAACCCCAGCGTTTGGGACAAAGCTCCCCTGCTAGGTAGCAGAGTCCTACTGTGGCAAAAAGCCCAAAAGTCAAGTAATTGAGAGGCAACATAAGCTGGCAAAGAAAGCAAAGCAAACAGAGAAACCCAACTTTACACTCCTATTTTGGGGACAAAAAGAATCTAAGCATGGAACAGGAGGAAGACAGTGAAGTCAGAACTCCTGTACCAAAAGCTTCCAAGAAAAATACAAGTTGGTTACAAGCCATAGAGGAGCTTAAAAAGGAGTTTGAAAACCAAATAAGAGAAGTGGAGGAGAAATTGGCAAGAGAAATGAGAATGATGATGCAAGAAAATTATGAAATGAGAGTCAACAACCTGACTGAAGAAATGGCAAAGGAGGCTCAAAAAGGCAATGAGGAGAAGAAGGCCTTAAAAAGCCAAATTTTCCAGATGGAAGGAGAATCTCAAAGGCTCATGGAAGAGAATCCTTCCTTTGGAACTGGATTGAAGCAAATGGAAACTAGTGACTTTATGAGAAATCAAGATATTATTAAACAGATCCAAAAAATTGAAAAAATAGAAGGCAGTGTAAAATATCTCACTGGGAAAATCACTGCCCTGGAAAATAGATCCAGGAGAGATAATTTAAAATTTTTTGGCTTACCTGAAAGCCATGATCAAAAAAAGAAATTCTCAAGGAAAATTGCCCTGATGTTCCAGAACTAGAGGGTAAGTTGAAGATTGAGGGAATCCATAGATCACCTCCTGAGAAAGATCCCAAGAAGGAAACTCCTCGGAATACTATAGCCAGGTTCTGGAACTCCCAGGTCAAGAAGAAAGTATTGCAAGCAGCCAAGAAGAAAGAATTTGATTATTGTGAAAACACAATCAGGATGTCACAGGATCAGACAGGTTCTACACTGAGGGATTGAGGGATTGGAATATGTTATTCCAGAGGGCAATGGAGCTGGGATTGAAACCAAGGGTCACCTACTCAGCAAAACTGTGTGTCATGTTTCAGGGGAGAATATGGTCATTCAGTGGAATAGAGGACTTGCAAGCATTCTTGATGAAAAAAAACAGAGAATGTGACATTCAGATACAGGAAGCAAGGGAAGCATGAGAAGGTAAACAGCAAAAAGAAATCATAAAGAACTAATCAAAGTTGAACTATTTACATTCCTATGTGGAAAAATTATAATTGTAACTTATGAAACTTTTATCAGTATGAGAATAATTGAAGGGAATAGAAATGTGTATATATGTGTATGTATGTATATATATATACACACAAACATACATATACATGTTTATATAGGAGGGTATATGAGTGTGTGAATGCATATGTAAATATTTTTATGTATGTGTACAGGTGTGCATGGATTGAGGGCACAGGATCGATTTAATGGGAAGGGATGATACTTAGGGGGTGGAGTTGGGAGGTGAGAGAGGAATATGGGGAGAGGGGATGGGGAGAGAGGGATTGCAGTGGACTGTCTCATGTAAAGGAGGTAAGGGTCAACTTTTTTCTCATTTCCTTTGGCTTGGGAAGGTAGTGACATACACACTGGATGAGGTATCTCGCCCTGCAGGAGAGTGGGAAGGAGAGGAATGGGGGGGGGATGATGGAGGAGAGGGTGGGCTGGGGGAGAGGAAAATTGGAGGCACCCACTTTTGAGAAGGGATGGGATCAGGGTAGAGAATGGAGTGGGTGGGAGGTGGGATATGAAGGAGGGAAGTGTAGTCAGTTATTTACGGTGTATCTACTATGGAGATGTTTTGCATGGCTGCTCATGTATGGCCAGTATTGAGTTGCTTATCTTCCTACTGGCACTGGGTGACAAGGGAGTGAATCTGGAATTCAAAGTTTTAAAATCAAAGGTTTAATATGTGTGTGTATGTGTGTGTGTGTGTGTGTGTGTGTGTGTACTATTATCAATATTATTTTACATGTAACTGGGAAATAAGATATACAGGTACTGTGGCATAGAGATCCACCATGCCCTACTGGAAAGTTGAAGGGGGTATGGGAGAAGATATGAAAGAGAGCAGATTGGAGGAGGGGATTTCCTGTGGGATTGCTATTTTGGGGTGGTAGGTAGGGGAAAAAAAGAGAAAATTTATAACTCAAAATCTTGCAGAAATGAATGATGTAAACTAGAAGTTAAAAAAGCATTTGATTAAAAAATTAATGAGTGAAAAACTCTAGAGGTATTTATGTGAGTAACTAGATGGTATTGTATTAATGATGTTGAGAAGGTAGAAATAATAAGATAAGGTAAATGAAAGGATATGTGTGGTTAGAAAAGTGTGAGTATTGAAGCATACTGTTAAGTATGCAAACATGATAGGTCAAAACGTCAGTCAAAACAAACAAACAAGAAAGTTTGGAAGAGGCTTAAGTGTGTAAGGAACAATAATGAGTGCTATTTTTGACATGTATAATTTGATATTCTGATAGGTCATTCATTTTGAAATGCCCAATAGCTAATGTGGGAGTGTAGTTCAGGAGATTAAGAATGGCTGGATATAAATCTGGAAACACCTATATAAATGTGATAATTAAATTCATGGAAGCTGATCTGTGAGTGAGAGTGAGAGAATGCAAATAGAGGGGGGAAAAGAGGGCAGTCTAGGACAGAACTTTGAAATCATTAAGAACTACTTTTACATCACATACTACTTTCCTTGTCATGATCTTCACCATGAATCTTTCTGGAAATTACCCTTGAACAAGATCATGGTTCAAAATCAAAAGCAGAGCTCTTAAGTATTTGATAGTGAATAATATTAAACAAAGATTACTTCATTTAAAAAAATAAGTTTAGGAAATTATGTTAAAGAGACAATATATCCTCTACTTTGGGGTGTTTTAATTTTCAATAATCCAGTCTATTTTCTTGTTAAGAACTTTGAATTAATAATATCCTCATGTATAATATTAAAGTACTTTTCTAAAAAAAAAGCCAGGATCCTTATAGGAGAATTACTTGCTGAACATTGAGAGAAAATTGCCTTTTTCTCCCTTAATGTTTTCCTTTGATGACATAGACAGTGGAAATCTCAGAGTACTCTTAGAAAAGTGTAATTAGTCTATCACAATGCCACTTCTCATCAGTGGCTGATGGTTCTAATAACCTGAATAATACAAGTCAGATTCAATATTCCTTCAAAATACCCAGAGAGAAGGTCAGGGTTCTGGTTACCAAAGGAATACAAATACTCTCTCTATATAACCCTAATCCTAAATTTTGTGCTCTAAAGCACTGTACCAGAAGGAAATACACAAACACATGAAGAAAGAGTTGAAGAAGCAATGACATTTTAAATTATTATCAATAATTTCAGTAATGATATAGATAATTTACTCATATAATTTTCAGATGAAGACTAAATTGAATGAAAAGCTAACATGATCCAAAAAAATCACCTAGCAAGAACATTAATAAATAAACTGAATTAATTATATATGAATAAATTTAAAGAACACATTTCAAATGAGAAAGCTTACTTTATAAGTTGGCTTGAAGTGGGGGTATGGTTAGGTAATAAATTATATCTGAGGCTTTTAGTGATAGATAAATTCAATAAAAATCAACTGTTCAAAGTAATGGACATTAATGCTGACTCCTGGTCTCAAGATTATCACATATTTATCTATGATGATGATGATGATGATGATGATGATGATGATGATGATAACATTTATATACTGCTTTTTCATGTGCCAAATACTATGCTTAGCACTTTCCAATTATTATCTCATTTGATTTTCACAACAACCCTGGGAAATAGGTGTGATTATTGTCCTTATAATGTTTTAATCAGGAAACAGCTAAATAGGGAAGTAACTTGCCCTGAATCACACAGTTAGAGCATGTCTGAGACCAGATATTAACCAAGGTCTTCCTAATTCTAGGCCTGGAACCCTTTCCACTGTACCACTTTGCTGCCCCAAATACTTCTATTACAATTCTTTTGGGGCCTTCCCAACTGTCCCAAATGTGCTTGTATCTCAGGACCTTTATATTGTTAATTTTAATGGCTTGCTAGGTGTGATATCAGCAGTATATTCTATAAAGTTGATTAGATCCTGCTGTAGGTGCCCTACAGTGACTACCTCTTAGCAGTTCTAACAGGATATTGAATTTCTAAAATGTCTGTTAAAGCATATTAAGTAGGGGCTTTTAATGGGATTGATAAACTTTCCTTGTAGAAGTAAAATTGTATAAAATCAATAATAAGTATAAATTAGGCTATGCTTCTTTTCTGTATGATTGGCAACCATCTAAAAGCAGGATGTGTGGAGATTTGGTTAAAGCTATATTTGGTGGTGAAGAACAAGTTGACTTGGGTGACATATTACAATTGATCTGTCATACATATATGTAGAGATAACATGAAAATATTGGATTTTGTTTCAGGAAGAGACTATCTTGGGGAGAAGAAATATGAAGGCAAGTTGCACATGAAGGGTAACCTTATTTAGCATTCAACTAGTCAATGTGATCTGCATCTAAAGTTCAATTAAAATGTTTCTTCATAGTCTAGAAAAGGGTTTCTATCATTACATCACTATCATCATAAAAGCAGTCATCTGATATTATTACCTCCAGTTTCTCAGTTCTCTAATATTCTTCCCCATTGTGCATTTTCACCAGGTTACTAATGTGATAGCTAAATAGTGATGCCACTGGAGCCCCCTAAATTTCGAATTAGGAAGCATACAAAGAAAATTCAAAGAAATTGGGTATACAGAGTATGTAGAGCACTTCACTTTTTCAATAGGAATTCAGCAGCAAAGAGACACATATTCTTCTCTCAAGAAGCTTACAGTCATAGAAAGATTTCTGGACTCTTTTTGTGCTAGCCAAGAACTGGAAATTGAGGAGATGCCCATCAATTGGGGAATGACTGAACAAGTTGTGGTATATGAATGTAATGGAATACTATTGTGCTATAAGAAATAAACAGGCCAACTTCAGAAAAAAACTGGAAAGATTTATATGAACTGATACTGAGTGAAGTGAGTAGAACCAGGAGAACATTGTACACAGTAACAGCCAATGTGTGCAATGAATGATTTTGATAGACTTAGCCCTTCTTAGCAATGGATCTAAAACAGTTGCAAAGGACTTATGATGCAAAATATCATTCACATCCAGAGAAAGAACTATGGGGTAGGAATGCAGAGGGAAGCAGACAATTTTCTTTTTGTTTTGTTTTGTTTTGCTTTCTCCCACTCATCATGATTCTTCTATGCAACATGATTAATGTAAAAATGTGTTTAAAGGAATGTATGTATAAGGCCCACAATATTTCCATGCTGTTTTGGGGAGGGGAGAGGAGAAAACTTAAAACTTAAGGAAGTGAATGTTGAAAACTAAAATAAATTAATAAATTTAAAAAAACAAAAGATCACTGGGTTATGATCCAGAAGATCTAGATTAAACTAGTCTAAATCTAGATAAACTTTGCCACTTGCCACCTGTGTGATCATGGACAAATCAATTCAATGCTTTCAACTTTTAACCTGTAAAATAAGAGAATGAAATTAGATAACCTCTAAATCCCTTCAAACTTTAAATCTATGCTCCTACAATAGGTTAAATAAGGCATACATGAAAGTGCATGGTATCGGTTATAGAAAATGGATTTGGAGTAGAAAGAAAGAACTGGGTTTAATTTCTACAGCTGCAAAGTGTAATGAATCTAAGAGAAATATGACCTGAATTTGAATCCTGGTCTTGCCACAATCTACTAGTGACCATGGAAAAGTGGCCATGGGCAAGTAACTTAACTCCCTGGGCTTCAGTTTAATTATCTAAGGGTTTGGGTTAGATGACCATATTTTCCTTTAAAGTTCTAGGTCTATGATCCTATGAGCCTGCAAATTGTATTATGTATTATGTGATTATTATTCACTGTAAAATGGTAAGTTAGAAAGATGCTGGTGTGAATTCATGGAGAGAACTTCTATAGTTAGAGTTTCTTGTTCTGATGGACTCATTGGTCTTCCTAAAAAAAGACAAAACAAAACAAAAAATATCCATGATACAAAGCATACTGTGACAAGTGCAGTCGATAAAGTCAACAAGCATTTATTAAGCATTACCTTAGTGTCAGGTAGAATAATGGCTAAGAATACAAACATGCCCACAAGGAGCATCCATTTTATTGGGGAAAGACAATACCTAAAAGTGAACTGAAAAGGGAATTGGAGAGGAAATGACATGGTATGGTAAAGAACATCTTGGAGAGTAAGGAAGGCAGTCTGGAAAGAAATATATGGAAAGCCTGAATTTCCTCCTCATAAGAGAGGTTCTAGGAGGGAGAGTTCAAAGATATGGAAGATATCTCCAATGCCCAAATTCCAGTGGTGGAATGTGCTTTCAGGTTATTTATTATATCTTCCAGGTGCTTCCAAGATATTCCTTGAACATTATAGAGAAAGATTAGGAGATTCAAAAGTGCAGTTGGGGGAGGAATGAAGTACAAGGCAAATGCACAAACAAAATACAGTAATGTATGTGAGGAAGGAGATATCTGTGTTAGAGAATGTGCCAGAAGTAGGGTATGCTACACAGAAAATCTTCTCAAGGAGACCCTAAACATATCTCTGATGATAGTGATGGTGGTTCATCAAAAAACAGATTTATTACTGAAAAATGATTTTAATATTGATACCCTTGTGTTTTTATGACTGTAAACAAAGAGAACCAGCAGATTGACCTATGCCTCAACCCCCTAAGAAACTCTGAGGATTGCCAATTGTTTCCTAGGAATGTGGTCTATGTTGGAGTCAGATCCTGGGGACTATTTCCAATCCATTGCTACCATTGCCAGACAACTCTGGGCTCTGGATAGCACCCAAAGCCTAGAAGACCAGTCAGATGGCAATTGACCTACTCTAGGATATTCTGATGAAGTAATAGTGATGCCTACCAAATTGAAATGTCTATGGGACTCTTCAGTAATGTTCCATTACATCTCTGTTTTCATTTCTATAACTCTCTCTCTCTCTCTCTGTCTGTCTGTCTGTCTCTCTCTCTCTCTTCCTCTTTCTCTCTCTCTCTCTCTCTCTCTCTCTCTCTCTCTCTCTCTCTCTCTCTCTCTCTCTCTCTCTCTCTCTCTCTCTCTCTCTCTGTCTCTCTCTCTCCCTCTCCCTTCTTTTCTCATTATTCTGTTTTCCCCCAATATAAAGTAAGATTTTTGAGAGTAAACATTATTCTATTTTTTTTATCCCTAATGCCTGCCATATAATTGATTTTTGATAAATGCTTGTTGATTATTGTTGATTGATGAATTAATTTATGGGTTCATCAACAAGGAAAATGAAAAGCACCTGGTCCACTGGATCCACTATAGAATCTTTGACTTTTCCATAGTTTCTGCTAAGAAAAAGGCTTCCTAAAGTCTTTGATACTTCACCATGTTTCAAAATGAGCAAAACCTATACCTCATCTCACTAATATATTTAACCCAATAAGTCATGTGCATTGAAATATGAAATAAAGTATATAGAGAACAAATAAGAAAGGAAAAGAGAAGAAAAGAAGATAAAAGAAAAAGGTAAATTATAATTTTTGTTTTCCCAGTGTACAGGGTAGGAGGAGAAGATGGTCACAGTTTGAAGTCATTGTTGGAGTCCCCAAGACAAATTTGTGGATGAATAAACAACTGGAACCTTAATTAACAATGACTCAACAGCATCTCAGAAAGAAAAAAATGCAGGATATACAACAGTGACTATTATAAATCATGCATTTTGTCACTTCAGGGAAAACAAAACAAAACAGAAAAGAAGTAGGGAACATCTGTTGGTCTCTGGTGAATTTTTATCATGGATGTCTTAAACTTGTAATAATGAATTGAAAGTTGCTTAAAACTAAGGGGGCATGATAATATTGAGGATTAAGAGCTTTTGTACTTAAATGAAAAATTGGATGGTAGAAAGCACACTGCCCTGGAATAGGTGAACTGTCTTGATTCCACTTCCATGTCTGGCATCTTCATGCTGGATGAAGTTGATTCACTCACTTACTTGAAGAATTAAATTCAGAAAACACATATGAATCATCTACCACTTGCCATTATACACTATCTTAGACAATGAGAATGCAAGAGTGAAAATAGCAATGTCCTTGTCCTCAAGGAGAAAACAATGTAATAAGAAAGGATCAGACATGTGCACATCTGAGTTTGGTATAGTTTGGTATGTGACACAAGTCTCATGAAAAACATGCTAAGCATAATGGTATATTTGAGAAAGAAAATAATGTTTTCATTGTTGGGGGGGGATAGCACTTGAGTTGTATCTTGAAGAGGAAGAAGGATTTCAATAGTCAGGCTTCTTTAGAGAATGTTTTAGGCATATGAAAGAGTCTACATAAAAAATTAACATCTCAGGGTATCAGTTTCTCATTTTTAAAATGCTTTCAAGAATAAGATCACATATGTAAAACTAGTATTTCAATTTTCATGTGTCCCAACTTTCTCCTTTTTAAGAGAGGAAATTGAACCCAGATTGGTTAAGCCTCAATGGTTAAGCTCAATGTCATATAGCTATTATGAATCAAAGGTAAATAAACTCTAGTCATTTTACTTCAGAATCATTGCTTTCACATCACATTGCCTCCTATCCTGCATCACTTACCTCAACAATACAAATGAGGTAATGGATGAAAATCATTATGCAAAACATCAAGCCCTATGTGAATGTCAGCTATTGATAAGTTTTAAGTTTAGAAGGAATAGTACTATATAATTTTCTTTACTCTTTGTGTGCATCTAAAATAATAGATGCTTTTTAGTCTTTTTGTTTTTTGTAATTAAAAAAAAATCTGCCAGTGGAAATAATTCAGAAAAAAAGGCAATGTGGACTGGGAATTGGAAGACTCAGTATTGGTTCTGTGTAACCTCAAGCAAGTCTCTTCTCCTATCTTGGCTCTGCTTTTCTCCTCTGCAACAAGATTAGGACTGAACTTGAGGAACTTTAAGGTCATTTCTACCTTGAATGGGCTATGAAGTGAAGGGAGATTTGTTTCCTTAATGAAGAAACCATTTCAGTTGTTTTCTGAAGTAAACTTTCCCATGATGTTGCTATGAGACACCCTTGTGAATAACATCAAAGCCAGCAGCCCTCTAGGCTAGGCTTATGGAGGGAAATACTGGCTCAAGGTACCCATGGGCTTAATGAAGGATTAAAGATTCTGCTCAGAGATGACTGCTAAACTCTGACACCACACTCCAACTTTCTAATGATCCATTTACTGAACATTCAATGAACAGTAATACACTCAGCAATGGATTAGTTCATTTGAAAGTATTTTTCAGATGTTTTTCACACCAACTCGTGCTGTGGAAAATGTATTCAGTAACACTTCTGTATTTTTGAAAATTATTTTCAATGGTAATTGTATTTTTAATGCCTTTACATTTTTATTTTTTTGGACTGTGGTTACTGAAAATTGATTCCTTGCACAGCTTGGACACCTTGGGATATGGATCTAGCCAAGAAGGATGCTAAGGATATTTCAATGCACGTGGCAGACACACAAGCACATGTTCACCAGAAACACATAATCACAAACAGCTGTCGTGTACTTAATGCTTTCCCCATAATACCTAAGCACATCATTCCATGGTCTTCTATGGATTCAGAAATATGTATTTCACATGCGCTAGTGGATACCCTGGTTTAATAGAAGTCTACTGAAGTGTGGAAAGTATGTAAAATATTTTGATTTACTATCTCTCAGAGAATTTCTTAAGGAAACATTCATAACTCAGGCTGCTTTGGAAAATAAAATTATATTTCCTATAGTTCCATGAGATCTTAGAGAGATCTGAGCCACAATTTGATACATTCTCATTTTAATCTTGTGTTGGTGAGGTTTAAAAAATTTCTTTGTTATCTTAAAGGAAATGAAGAATATTAGATATCTTACTTTAATTGATCAAAAATATTTATCAGGCACTAATATGGTACAATGAAAAAAGCAATGGATTTAAAGGTATAGGACTCACCTTTAAATTCAACTTCTGCCATTTATTCCATCTATGAGCTAAGAACAGCCATTTACCCTATCTTGGCTTTAGAGTTTTTACTTCTAAAATGAGGGGATTGGGCTAGATATCTTCCCAGTTACCTTCCGTCTATAAATCCAATATCTACTATGTTACAAGGTATGGGGAGGCACAAGGAAAAGTGTCAGTCCTTTTCCTCAAGCTACTTCCCTTCTTAACTATTAAGAGTTATATTGAAGAGGTATTATGGAAATTATTGTGTTATGTGGTTTCACCTTCCTTCTCAAAGAGGATCATGACTTCAGGGAGATATTGACATGACATGCAATTAAATTGGAGTGTGTGTGTGTGTGTGTGTGTGTGTGTGTGTGTGTGTGTGTGTGAGGGGGGTTTACGAAGTCATCATTCTCACTTTCTCCTCCAGAGCCATCTGGATCCAATCGCAAAATATAGATCAGAATGACTGGAGAGGACCCAGGATGCAATGGGAGACCTTAAACTTCTTTAAGCTAAGGTCTTTTAGAGCTCTCACTTTGAGTGACGCAAGGTCCATTTAGTGAATAAGCCTCTTTAAGAAGTGCAAGAAGAAAAGAAAAGGTGCAAGAGATGGAACCTTTAGCTAAAAAAAAAAAAAATCCCCCCTGGGAGCGGAAGACCTTCAGAGTTGTGGGTCAAAAGAGAAACAGTTGTGATTTACATTCACTCTGAGTCAGAAGCACCCTCCCTCAGAAACAAAAAGGCATTAAGAGGTGCTTAGGCAAGGAACTATTGTTGTCCAATCAGTGAAATCCTGAGTGAATTGTGTTTAAGATCTGGCCTTTGAGAAAGAAATCTAACTAGTAAACCCCAAGTTATCTGGGTAGGTTTCCTAGGTCACCAAAATTAACCTTCTTTTGGGCAGAACACCCTCAGGTAAGGGAGGGGAGGAGAGAAGAAGAGAGTAGCGGAGAGGAAGGGAGAAGAGAGGAAGGGAGAAGAGAGAAAGGGAGATTAGAGGAAGGGGTGGGGGGAGAGAAGAGGAGCTGAGTTTCCCAACTGGAACTAGTCAGGTGGGTCTACATTTAGGTAGCTCAGACTGCTCACAGGTTGTGGTTGGTCCTTTGTTCTTCTTCTGGATATTGGAATGATAAGTTAAATGGTTAGTATGGTTAGAGGATAAGCATACACAAAGGAAGGGGATGGACTAGAAAAATCAAATTCCTTGTTATTTCTTGTCACTTCATCTGTATTTCAACTAGATTCAATTGTACAAAAAATGAAATAACTATTTGTCACATAATATACTAGCTGCTGAGATAAAAAGACAGAAATATCAAAGCTAGAGGTCTTTGGGAAAATGAAGAAAAAAAGATGAAAATGAAACAGACATTCAAATCCAGTAACTTTTATATTCCCTTGGGGGTGGGGGGTGAGGTAGGAATATTTTTCAAAACTTAGAGTTAGAAAAAGAAAAGGATGAGTAACAAGTATTTATTTAATACATAGTCTCAATTGATCCTCACAACAATTCTATGAGGTAGGCACTATTATTATTCTCATTTTACACTTGAGAAAACAGGTAGATAGAGGTTAAGTGACTTGTTCAACTGTGACATTGTAAAGCTAATCAGTTTCTGAGGCCAAATTTGAACTTAGGTCTTCTTGATTTCAGACCCAGGGTTTGCTTCTTCATGACAGAATTTATTAGATTATGTGTCTATGTGTACATACATTTCCATAAATTTGCATGCATCATTGCTCATTCCTACAGAAATTCCCAGATTGTACTCTTTAGTACTGTCATGTGAGTTCCCTTAACATACTCAGGAAATTGGTAGAATATGTTGACTGATATTATTTTATACCTAATCACATTGTACATAGTTATGTCCAACTGTCTTTTTTCAAAACTGTACCATACCTGATTTTTTCTTTCAATAATATGTAATGATGCAAATTCTCCCAGGCATGAAATGTTAGGAAACTATATTCTCCAATTCAGAATACTTCAAAATGCTTATTGGAGCTCAACCTAGTATCTTAAAAGATGAATGCAGAATCTAATAGTACCTATATTCTTCCCTGGATGTAGCTTCAAAATCTGGCGAATGTGAATGAGAAAAGCCATACTTTCTAATATGGAAATTAATAGTAATAATAATATAATTTAAAAAGTAATTTGAAGTTTATGAAGTGATTTATATTTTATTTGATCCTCACAGCACCCCAGTGAAATATAGGTATTATTATTGATATTATTACTATTATTATTATGGTTGTTGCATCACACTAGGTCTCATATTGAGTTTGAATTCTTCTAAATTTCCCAAGTATTGTTTTATTTAAACTGCTAACCATGCTTCCTCCATTCTAAATTTGTAAAGTTGATTTGTTTAACCCCTGTAAAATTTTACATTTTGTCTATATTGATTTTCACATTAGATTCAATCCAATGCTCTAAATACATGATTCTCAAACTTTGTTGTTTTTTATTTATTCATACTCTTCAAAATTATTGAAGTGTCCAAAAAGCTTCTATCTATGGAAGTTAAATCTACCATATTTTCGATATTAAAAAAGAAAATTTCTTAGCGTTACTATGAAAATAGTTTTGACTTCAGGGACCCCAGAATACAGTCTTGGGTATTTCTAGGGATAACCTGGACATACTTTGATTTCTAGATTATCAAGGTATTTTTGGATCTAGATTGTCATCCAATATACTATTTATATAACCTTTAGATTATGTGCAGTTTTGATAAGTATGTAATCTATGCCTTCAAAAACATATATTTTTAAAATTTTATATAGCACAATGTAAGCAAAATTCCCCTAGAGAATTCCATTAAATGTTTCCTGCAAAAGGTGATATTAAATTACTAAAGGCTACTATTTGAGGTCAAAGTAATTATTCAATCAAGGCTGATTTCATATATATATATATATATATGTGTGTGTGTGTGTGTGTGTGTGTGTGTATAATTGTCTGACTTCTCCCATCTTCTGCATAAAAATAGTATGAAAGGTTATTTTTTTTTAATTCTTTACTAGATATAAATATAATATGTTAATCATTTTATGGTCTACAAATTTACTAGGCAGTTAGAGTCAGCAGACTCATCTTCCTTAGTTGAAATCTGGCTTCAGATACTTGCTAACTGTGTGACCCTAGGCAAGTCACTTAACCCTCTTTGCCTCATTTTCTTCATCTGAAAAATGAGCTGGGGTAAAGAATGTAGTCTATAATTGCCTTTCTATTTTGCAAAGTTAATGATTCAGGAAAGGTACTTATGCTCTCCTTTAAAGAATTCCAATTGAGTGTACATTGTCTAATATCCTCTCAGCTCCTTTTCAAAATGAGAAGGTTGGGCAAGATGGATTCTGAGGTCAGTCCCTTGTAGGTCTGGATCTATGATCTTATGATATGTCATTAAGCCAAAATATTTTTTAAAAGAAAAATAGGGTAGATATTCTGAGAGCTGTCAAAAATTCTTTTGATATAAATCCTGAATTGATGGCTCATTTTTTCTCACATAATCACATGTGCTGATGCTTTAATCATATGTTTTTCTGGCCAAAATATCCTTGTCTTATAGTCAAATTTTTTCTCAGTCCAATATTATGTAGACAGGCCAAAACTACTTAACATCTGAAATATGGAATCTAGTACATTGAAAAGTACTATGAAGGAATCCAAAAACACAGGCAGTTACACAGGGAAGCACCCTGAAGTTGATAAACATTTTTCCCCTCCAGTAACAAATTCCAAACCTGATTTTTCTCAAGAGGCCAAGCTAAGAATGCAGCTATCAACTGTGACTCCAAAAGTCTTTTTCCAACAGAGGTGATTTTATCCATTTCAGGGAATGGTATAAAGTAGAACAAAAAACCCTTTTGAATAATCATTAACAATTATATTTTCCTTTGAGTCCCTTTGTTATCCTCTATTTTAAGTGATCAAATCAAATTTATTTCTGATATTATTGCTTTTTATGCAAATTACATATTAGCTATTAAATCTTTCACAGTGATCTTTGGATTCCTACTGTTATCTAATTGATTCAAACTTACTTATATTGAATTCATTAAACTATAGGTATTCCTCCTCAAATATGTGGAATTTAGCACCCCATTAAACCCTGTTCCTGAATATGTCTCCTTAAATTTTAAAATCTATTCGGGTAATAACATAAAATAAAATTGACCAATTTCTAATTTATTGAGATGCAGGAGAAATTGCTTGTATTTAGATTCAGAGCATGTGGTCTAATAGTACCTCTCTTTGCTAGCTTTCTGACCTTGAAAAAGTGAACATGATAAAAATGAGAGTTTTACCTAAACTAATTTATATATTCAATGACATCCCAGTTAAATTACCAAAGCATACTTTACTGAATTAGAAAAAAAATATTAAAAATTTATTTGGAAGAACAAATAGTCAAGAATATCAAAGGAACTAAAGAAAGAAAAAAGGACGGAGATTTTGCAGTATCAAATACTATCTGGTACTGGCTAAGAAATACGAAGGTAGGGAGAGGATTCTGGAAATATGGTAGAATCGGTCAGAAAATTCCAAGCTCTCAAGATTTTCCCCTACAAAAGACTTAAAATAGCACCTTAAGGTGAACAAAGTGTGGGTTCAGATAAATGAGAATAGGGGCACAAAGGGCTCTTCATGGAACAATTTGAGAAGATCAGAAGAAAAATCCCAGGATGAAGGTTGGTCCCTGTGAACATCTCCAGGTCAGGTTCCATTTTAAAAACAATCAGGCAAGCCTCTTAAACAACAACTGGCAGGGCCTGGGGTTAGTTTTTTTTTTTTTTTCCAGAGGTTGCCTCAGCCTTGGGATAGTGAGGGGAGTTGGGCATCTGAGCGCAGGAGGATCAAGGGAACCTCTGCTAACAAGAAATACCAGATCCAGCTATGCTGTGAAGAGCAGCAGAAGTGAGAAGGAACCAACAATTTCCTGGTGAGTGCAGAAGCAGTGAGGCAGAAAGCACCTGGCCATGGGCACTTACAGGAGGTTGGAGGATTGGTTTTGGTTCCAGGCTAGAGGGAAAAACTGAAGACCTGGGGTAAGAGGCACTATTTCCCAGACTCCAGAGCTAGAGGTGATTACAAAAAATAAGTTATTACAAAAAACATGCACAGGCAAAGGAGAAAGAATCCAACCATAGAAAGCGATTATAGAAATAGATATGACAGGCCTTCATCTTCAGAGGAGGATATTGAAGTAAAGAAACCCCCAAAGAGTAATGTCAAATGGTCACCTGCCCAAAAAGAATTCATAGAAGATATTTTTAATAAATCAGATGACATAGATGGAGGAAAAACTAAAAAAGAACATGAGAATAATCCAAGAAAAACAAGAAAGGTATGAAAGGAAAGTCAACCAATTAGAAAAGGAGATCCAAAATCTTAAGAAAATAAAACCTTGATTATTATAAGTGGACAAAATGAAGTCAGTGAAATTATAAGAGATGAAAAAATTATTAAACAAAATATGGATAATGAAAAATATGGATAATGAAAAAATAGAAGGGAAAGTGAAACTTATAAGAAAAACAACAGATTTGGAGAATAGATCAAAAAGAAAAAAACATAAAAATAATGAAACTAACTGAAAGTTATGAATAAAAAAAAGAATATACAATTATATAAGAAATAATGAAAGAAAAATTGTCCTGAAGCATTAGAACAAAGGGGAAAATTAAAAATAGAAAAAAAAACATCCATTGATCACCTCTTAAAAGAGATCTATGAGGAAAATGCATAGGAATGTCATAGTTAAATTCAAAGACCGCCAGCTCAAGGATAAAATATTTAAAACATCAAGATTAAAACAACTTAAATATGATAGTTGCACAGTTGGAATTTCACAACACCTAGCAGTGAAGACATTAAAGGACTGCACATCTTGGAACAGAATATATCAAAGAGCAAAATAACTGGGACTCCACTTGAAGATACCATAACATACAAAGTTAAGTATTATCCTGAATGAAAAAAAGTGGACATTTTATAAACTTTCAGACTTTCAAGACTTTGTCAGAAGAAATCCTGAATTTAATAGAAGATTCGACCTACAAGAACCAAGAGAAATATAAGGCATATACCAAAGACTCATTACAAGGGATTCATAAGGAGGACTGTTTAATTTTTAAATATGCAAAGTGCTAAATATATGTTTAATATTCTTATCAGACAGATTAGGGTAAAACTGAGTATGATATGAATTTTAAAAGTAAAACCATTTAGAAACAGCTAAAATTATTTAAAAAAAATAATATACAAGAGAAAGAATCAATACAGAGGAATTAGATGAGGCAGGAAGGTTGGTAGTTCTGGTAATCTACTTTCATTGGGAATGGGTGTAAGAGGGAATAATACATACATACATTATATATATGAGTAAAAACATCTTTTAAATTCAAAAGAAATAAATGGTAGGAGCACAGGGAAGGGGGGAGAGGACAAAGGAGGGATCTTTAGAGGGGAAGGTAAGGGAACAGGAAAAAAGGGGGATATATAAGGATATTTAGATTTATGGGAATGGGAGGATAGGGCAGGGATTGTTGGAGAGGAGTAGGCAAGTAATAGGAGGGCAAGGTAGTGGGTAGAAATGAAGAGAAAGCAGGAGGGATAGGAGGGGGTATGAACAAACATAAAAACAAATATTAGGAGTAGATTATGTTTGGGAAAGTATATGTCTACATATGAATGTATATATGTATGTGTGTATGTTTATATCTATATCTATAATGAAACATATGTAAACTTTATTGTACCTTCTGGGGATGGTGACAGGGGAAGGGGAAAAAAGAACAAAGTATAAAAAGTGCACAGCAGAGAACAAAAGAAAATTTACAAAGATGGACAATTTTTAACACAATGTATATTATTTATCATACAAGCTTTTTTTGTGCTTTTTGGAAGTTAGTTGGGGTTAAGTGACTTGCCCAAGGTCACACAGCTAGTTTTTGTGTTAAGTGTCTGAGACCAGATTTGAAGTCAGTTCCTCCTGACTCCAGGGCTGGTGCTCTATTCACTGAGCCACCTAGCCACCCCTACAAGCTTTCTTGAAATGAAAATTTATTGTTACATATTTTGAATCCTCTCTTATGTTCTGCTATGCACACAATAAATATGCTTTTGCTCCTTTCTTTGTATTTAAGTTTCAATATTTAAGTTTATGATATGTTTTTTTTCTCTATTCTCTGTGTTCTGGCCTTTGAATCTAAAATTAAAAAAAAAGTTTAAAAAATGAATAGAAAGGCACATTAATGGAATAGAGTAGATATACAATTTACAGCAGCAAGTAAATAGAGTAACCATGCATTTGAGAAGTGTAAAGACAAAATTTTGTGATAAGAATTGATTATTTAGCAAAAAATTGTTGAAAACTAGAAAGCAATATTATAGAAATTAGATATAGACTGATATCTTACACCATTTTCAAGATAAAGTCATAAAGGATACATAACCTAGATATAAAGATATTGCAAGAAAATTTCAAGAACATGAAACATACTACTTATGAGACTTATAGATGGAAAATTTATGAATAGACGAGAAATAGAGAATAAAGTAAGATGTAAAACAAATTAAATTACATTCAATTTAAAAGTTTTCATACAAATAAATATAGCCCAGATCAGAAGAAAAGCATCAAACTGGGAGAGGGTGGACAGAATTGTATAGGCAGTTTCTAAGATAAAGGTTTCATACCTCAAATATGGAAAGAACTTTGTAAAATCTGTAAGAATGCAAGTCATTCTTCAATTTATAAATGGTCAAAGGATATGAACAGGCAGGTTTTTTTTATAAAAAAGCAAAACAATTTATACTCAATAACAATGCTTTAAATCCTTATTGATTAAAAAAATGTAAATTAAAACAATCTTGAGATATTGTTATACATGTCTCAGATTTACTAAAATGATCAATGTAGAAAGTAACAAATTTTGGAGAGGATATGTAAAAATTGGGACACTAATTCCTTATTGGTAGAATTGAGAACAAATTCAACCATTTTGGAGAGATATCTGGAATTATGCTCAAAAAAGTATTAAACTGTCTCTAGTCTTTGATACAGCAATACAATTACTAGATCTGTTTCTAAAGATGACTAGGGAAAAAGGAAAATTATCTACATATTCTCAAATATTTATAGTTACTCTCTTTGTGGGACAAAGAACTAGAAATTGTGGAGACAGCAATCAATTGGAGTGCCAATCAAGTTATGGCAAATGTTTGTGATGGAATACTACTGTGCTATAAGAAATAATGAGCTCGACGATCTTAGAAAAACATTGATTGGTTTACATGAAATAATGAAGAGCAAAATAAGCAGAACTAAGAGAATATTGTATATGTTAGCAGCAGTATTGTTTTAAGAACAACTTATTGAATGCCATTTTGACAATTATGAATACCCAAATTAACTATGAAGGACATATGAAGGAACATACTATCTACACCCAGAGAAAGAACTGGTAAGTAAAAGTATGTATAGAATGATTTTACATATATATTCTTATTTGTGTCTAATTGTACCAATTTCTAGGGTAGGGTGGGGAACCTTAGATTACTTTTTGGGGGACAAAAATGATCAAAGCATGGAATGGAAAGAAGACAACAAAGTCAGGACTCCTGCACTAAAAGCTTTCAAGAAAAATATGAACTGCTTACAGGCCATGGAGGAGCTCAAGATGGATTTTGAAAATCAAGTAAGAGAAGTGGAAGAAAAATTAGGAAGAGAAATGAGAATGATGCAAAAAAAATCATGAAAAAAGAGTCAACAACCTGACTGAAGAAAATAACACCTCACAAAATAGACTAACTCAAATGGCAAAAGAGGCCCAAAAATTCAATGAGGAGAAGAATGCTTTAAAAAGCCAAATTTTCCAAATGGAAAAAGAATTTCAAAAGTCCCCTGAAGAGCAGAATTCCTTTCAGAATTAGATTGGAGCAAATGGAAGCTAATGACTTTATGAGAAATCAAGATACTATGAAATGGATCCAAACAAATGAAAAAATAGAAGACAATGTGAAATATATCATTGGAAAAAGCATGGACCTAGAAAATAGATCCAGGAGAGATTATTTAGAAATTGTTGGACTACCTGAAAGCCATGATAAAAAACAAAAAGAGCCTAGACATCATCCTTCAGGAAATTCTCAAGGTAAATTGCCCTGATATTTTAGAACCAGAGGGTAAAATAGAAATTGAAAGAATTCACCAATCACCTCTTGAAAAAATTCCAAAAAGAAAACTCCTAGGAATATTATAGCCAGGTTACAGAGTTCCCAGATCAAGGAGAAAATCTTACAAGCCACCAAGGAGAAACAATTTGAATATTGTGGAAACACAATCAGGATGACCCAAGATCTAGCAGCTTCTATATTAAGGGATTGAAGGGCTTGGAATGTGATATTCTGGAGGTCAAAGGAGCTAGCATTAAAACAAGGAATCACCTGCCCAGAAAAACTGAGTATCGTGTTTCAGGGGAAAATATGGTCATTCAATGAAATGGAGGACTTTCAAGTTTTCTTAATGAACCAACAGAGTTGAATAGAAAATTTGACACTCAAATACAAGAAGCAAGAGAAGCATGAGAAGGTAAACAGGGAAAAGAAATCATAAGGAACTTACCAAAGTTGAACTATTTACATTCCTACGTGGAAAATTGATATTTGTAACTTATGAAACTTTTCTCAGTATGAGGATAGTTGTCTATATTAGAGAGTATATGTGCGTATGCATACATATGTGAGTGTGTGTATATATATGTACAGGTATACGTAGACAGAGGGCACAGTATCAATTGAATAGGAAGGGATGATATTTGAAAAATAAAATTAAGCGATGATATTTAAAAAATAAAATTAAGAGAGAGTAATATAATGAGAGGAGATATGGAGAAATAGAATAGGGTAAATTATCTCATATGAAAGAGGCAAGGGAAAACTTACAATGGAGGGGAAGAACAGTAAAGCAAAAGGGAATGGTTAAAGTTTGCTCTCATTCAATTTGGCTTAAGGAGGGAATAACATACACACTCAATTTGGTGTCTTATCCTACAGGAAAGTAGTGGGGAAGGGGATAAGAGGGGGGATGATAGAAGTCAGGGAAGATGGAGGGGGGAGATAGAAGCACATACTTTTGAAAAGGTAAAAGATCAAAGTCAAAAATAGAACAAGTTGGGGGCAGGATAGGATGGGGGGAGATATAGTCTGTATTTCACAATATATCCATTTTGGAAATGTTTTGTGTAACTACACATGTACAGCCTAAATTGAATTGCTTATTTTTCTGATAAGGGTGGGTGATGAGGGAAGAAGGGACAGAATCTGGAATTTAAAGTTTTAAAATCAAATGTCTAAAAAAATTATTGTTATTATTATTAATATTATTATTTTATATGCAACTGGGAAATAAGATATACAGGCCCTGGGGTATAGAGATCTATCTTGTCTTACCAGAAAGTCAGATGGGGTGTGGGGAAGGAGAGAGGAGAGAGCAGATTGAGGAAGGGGGTATTCAGTGGGATAGCTGTTCTGGGGTTGTGGGTAGGGGAAAGATGGGAAAAAATTTGTAACTCAAAATCTTGTGGAAATGAATGTTGTAAACTAAAAATAATCGTAAAATATTTAAAGGTAAAAAATAAAAATAAAAAAAAACAATTTGCAAAATAAGTGCTATATGAATATTATTGTTGCTATCATTAGTAGTACTAGGACTAGAAATAACTTTATTAAAAAAAAAGACAAAACCTTTGCAAACAAATAATGGACAGGAAAATGTTTGGTCTAGGATTCTTAAAAGATATAGGTTGTATTCTCAAGTATTCCAATAACTTGAGGTATCTGTACCTCACTTTCATTCTTTGCCCAGTGGAGAAGATAAAAATATTTATATTATGAGATGTTTTTGCATTAAAATCAATCCAAGAAAGCAAGAAAACAAGTGTGCGTTCAGCACTCCTCTATGTCAGCCATTTTGCAAGGTGCTGAGGATAGAAAGAAAAAAATAAATAAAATCACCCTTGTCCACTAGAAACTTATTATCTATGAATGGATATAACATATACATGAGTAGAATGTTGGTCTTATCTGTCTGCACATCCTAGAAGAATGTTATCATTGGCTTTCCCTTCCCTTTAGAGCCCTCAAAGTTATTCACAATCTGAGAACTTTCTATACTGCTCCCTGCATATAATTTATTTCAGACCTATTATGTTGCTCTATGGCCTCATTCTTCCCATGAAGGCAGATGAGAACCACCTTCCACCCCACATTCTTGTCTGCTTTCCATCTTTACCATTAAAAGAAAGGATGAACCAATGAATAAAGCAATTTCTCCACTTACTATTCATTTGCCTTCACAGATCACACACCCCTCTATGTCCATTTTTCCCCTATAATTTACCTTCTTCTGTTGGAATACAAAAACTTTAAAGGCAAAGTCTATACTGGTGTGTGTGTGTGTGTGTGTGTGTGTGTGTGTGTGCATGTGTCTGTGTTTTGGTTTGTGCATGAGTGTTTCCCCAGTGCTTAGCAGTTTCTGACACATAATAATTCTTAACATGTGTTTAATTCATTTTGTTTAGTCAATTGTATTATAACTCATTTTCCATGTAAGATATGAGCTTTTCTGCATTTATTTTAGCTCCTATATGTGGAATTTCCTTCTTATCCTTCTACCTGTTGTACTCCTACACATCCTTCAAACCTTAATTGAAACAATAACTCAAGGAAGTAATATCTGATTCCATAAGTCAGAAATTACTTTTCTCCATTTTGGTTTTCCCATAACACTTTGTTCTATATCTTTCTGGTACATTTAGTATTTTAATTATAGTTTTTTTTTCATATTTTCTAACTTTTTTCTGAACTTGAATCTCCAGGAGGACACAAGTCAGACCTTGTCCACATTTTCTTTCTCTGTGTCTGACTTACTGTTCAGCACACAGTAGGTGCTTAGTAAATTCCTATTTGCTGTAAATGGAATAGCAAGTACACTCTTAAAAATGTGTGAATTCAAGTCCATTAATATCTCTGTAACAATTTACTATATTAAAGGGTGTAACCTTGGATAGGCATGAACTTCTATTAGTCCAACATTCAAATTAGTCAAGGAATGAGATATCTAACGAGAGTGATAGAATTTCAGAGTTGGAAAGAAATTCAGAGATCATCAACTCCAATCCCAATCCATGACTAAATAAAAATTCCCCAGATAAATGGTCCCACATCTTTTTAAGACCTTATGGTGATTTAAAAAATACTATATCCAGAAGTGGCCTAGTCTTAGCTCTCATTATTAGCAATGTTTGTTTGGTTTTCACATAAAGCTAAATTTTGTCGCTGTAACTACTAACTACTAAACCCTAGTTCTTTTCTCTGGGATCAAGCATGATGATGCAAACACCTCTTTCACATGACATCTAGATGTAGCTTTATGATACTATGATCCATCCAGATACTTGGAGAGAACTATTATTTCTTCCCTCGTCTTCCTATATCAAGTTTTGCAGTTATGTTCCTTTGCACTTCAGCTGTTTAATGAGCTCTCTAAAATGTGGCACCAGGAACTGGATATTGTGTTTCAAAATATGATCTTGACAGAGTAGACTAGAGCAGAACTTTCAACCCTCTAATTTTTCTATATATACAGACTAAGGTCACTAGGAAAAGCATGTAAAAGTATAAAATGAGAATTAGTCTCTGGACTAGTATCGCTTAAGGTACAACCCTGCCTCTAATAAAAGGGAGATCCAAACCGAAACCTCTTTTTTTTTCAAAACCAGAATTTTTTCTCCTGTAATAGCACCTTTCATTAGATGAATAATTAGATGAATCTGTAATCTCACAGATATACTTCTCTATCTCATGATGAAGCACTTTACTTATGTAATTCTGCAGAAGTAATGTGCTCCTAATTCTTCCCTTTAAGAACAATCAGAATAAATGTCATCTCTCCACCTGACATCCTTAAAAATACTGGGAAGTAGCTGACATTTATATTGCTGAGATAATACTGATAAGATTGACATTTATATTGCTGAGATAATACTGATATGAATCACAAAGAGAACTGATATGACTTTGTGAATTATAGGCTAGCCAGAAAGTCAGAAGCATCTGGCTTTTAGTCCTGTTTGCGACACATAGAGACTGTTTGACCATAGGCAAGTCACTTCCACCATATGAGAAGGGATCATGCCATGTGCTTAAGGGGATATGGAGATGAGTCACACATAGAATGTGTCTTCAATAAGCTCTGAGTGACATTGCAGAGGTGAGGTGAGGGGTATGGCTGGGAGGACAATGAAACGCAAATAACCACAGCATTAAAAAAAAAAAAAGAACCAAGGGACCTTTGGTTATTCAATAGAAATCTGACCTTGAACCATAGTAGATATTAGTTCAAGACCTAATTCTGACATATGTTGTTTGAGGGACACTGGGTATATCACTTAACCCCGCATTGGTTAGCAACTTCCTAAGAATATAAAATTACAGAACAGTTGCCTATTTGCCTTGGTAGATTTAGTTTATTTCCTTGACGTTTCTGACAAAAATGAAATAAAATATGAATTAAAAGAAACAAAAATTTACACATCAGCTGCCTTAATATTTCTAAGTATTAATTGTTCGAAAAGGAGAAAAATGGCATTTTTGTATGGCTCTATTTTTGCTCACATAAGTTAAACAGAACTTGTATTAAATCCTACTTCTTTGCCTTATGTAATGGTAATGTAATTTGAATTTGAAGGCTCCTTTTTGTATTGACAAGTAAGCAGGTATTTACCACCTTGTTTCAAGTTAAACAAAGGTAGCAGGTACTTGGCACTTAGTAATTGATCAAACCTGTCTTGGGGAAACAGAAGATATGAACTCCTGTCGCCTGTTACTGATGTAACAGGAAGGGGTTGACTGAAACAAGAAGCTAATGCTGTGTGTATATAAGGAAAAGCCCCAGGAAGGGACAGTCAGAATTTCTTGGGACCAGCATCTGGAGGCAGAGCAACTACAGAAGAGAAATGAGAATCCAGAACTGAGTCAGAATTTCCTGAGAACTTGTGGTGGTGGAGCTTCTTCTGAAGAGGAGGCCAGGAGGCTGAAGAGGAGCTTAGGAGTCCAGGAGCCCAGGAGCACTGCGCCCCCCCCCCCAACCACACCCCCTGCCCAGGCTGGATAAGGTGATTCTGATTTTTTGAACTAGCTGCAGAAGACTGAGGAAGCATGACTGGGATGCTAAGATTTTGTCTGTTTGTGGTTTGGTTGAGCCTTGAATTCCTGAGAGCAGAAATTGTGAAGGATTTTAGATGGACTGGACCCTGTGAACTTCCGTGTGGAGCAGCACTTAAACAGAGAGCTGGACAAGGAACTAGGAGCTGTCTGCCATTGAACCCAGGTGACTGTTTGGTGGATTCAGGTAGGAGTTGCCTGCCTGAAGTCAAGATGAAAAGCCCTCTCCATGGGTACTGAGTAGTGATGAAATTGTTGTTTACTAGTGACCTAGGTGTGAAGGGACTGTGTATTTTCTAATGATTGTACTTAGTGATTAATGATACTTAGTAACTGATTGCTGAAAAAGTGACTGGTTGAGTTAACTTAGTGTTTCTCATGAGTGGAAGACTTTGACTGTTGTACTTTGAGATGATTGTTCATTGTTCAAAACTTTGTTGCCACTGTGGTGGAAACTATGTGGCCATTTTAATGAAAAGTTGTTGTGAATACTATATTGTAATTTTCTGTGATAAGTTGTAATATTGTGAATGCTGTACCTTGATTTTCTGTGAATGTTTTGCTTTGATTTGTTACTGAATAAATAGAGTGTTCACTATACTGTGTATTCAGAAGCCTAAAAGCTGTTCTCAGTAGCATTCTTCTGGAAATCTGCTCGTACATGGCATTATATGTTATCATCAAATGGAGTCTGAACTTCAATTTTCAAGGTTCTTCATGGAGTTTAAAAATTTGGGAACAGCTTTGAGTGTAGTTCCTGAAATGACAAGTCCCTAAATAACTACATGTTGGCCATTCGAGGGAAAGATTTGGTCATTGGAGAAAAATTCAGCATCAAATCTTTTGACAAAAAATTTTATCCACAGAAACATGTGAACATCTACTAAGATACCTACTAATATCCCGGAAACCTATTTATATCTCTATCTATAACCTATTTATATCTCTATCTACCTCTATCCCTATATCATAAATATATATATATGTATCTATATCATAATCTAATCCATAACACTTATCTCTAGTCTTAAATCTGCCTCTGCCTCTATCTCTATCATTTTCTCTATTATTATCACTATCTCATCTATATACAGATTTTTGTTTATGTACATGTTTATGTATATATGTATGAATATGTATTAACATGAACATAGATGCATATATTAATTGTATTGTGTGCATAAACTCACATATATGTATATAATATGTTTGTATACATAGCTACATTTCTATTCACTCTCATAATACTTCTAAATTTCATTTGCTGAAGGTAATAATTCTCATTCATGTATGAGTGTGATTAATTTTAGAAAATATCCCGAGAAATTTGACATCTAGGGGAAGAAACTCACAAAGCATCTACAAAATAATATCCACATTCATATACTGTGCATTGAGAAGCAGCATGCTGTAGTGGATATATATGGAATAAAGATTTTCTATACTATACTATTCTTATGAGCACATATGTACATGTGTATGACATGCAATATGCATATGGGTATACGTATGTTTACCATGTGTTTCCATATATCTGCATGTGCATTTATATATGCACATTCACAAATACATATACACATGTATGTCCATTTACACATATGAAAGAGCAAAAAAAAGGAGAGACAGATAGACACAGAAAGAGGCACACAGGGAGAGAACTTTTAAGTAAAACTACCTTAAAATATTTAAAATAAAAAAAAACAATTTATACTTTTGGCATTTAGAGTTTATTAGCAAAAAAGAATTCAAATTAAACTTTCATGATTTGATATCACTATTCCCTACATAATGTGACTTGCATTTCTTTCCATTCTTCTTTTACATTGTTTTCTTTGTGTGTATTATATTTTTGCCTCTTTTCTGATCTATATACAACTTCATACATATTTCTTCCTTCTCATATTTCTCTGAATTCTCTCTATTCTTGCTAATCATGCAATAATATTTTATTACTTTTATATAATAATTTGGACAGTGGTTCCACAAATGTGATAGCAGGACTTTTCAGAAGAGTCCATTGCTTTCCTCCTTTGAAAGTGGCAACCCACAGGGCGGCCAGATGGCGCAGTGAGTAAAAGCTCTGGCCCCAGAGTCGGGAGACCCAGGATTGGTTCCAGCCTCAGATACTTAGCACCCACACAAAATAACTGGCCGTGTAACCTTGAGCAAGTTACTTAACCCCAATTGCTTAAAAAAAAAAAAAGAAAAGAAAGTGGCAACCCCTTTCCCACTTGAACACAGGCCTGAATATTGTACCTTTGTCTTGTTAACTCTTGTTTTGGTTTCTCTTATTTAGATTTTTTGGGGGAAGTGTGTGTGTGTGGGGGGGCAGCTAGATGGCTCAGTGGCTAGAGCACTGAGCTAGAGTCAGGAAGATCTGAGTCTAAATCTAGATTCAGATATTTATGTGACCTTAGGCAACTCATTTAACCTCTGTTTGCCTTAATTCACTGGAGAAGGAACTGGCAAGCTCCTCCAGTATCTTCACTAAAACCACACTATCCATGGCATCATGAAGAGTTAGACATGGCTGAAAGACTGAACAACAAAAACACTGAAGGTTTCAGAAGTTACAAATCATAGTATATTTATGATGGCCCAGAAAGATATTCACATTTGTACATAAAAGTGTGTATGCAAGACCAGATATTCTTAAACTTACAGTAAAAAGAGTGTACTATTACCCATATGGTATTAGAAAACTATTGCTGCAATAGAGATTAGATCACATCAGAATAAGAAATGTATGACATCTTTTTTTTGCTATTGGAAAGATACCATCCATGTAGTGTTATAAAATGAGTGATTTTATATCTAAGCTGATGGTCTCTCTCTGGTGATCCTTAGTTAAAGAACTCCTTCATAGCCATTCCAGTATTATTTGACTCTTTACAGAGATTCAGACCAGCCTTCACACAGGTCAGAGATAAGCGATAAAATGGATTCAATAGGTCAGTGTTATCATAGTTCTCTTGAGGGTATAGTGATAGCTAATTAGTCCTTTAAAATATTGTGATTTATACATTTGTTGACATAATTCATTCTCTTTTATTCTCGTTGGGGCAATGCCAGTGATTCTGTTGACTAAATTAGGCAAAAGAGGGCATGGGAGAGAGTAAATACCTAGGTAGAACTTCCTCATCAACTATCTGAGTTCTTCAAGCACACAGTGATAAAACATTTGTGAAAAAATGTCAGGTATACCAAAGGTCCAGTTAGTTTACCTTTGAATATAAAATATCATGAAGACATTTTTATCACATAACTGAAATGACTCAACAATAAAATGAGACTTTTACAAAAAAAAAAAAAACTTAAATCTTCTAGGTGCTTTCAGCCCTTAGTTAATTTCCCTCTACTCCCTTCACAATAAAGTAAGGGTCCTTCATTTTTATGCATTTGTCAAGTGAAATAACAGAGAGGTTACTGTATTTAGAGTCATTTTTCCTCTCTGAGACTTTATTTCAACTTAAAATGGGTATAATAACACCGGCAATACATGTCTCCCTGGCATGTTATGGGGGGGGGGGGAGAATAGCATTTATGTTATATATTTAAATATAAACCAGATCAAGAACCCAAAGGGTAGAACACCTTGGGTGGGGGGGGACTGAATCATAGTTCCTTTCTGGCTCCAGATTTGCAATAACTTTGTAGATAACTTAATTTCACTCCCTTTAGGTGTTCTCCTCAGAAAAATAGTCCTGCCTTTCTAACTCTACCACTGAGAGACTTTATGCACTCAAGTCCATTATTATATATTGGAAAAGAAATGCAATTTTTATTTTTTCTTGACTGCAGTACTTTAGAACATTCAGCTTGCCTTTCCTTCACTTTGACATAAACAACAGGCCAAGCTAGATCCAAGTGAACCATGACTAAATGAGTATCTGGCTATCCCCCTCAATGTTACTGCTTGGCAAGCGTAAGGCTCCAAGGTCATATTAAGGTCTCTTCAATCCAAGGCATGTCAGCACCCCAAGTACAACCTCTGATCAGGCACTTTCCAGATTTTTTTTCCACACAACCAGATGGAGTGCTTTACATCTTTTGAACAGAGTAAGCTTGGACTCAGTTTCTCAGCCTGACTCCAGTTTTGGCCTATTGTCATTGCAGCTTTGTTCCAAGACTAGAATTGGCCAATAATTTCCACCACTGTGATTTTGTGTATTTTAAATATACATATGATTGTATTTCTAAAAGAATGACCTTACATAACCTCATTTCAACTTCATATCTTTATTTGCTGAAAACATGTATATGCTGACTGTTACCTGCAAAATTTTGCTCTTTCTCAGATATTCCATATGTAATCAATTGAATGCAGGTACTGAAATGGCTTAAGAGCTGGGGAACTTGGGGATTGAAGAATGAAAGGAACTTAGGCAGCTGAGAAATTACAGCATAAATAGCACTGCATTTACAGAATTTCACAGGTGTGGGTCCAAATATTGGTTTTTACTTAGATCATATTTGCTATCCTTTGGTTCCTTTTATTTTTAATAAGAGGATGTGCCACATGAACCTTCAAGTTCAAATGCAATGATCCTATGAATTTTTAGAAGAGATGGTTGAAAAAAATCACAAGTAAAAAGTACAAAAAACCCAGAACCACAGCTGCTAAAATTAGAACCTAGAACTTCAATCCCTACTTGACCATAGTGTAGTGCCCACCCTACGCCCCACCAGTCAAACATCCAAAGAAAGTCAGTGTTGAATAAAATTGTGAAGAAACAAAAATTTGGATTTAATTCTCCTAATATCTTTAAAGATACACACTGCACATCAATCATATATACTCTAAAGGGCCCAACTTAGGGGCAACTAAGTGGTGCAATGAATGGAGCACTGGTCCTGGAGCCAGGAGGACATGAGTTCAAATCAGGCCTCAGATACTTGACACATTTACTACCTGTGTGACTAGTTAAGTGACCAAGCCACTTAAACCCAATTGTCCTGAATTCCCCCCTCCAAAAAACAAAAGCCCAACTTACAAGTTCCTGCATGTCTGAAGCAGGATTTGAACTTAGGAAGAGGAGTCTTCCTGATTTCAGGTCAAGACCTTTATACACTGAGCCACCAAATTGTCCAGTAAATAGTAAAATGAGGATGTGCTCACAGGTCCTCTGGGTCCAAATCTTGAGTTCTTTCCACTATACTAAAGTTTTCTTCATCACTGTCAAGTCAGTAATACTACTTTTCCTAAAAGCATTCTTTTATCCATGCATTATATGTTAATATTATTAGTCGAAAAAGAGTCATTCCTGAAGTCAGGAATCCTGGGTTCAATTCATTGTCACTGATGCATTATATATGGGTAACCCTGGGTAAGTCACTTAACCTCTAAGTACCTCCAGGGAACCCTCTAAGATAATAAATTACAGATTCATCACTTATCTATTTCACTGATGGGAGTTTCCCTACACAGATGAGATAATGACTCTGGACCAAAAACATCTCTGATAGTGTCTTCATCCTGAGATTATGAAATTTCAGACATTAGCCAACGGATAGGGGAATTAATTTGTAAGAAAAAATTGAGCGGTTTTCTTCAACTTAAAATTTCAACAGTAGGAGACAACCTATTCTAACTTACTTTAGCTACTTTTTAAGAATATACCACAGGCCAAACTTCTATATTTAACTTTTTTTTTTCTAGAAACTGGCTTCTTTTCTCCAATTAGTCCCCTAATTTTGACTGTTTCCAGTTTCAACTATTATTCTATAATTCATTTATTCAATTTATAATTTTAACCTTCCCTTTCCTTGTAAAGGATAGAAAATAGTGTGTCATTGACTCAACCTGGCAGAATTGTCAATAAGGTCTTTCCACCAGACCCATAGTATGAAATTAAATAAAGGACTTGTAACATTACAAAGCACTTTCTAAAAAAAAATACCATATAGCTAAGTACAAAATCTAAACATTAAAATTTTAACTGTCATTAAGGGTTTTCTTTGATAAGGACATAAACGAATCCTGTCTAATAAATAGTTTTTAAAAAGTTACTCTGGCATCATATTTCAGCAACAGAGATCAAAGGATGAAAAGCCAAAATAATTTGCCAATTATAACAAAATTTTCATTTTTTTTCTCTTTCATGCATGAAAGAAGAAATGGGTACTTTGCTTGAATTATTTACTTTTTGGCACCTGGTTTTTTTTTCTGAGAAAAAAATCTTTCAAGAAAAACAGCAAAGATATATGTGAAAGGAAGTTTGTGTGTGGTATGAGGAGAAGAGAAAGGACAGACAGGATAATCTTCCAAGTGGAATTTCTTCCAAATAGGCTGATTCTGTCCCTGTACTACATGAAAAATAGATTTGAACTTGGTTAAGTTCTTCATATTTTTTGTTGAGTGGAGTTGGGGGAAAAATTTTAGATGCCCAAACAATCTTACAGACTCTGAAGAACAGGCACCTTATCATTAAAATACAAAGTCAGTTCATAATTCTGCAAAGCAAATACTCTCCTATTTAATTTTGGCACCAGTGTATATTGTTTTCAGAGAGCCAATATTTCTTTCCAGAGGACTCCTGGGATATATCAGGCACAATGTTTTGTAAACAGAGTTACATATTGATAAATTATACAAATATACAGCCCATTGTTGTTTTGTTGTTCAGTCATTTCAGTCTTATCTGACTCTTCATGACCCTACTTGAGCTTCTTCTGGCAAAGATACCAGAGTGGCTGCCATTTTTTTCTCCAGTTCATTTCATAGAAGAGGAACTGAGGCAAATGGGGTTAAGTATATTCTATCCACCTAGATGCCCATATACAGCCCGATAGCCATTTAAAAATCATTTTTAAAAATCATGTAGTACTTGAGATGTAGCATATTTGCTTATTCAAAACTGCTCATAGCAGGATTTTCTTTTCTGTCAGAATACTAGCTTGATCAATGCAATAGAGAGGCAGATAAAGTCACTAAGAGACAAAGAAGATAGATAGATAGATAGATAGATAGATAGATAGATAGATAGATAGATAGATGATAGATAGATAGATAGATAGATAGATAGATAGATAGATAGATAGATAGATAGATAGATAGATATGGATAGGTAGATAGATAAATAGAGACACACACACACATGGATAGGTAGATAAATATTCCATTGAATCTATACCTTCTCAATGTGGGTAAATATGCCCTTGACAGAGATTATAAGTTTGCCATGTTTTCTCATCCTGTGTTATTCTTGTCTGTGTTTTTCCATTGTTGTTTGTCCTTCATTTTTAAAGAGGACCAATGACATCAAAGGTAATATTTTGATTTGTGTATGAATTGGATTTAAGTGAGCCAGAGTTATGTAGTCATTAGCCTAACTATCTCTTCCAGAGTCATCAAAGTCCAGTAGCAGGGCAAAAGTCAGGATGACTGGTGATGGCCTAAGATGCAGTGAATCTTGAATGTCCAAGCAAGCTCTAAGCATTCACAGCACCTGTTTTAACTTCCTTCCAGGCCACTGGAAAAATTGTTCTCATCTGTTTGGGGAATTTTTCACATGCTTGGGGGTAGACATCCCATGAACTCGTCAATAGATTTGAGGCCTATTGGTTACTCTTAACTTAGTTCAGCCTGTATGTTAAGACAGTTTTCCATAGTGTGGCCACTAAGCATGCTACAGTCTCTTTATTTTTTCTTTTTGGATGGGGGAAGGTAGGGCAATTGGGGTTAAGTGACTTGCCCAAGGTCACAGGACTAGTGTTAAGTGTCTGAAGTCGGATTTGAACTCAGGTCCTCCTGACTCCAGGGCCAGTGCTCTATTCACTGTGCCACCTAGCCACCCCTAAACTACAGTTTCTTGGAGCCACAAGTGGGAGTTGAATGACAGGTAAAGATCAAAGGCGGATGAGTAGCCCCGAAAAGGGCTCAGTAAACCCTCGCACCAGAGGTTCTAGTCCTCCTTGAATACCCCAAATACTCCAACAGCAAGCACTTGTTGATGGAAAGGACACTGGTCCTCTCACAAATGTGAGCAAGAGGCAGAACATGTTTTTTTCCAAAGCTAATAAAAGGGAGGAGAGAACAAGGTTCATGCTAGATTGCCTCAGATCAATGTTAATTTAAAAAATACTAAATGGAGCCTAATGGAGCCCAATAAGAGATCTTGGTTCTAATCCTGGCTCTGTTACCAGATTTACCTATGTGATTTACCTATGTAAAGTAAATCCTCTTGTCCCAATTCTTAACAAATTTCTTCCTTAAATAATAATATGAGGTATCTCCCAAAATCCTTGATTTACCATTGAGTCTCAGTTTCGATATCTGAGAAAAAATGATAAAGACCGTTTAATCACCTACATGCCTGTAATCCTGTACCTTTCCTTTGGTCCTCTGTTTCTATATCTGAGCATTGAAGGTTTTGGGCAGGGTAATAACTAAGTCTTCAAATCTAAGGTCTCTTCCACTATAAAAGCAGTAGGCCTGTGATAGCAACCAAACCCATGAAGACAAACCCAGCTTTTTGGAGTCCTTGGTTCTTTTAATTTTTTAGTCTATCAACATGACACTTGAACTGTACCTTTATTGCCTCTCGTTGTTAGAACATGATTGACCAATTTATTTTTTTTTCTCACAGAGCTTTGATGATATCTTTTTCATCATAGTTGCTAGAAGCAATCAGTTTTATAGCATATTCATAGACCACTTAGCTTTACCATGTGACGTTTCCCATTTCCATTTTACTTTCCTCTTCAAGATACAGAATGGCCAATAGGATGAATTTAAAGAGCGTGTCTTTCTAAAATGTACCTTTGGGGGGATATATCCATAGGGATAGAAAGCTAGAATCTCAGGATTTCTCCTGAATAAAAATTCAGCATGTTTTTCCCTTAAAAAAATATGATTGATTTATAGTTTTTGTTTTTCTCCATGGGTAAGGAGAGGGAGAAAAATAACTTTTACTAGGTGAAAAATTAAATTATGAAAAGAATATTGGAGCTTTAAAAACTAAATTTTGTTTTTTCAGATAATTTGAAACTTTTAGGGGGATGGTGTTTTATGGAAAAGAGTAGAAGCAAAAATAAACAGTAGCTTTTCTGAAACAGTTAACTTGTTTTACATTCCATTTGGCCTACTCCCTTGATCGATTCTTACTCTATTTCAAGATACATTCCTACAAGAAAGGAGGAAATTGTCTTGAAGCTTCCTGACGTTTTTGAAATAAGCATCTATTATTAGTTTTAATAAACCAAGAAGGCTGATTTTTGTTATAAATATCAACTTTTATCATTGAATCAGAAAGATTGTATATAATATTGGATATAGGTATAAATATACAGAGAGAGAAGGAGCAAGGAAGGAAGGAAGGAAACATAGTTTATAATATACTCTTCAGATTCTTCTTTACTAGAATTAACTGAATTGAGGGATTCTGGCTGACCAGAATTTTATTGTGTGTATGTGTGTGTGTGTTGGGGGGGGGGGGGGTGTGTGGGTGTGTGTGTGTGTGTGTGTGTGTGTGTGTTTGTTTGTGTTTTTGTGTGTGTGTGTGTGTGTGGGGTGTGGTTGTTTGGGGGGGGGGGGGTGGGGGGGGGGGGGGGGGGGGGGGGTTGGGGGGGTCTGGTGATAATAATAAGGAAGCTCATTTTATTTATTTTTTTTTAAAGCAATCGGGGTTAAGTAACTTGCCCAAGGTTACACAGCCAGTTATTATTTCTGGGTGTGATGCTGAGTATCTGAGCCCGGATTTGATCCAGGTCATCCCGACACTGGAGCCGATGCTCTTACTCACTGAGCCACCCGGCCTCCCCTAAGCAATTGGGGTTAAGTAACTTGCTCAAGGTTACACGGCCAGGTGTTTCTGGGTGGGTGTTAAGTGTCTGAGCCTGGGATTCGATCTCCAGGTCTTCTCAACACTGGAGCCAATGCTTTTACTCGCTGTGCTACCTGGCCACCCCTAGGAAGCTCATTTAAAAAAAAATAATAATAAATTTCAAGTCACCATTTTAAAATTTACATGCTTTTAATGTAGGTTCCAGGCAAAGAGTTCCTGGCCTGGAGTCAAGAAAACACATCTTCCTCAGTTTAAATCCATCCTCAGACACTTCATAGCTGTGTGGCCCTGTTGTTTGGTTTTGTTGTTGTTACTGTCTCAAAGAGGATCAATGACATCAGGAGGAGGATGCCTTGACTTGCATGTGGATTGGATATAAGGGGGCAAAGTAATCAGCCTCATTCTTTTTTCCACCTGAACAAGTTACTTAACCAAATTTACCTCAGCTTCTTCATTTGTAAAGTGAGTTGGAGAAAAAAATGTCAAACCACTCCAGAATCTTTGCCAAGAAAACTTCACATGAAATCACAGAGTCAAAAACCACTGAAATGACTCAACAACAACAAATATGCTTCCTTGTAGAAACATCTCTTCAAAATAGATATTACACAGAAGTTTAAAGGTAATTTCATTTGTCTGTTCATATTTTTGACTTCTCAGAAGTCTCTAAATGCAAAATTATTCTTTAAAAATAAGGCTAAAGGGTTAAAATGTAATAATAATATTAATTTTATTAGTTGGAGAACCTTTTGGAGAAAATAAAAGCTTATTATGAACAAATTATCAAATCTATTAATCTACCAAATATCCCTATTTTGCTTGGTTAAGAATGAAAGGCAACAAGGTCAATCATTTTAGGGAGAGGAAAACTGTATCACCACAAATACACAAAATGACAACATCACCATTATTCTTTGTGTATAGTTAGCCTAATACAAGTTTGTTTTTAAAAGAGCTCTTGCATATTTCTCTCTTGTATACTTAAAAATGATTAAGGATATCATTCATAATCTTTTGACTTGGTTAAAGGGGATTTTCAAGTTAAGTCTTCAAGTATTTATTAAGTTAATACTATGCACCAGGCACTGTGCTAAGTGTTTGAAATACAAAGAAAGGCAAACAAACAAGCAACAAAATAAGTCTCAGCTCTCAAGGAACTCATAGTTTTATAGGGGAGACATTAGCCAAGTAACTATGCACAAACATGACATATTTAGGATAAATTGGAGATAACTTCAGAGGGAGATCTCTAAGCTAACAGAAGACAGTGAAAAGCTTATGGTAAACAGTGGAGCTATAGCAGAGCCAGGGAAGCCAGGAGGCAGAATTGGGGAGGGAGAGTTTTGGACCTGGGAATTACTCAGTGAAAATGCCTGGATTTGGAGATGGAGTGTAAGAAACAGCAGGGATCCCATGCTCCTGGATCTCAGATGGGAATAAGTTGTAAGAAGCCTGGAAAGGCAGAGAGGGGATAGATTACAGAGAGCTTTAAATGTCAAACATAGGATTTTATCAGAGATTTTAAGAGAGAATGCTGGAGGCTACAGGGAGATATTGGAGGGTTTTTTTTATTTGTTTATTTGTATGGGGGGAGTAGGACAGTGCATATTAAGGCATGAATTTTAGGAAGATCATTTACCTGAGAGGAGGATTGACTGACCTGAAAAGAAACTAAGACGGGGAGGCCAAACATTGCGCCATAAAATACTTCAAGCATAAGGTGAAGAGGGCCCAGACCACGGGCATCTGTGTCAAAGGAGAAAAGGTGGTACATATATAAATACACACATGCTCACAAACACATGCATACATACACATGGAATAACAGGACTTGGCAACTCATTTGGCAAATCATTGAGGTGATTTGAGAAGTGATCTAGGATAAACTAGACTTGTAATTAGGGCAGGACAACTAAACATCTTCCCCAGGTTGAGAAATGCTGAAGGTACTGACAGCATTAGGTATTGAGCAAGAAGAAGCCGTTTCCCCTGTCCTCAACCCGTGGCAGTAAAACAGGGTTTATTTCTGAGAAATTTCTTCCAGTTTTTGAGGGCAAACTTCATCCCACTGCAATCCACTAGTCAAGTAAGTCTAACCCTTTTCTTGTCTCACTCCAGCTCAATTGAGACTTGTTCCATTTACAACAATTGCTAGTTATAGCCTTGGATGACAGCATTCCAGTGTTCATGTGAAAGTAATGCATATGAGCACAGTGGAAAAATCAGAGAGTGGAGAATCAAAGCACTTGTGTTAAATCATATCTGATTCTTCCCAAGTAAACTCAGGTAAGTCACAACCTCTCTGCAAATAAGCTTCCTCCTCTATAAAATCATATGGCCTCTAAAGTTCTTTACAGGCACCTAGTTGGCCTAGCAGATAGAGTGCTGGTCTAGGATTCAAGAAAACCTATTCAAATTTAGCCAAAGACCCTTATTAGCTGTGTGATCCTGGGAAAGTCACTTAACCTCTGTCTGCCTATTCCCTCTTCTATTAAACAGAGATAATAATAGCACCTACCTTTCAGGGCCGTTATGAGGATCAAAAGAGATATTTATAAAAGCAACTAGTATAGTGTTTGGCATATCATCATCATATAATAAATGTGTTTGTTTCCTTCCAGCTTTAGATCTTTGATACTATCATCTCAGAGCAGATTATAGCTAAAAGTCCTATGATAAGTTTTCCTCCAGGATCACCGTTCAATTTTCTTTAATTTTCTATACTTGACTTTTGAAGAAAATTACATTTTATTTTTATGTGAGTTAAAGGCATTGCATTGGGTGGATTAAAAATAAAACTACCATTGCCAATTTGCATTCTGGTGAGCCACTTAGCATCCATTCTGGTTTAGTAACCTGGATTAATAATAGATAGTAGTTGTCTGGTTTATGGATGTATCAGGGCTGATAAAAATCTTGGAAACACTACTTTTTTTCTGAGGAAAGACCTAATTATATAATTCTCCCAAGTATGCACACTCAAGCAATGAATGGAAAGTTAAAAAAATGGAACTTCTGAGTTTCATAAGGGTAAAGAGCCATTACGTATCTAATTCAATCCATTCATTCTATAGGAGAATAAACCTAGAGATTTGGATTTATTTTCTCATGTTGAAGTTTTATATTGTTTCCTTGTCATTATATCTAATGGAAATATCTTTCCGACTTTCTTTATTATAGATATCTAGGAGAGAACATCAAGAAGTCTGTTTTTGAAATTCCTATATTTTATTATTCAAAAGCTTAAGATCAAGGAAGAAATATAAATATTACCCAGAACTGGTATTGAACATCAAGTGCAAAGGGCAGACCCTTGACATAGGAATAAAAAAGTGAATTATCTTTACAACTCAACTATAAACTAGCTTTGTGTCTTTGGCTAGATTTCTCTTGTTTTCAGATATCTCAGAAGCAAAATGAGATGACTGAGCTAGATATGCATGACCAGAATGATCAATTTCAGAGTCAAGATGACCTAAGTACAAGTCCTATCTTAGGCAGTATTGGTTATGTGACTCTAAGAAAGAAACTTAATCTCTCAGTTTCCCCAGGAAACTCCTTAAGATTGTAAGAAGTAAAATTACTGATATGCATTGGCAAAGAGAGTTTTGTCTCCAAGGATGTCCCTATAATAATAATAATAATTTTATATACATATATATATATATAATCAAACAAGAAAAACAGTAACAAAAATTTAGACACAGGATTTGAAGGCTAGGAGAAAGAAGGATAAATAACCATGCTTTAAAGTCTGTCTGACATTTTTTCTTAGCCTCATAATTCAAGCTATGGAAAATATGTAATCTTTCTCCAAAACTTCATAGAGAGAGCATAAACCTTCAGAAATATAAGAAAATAGCAACTAAAGTGTTTTAAAAGCATAATTTGATTAATAAGAAAATATAGTTAGTTCTGGGAAAAGGAGAATGTTTGAAAAGCATTAGAATAGTCAGGATTGGAAAACTAGTAATAGAAATAGTAATAGAAATATCAAACGGAAATTACCTTTTGATAGTAGAATAAGGCTAGAAGATGAATTATATTTTCTCCTTATATCATAAGCATTTTTTTCTAAATTGTAAGTATATTAAAAGAAAAGAGAAATTTTCAGAAGATACTGGAAAATTGCTTCTTAGGATTAGCATTTGCTTATTGTGGGATTTTTTTTTCTGGGACAGTAATTGTGGGGGGCCGGAGCTGCTGGGAGCACACTTGGTGGACACTGAGCAGTTGTCGTGAGTGAGGAGAGGAGGACCTTTGCCTGAGGTAGACTGTTCTGTTCTGAAGGCTTGAGAATGTGGGTGTTTACTTCATTAACTATGTGTGCCAACTTTATAACTACTGTGATGTCTTTGCCTTTTTGGTTTGGGGACTCAGTTTTCTGGTATTTGAATAAATGTTCTAGCTTTATTCCCCATGTAGAGAGCCTGGTATATTTTGTGATTAATAACCATATCAACATACTTATAGTTACCATAGGCATTGCGGATACTGCATTGTTGATGTATTTGACGACAAGGGTGGGATTACAAAATGTCAGGCCTCTATTTGGAAGCAGAAATGGCTATCCCAGGATGGAAGGATTTGCTTTATTGCTCTCCTGCCAGAGAATGGACCAAAAGCACAGGGCCATGTGAAAACTGGGAACCAAGACTAAAAGAGGGCAAACCTGGAGATCTGGAAAGATGTTTGCAAGGAATACCCATAGAAGCAGGCAAAGAACTAGCAGGAATGTGCAGAAGAGGCTGGGTCTTGCTAACAAGTTATCACCTTCAGGGAGAATAGGACATAGGCCAAGCCCCAGCTCAGATTAAAGAAATATACAGAGGAGATTGAAGATCCCATATTGGTTTAACAATATATTGGAGGAATGGATAAACTACTGTAACTAAGGCATTCCTGGAATACTGGGGCTGAGGCCACACTTACCTATGGAAACCCCGATAAGTTTAAACATGGAACTCCTATTACCATCACTGGTCTTGGAGGGGCTGAAATATCAGCCAGGCAAGTTAAAATAACAATGAAAATTAGGCAATAACCTAAGAAAGAATATACTGTGGTTGTTGTACCCATTCCTGAATACATCATTGGAATAGATATTGAGAGGCATGACTCTGAATTTACCTGAAGAAAGATACCAATTCACTGTAGGGAAGATAGGAATTAATACAGTTTTAGTGGGAAAAATAAAAATGGACCCAATCACTTTACCTGAACCTTCTGAAGTAATTACTTTAAAACAATATTGTGTGCCAGGTGGGCAAGATGAAATTAAAACCACTATAAAGGAATATGTTGAAGCAGGAGTGTTAGTCCCTACAACCACAAGATGGAATAATTCTGTCTGGCCAGTAAGAAAATCAGATGGGACGTAGAGAATGACTGTGGATTAAAGACAATTGAATAAGGTGACTCCTCCTTTGTATGTTGCTATTCCAGATACCATCACCTTAATAGAAAGGATCAAGAAATATGATGGGGGTTGGCCAGGTAGCACAGCGAGTAAGAGCACCAGCTCCAGTGTTGGGATGACCTGGAGATCAAATCCTGGGCTCAGACACTCAGCACCACACCCAGAAATAACTGGCTGTGTAACCTTGAGCAAGTTATTTAACCCTGATTGCTTAAAAAAAAGAAATATGATGGGACTTGGTATGCAGTTAGTGACTTGGCAAATGCCTTCTTCACCAAGCCAATAGACCCTAAACAATGGGACCAGTTTGCTTTCACTTGACAGGGTAGACAATGAAGGGTACCTGCATAGCCCCACTATTTGTCACAGGATTGTGGCTGAACAGTTGGATGAATTAAAGCTATCTGGTGTACAGCTTACTCACTATATTGATGATATCATGATACAAGGATAAGATGCAAAAAAAGTGGAGAGGAGTTTGACCATTCTAATTGAGCATGTGAAAAGTAAAGTGTGGGAAATTAACCCTGCAAAGGTTCAAGGACCAGCTCAAAATGTAATATTTTGGGGTATTCAATGGAATAAGGGATTATGAGAGATCCTTCCACAAGCCTGACAAAAGATTCAGGACTTTCCCACCCCTACTAATAAGAAGGAAGTCCAAAAGTTCATAGGATTGTTTGGATACTGGAGGCTCCACATTCCTTCCACATTTGGAATAGATTTTCAAAACTTATATAGAGTCACTCAGTAGAAATATGAATTCAATTGGGAACTTGAGCAGAGTAAATCTTTTGAAGAAACCAAGGCTACCATACAATTGGCCCTAGTTTTGTGGCCCAGGCAAAATGGTCCAGTGGAATTACAAGTGACTGTAGTGATGATTATGCAACTGGAGCTTATGGCGTAGTCTACAAGAATTACAAAGCATAGTGCCTCTATTTGTTCCAGGATCCATGGCGATTTAGACTGAGATTGTAAGGCCAAGGATCCTGGAGAGGTGGAATGTAATAGTAATGGAATTGAAAGATCCCCTGGTATTGGCTTGGTCTTCTGGTTGAATGTTGAAACCCAGAGCTTGTAAACCCCACTTGTGGGATGGACTTTTTGATGTGAAAAGAGAGAGATGTACTGGAGGAGGTGGTGCCATGGATTTAGAGAAGGCCCAAGCAGAAAGAGAGGAAGAAGAACTTTTGGGAGCAGCATCATGGACGACTGCTGAGGGCCAGTTGGAGCTGCCCAAGACTTTTGAGACCTGCCACCTGGAGCTGCCAAAGACTGAGGAGACATGGCTGTGATGCCAGTATTTTGTCTGTCTGTTTTGATGTTGTTTTGCCAGAATCATCTGCTGGTGAAGGACAGTGCTGTTGTTGCAGAGGTACTGGAAACTTGCTGTTGGTTCAGAAGCCCTGAAGAAGGATTTTCTTGTTGTATGTTTCCAGAAATCCTGGAAGAGGGTCTTGATATTTTCAGGGGTCCTGAGACTGTTCTGCAGGCAGAGAGTGAATTGATGAGGACACTGGCAATGTATATTGTAGCTTTGTTAAGCTTTTTCTCCCCAGGAATAGAGATTGGTGAGAACTTGCCTCAGGTCATGATGAAGAAAAGACCTCTCTTTGGATATTAAATGCTGTAATGATATCTTAGCCTTGCTGTAGCTCAGGGGTAGATGGCCTTTGTGCTCTCCACTGCCCCTTTTGAGAAGGTGCTTGGCATTAACTGATGATAATTGTAATTCAGTTGTGATCCAGGGGTGGGAAACTTGATTTTTGGTGCTCTGTGACTGACAAAATGAATATACTTTGTTTATGATTAGAAACTAATTTTAATCTCCATTTGAGAAGAGAGACTTTGTGATTGACTAAAAGAATGTACTTCTCAGGGGTGGAGTAGTACATGGAAATTATTGAATTACACTTGGAGAATGCTGTATTTTGATTTTCTCTGTTCTGTGAATGTTTTGCCTTAATTTGTCACTGAATAAAATGGAGAGCTACTATGCTAGTATTCTGAACTCTGGAAGTTACCTTTATTTGGCATTACACTAGTTCTTTTATTTTAGATGGCGTTACAAATATTTGACTCATAAATAATGAGAGAAAAAAACAATAATATCCTGTTAGATGTATAGGGTTGTGTAGAATATTAGTGTCAAACTTAAATAAAAACAGAAGTTGGCTGGCTGCATATTGGCTTAGAAAACCACAAATTAACAAAATCTATATTGTATTGGATTTTTTATTATTCTGTTAAACACTTCCAAGTTACATTTGAATCTGGTTCCATACTCAAGTTTTCTGGGTGCTTGACCTATTGAGTACTGAATTTAACACCTCTGAGGTAGATCATCTAGTCAGAAGAAGGAAATTGACAAAAACTTAATAAATTACATAGATAGCAGAGTCATGGCATGAGTTTATGGAAGGGACATTATAATTGGGGGAATGTCCACTCTCTAAGTACCTATTAGAACTTTCTCTCTGCTAAAAGCAGGACTGATGTAAAAACAATTAATTTTTCTACAACACTTCAAGATATACAAAACATCTTTCTCCAAGCAACCCTACAAGGTAGATATCACAAACGTGTTTATCTTCAATTTTCAGATGAAGAAAATGAGAATCAGACATATCAGAGACATGTACTTAGGTACATCTTGACTCCAATGTTAGTATTCTTTCCTCTGCATTTTACAGATTTGCCTTGCTGTGTTTGCCTTTATGGTAAGTTCTTTCTTCAAATATCAAAGGATGTGAAGAGTAGAAGCACCACAGAAAAAGTCTGAATCTCTCTTCTGAGCTCCAGTACCACAGCAGAGACAATTTACTGAATATTTCTAACTGGACATCAAAGGCATCTCGAATTCAAAATTTCAGAAGTAGAAACCATCATCTTTCTTCACATCTCCCACCCCACCTGAACTTTCTTTTCCTATCAGCAGCATTGATGTCCTCCTAGTTATTCAGGTTCACATCATCAAGGTAATCAAGGTCAAATCTTATTGAACAACCATAGAATCTGTCAGGGTTATTTATTTATCTTTCCTTTCCACTCCCATGACTACAACCCTAGTTCAAGTCCTTATTATCTCTCACCTGGATTACTGTAATAGCTCACCAATTGGTTATGTTACCTCAAGGCTCTCCTGCCTATGATTCATCCATCACTTAGTTACCAAAGAGCTATCTTTAACACCTCGTTGTTGTTTTATAATATAACTTATTTAGTAAACTGCATGGGTTATATATTAAATATAAGATTAAAACTTACATTTGTATCCTTAGTACATATTATTTTCCTTCATATATCCTTCATCTATCTCAACTAACTGACTTAAAAAAAATTCTCATACATGGCATTACACCTAAAAGTTCTATATCTTTGCTTAACCAGTCCCATATCTGCTTAACCAGTCCCATATCTCTGTAATAAATTCTCTCCTCTCCTCCAGTTTTCTATTTCTCAAACACTACCTACTATAAGCTATCTTTTATGATCAATCTATTAGAGCTCCACTCCCCAAATTACTATGTATACATACACACATACACATATGGGCATATTCATATACATTTATACATGCACACTTTTCTCATATAAAATCTTGTATTGTTGTCACTTCTTAGCGAATATATGCTCCTTGAGGGCAGGGATTACTTTAATCTTGTCATTATAATCCTAAAGCCTACCAAAATGCATGTGCTATAGCAGATACTCAATTAGTGCTGCTAATTATTCAAATTGACTAATACATACAATTGCAAGGGATAGAAAACACAATGGATGATTGAATTGAAAATAGTCCTTTACAGTAAAACGATACAAAAAAATAATACGAAATTTACGTGTGATAAAAATAAATATGAGCAGAATAAATATACTTGGATTGCCCAAAATATACTCCATATGAACAGGATCTGAGAGGCATGAATAGATAACAGTTTGTTGGAAAGAGATCTCAGGTCTTAATCAGATCATATGGAAAATATGGTGTTCACCTTTGGCCAACACATTCTAGGAAAAAAAAAAAAAGATCAGCTAGAACAAATATAGAAGAGTGGAGCCAACATTTTTAGAGTGTTTCCAGGGACTTCCTGAGCTCTCTCAAATTTCTCTCCAAACAACTTTAAAATATTTCCTCAAAATGCATTCTGGAATGGCAGAATCAAGGAAAGGGTGAAGCAAAAAAAAAATTTCTAGTCCAACACAACTTAGAAGCTCAGGAGGGAAGTTCTGCCTCATCAGGGTAAGGGTGGAACACAGCCCAATAAAGGCTGTGCCCTGTCAAGTCAGCAGCTCCTGCACCAAAAGCTCCAAAGGAAAATATGAGCTGGTTTCAGGCCATAGAGTACCTTAAGAAGCAGATAAGAGAAGTGGAGGAAAAAATTGGGAAGAGAAATGAGAATGATGCAAGAAAATTATGAAATGAGAGTCAACAGCCTGACTGAGGAAAATAACACCTTAAAAAACAGACTGACTCAAATGGCAAAAGAGGCTCAAAAAGGCAATGAGGAGAAGAATGCCTTAAAAAGCCGAATGAACCAGATGAAAAAAGAATCTCAAAAGCTCAATGAGGAGAATGATTCCTTCAGAATTAGATTGGAGCAAATGGAAGCTAATGAATTTATGAGAAATCAAGATGCTGTTAAAGAGATCCAAACAAATGAAAGAATAGAAGGCAACATGAAATATCTCATGGGAAAAACCACTGACCTGGAAAATAGATCCAGGACAGATAAATTAAAAATTATTGAACTACCTAGAAGCCATGATCAAAGTAAGAACCTAGAAATCATCCTCCAGGAAGTTCTCATAAAAAACTGCCCTGATATTTTAGAACCAGAGGGCAAAATCGAGGTTGAAAGAATCTACCGATCACCTCCTGAAAAAAATCCCAAAAAGAAAACTCCTAGGAATATTATAGCCAGGTTGCAGAATTCCCAGATCAAGTAGAGAATATTACAAGCAGCCAGGAAGAAACAATTTGAATATTGCGGAAACACAATCATGATAACCCAGGATCTGATAGTTTCTCCACTGAGGGAATGAAGGGCTTAGAAAATGATATTCCAGAGGTCAAAAGAGCTGGGATTAAAACCAAGAGTCACTTACCCAGCAAAACTGAGTATCATGTTTCAGGGGAAAATATGGTCATTCAGTGGAATAGAGGACTTTCAAGCATTCTTGCTGAAAAAACCAGAGTTGAATAGAAAATTTGACATTCAGATACAAGAAGCAAGAGAAGCATGTGAAGGTAAACAGGAAAAAGGAACCATAAGGAACTTATCAAAGTTGAACTATTATCTTACATGGAAAAACAATAATTGTAACTTATGAAACCTTTCTCAGTAGTTGAAGGGAATAGAAATATATATATATATATATATATGTATATGTATATATATATATATATATGTCTATATATGAGGGTATATGGGCATATGAATACATATGTGAATGTGTGTATATATGTTTAGAAGTATACATAGATAGAGGGCACAGGACCAATTTCACAAGAAGAGATGATACTTAAAAAGTGAAATTAAGAAGTAAGAGAGGAATATAATGAGAGTAGATGGGGAGAGACAGAATGGGGTAAACTATCTCATATAGAAGAGGCAAGGGAAAATGGTTACAATGGAGGGGAAGAATAGGAAGGCAAAAGGGAATGGGTCAACCTTATTCCCATTGAATTTGGCTTGAGGAAGGAATGAAATGTACACTATATAGGGTATCTCTCCCTACAGGAGAGTAGGGGGGGAAGGGGATGAGAGGGGGGATGATGAAAGGGTGCACAGACTGGGGTGGGGGAGTTGGAAGCACCCACTTTTGAAAAGGATGGGGATCAAAGTAGAGAATAGAACAAGTAGGAGGTGGGATAGGAGGGAGGGAAATATAGTCAGTCTTTTACAATATATCTACTACATTATTGTTTTGCATTAGCCATACTTGTACAACCTATACTGAACTGCTTATCTTCCCAGTAAGGGTGGGTGACAAGGGAGGAAGGGAATGAATCTGGAATTCAAAGTTTTAAAATAAAATATTTAAATATATATATATATATATATATATATATATATATAATTATTAATACTATTTTGCATGTAATTGGGAAGTTGGATGTGCAGGCACTGGGGCATGGAAATCCACTGGAAAAGTCAGAGGAGGTGTGGGATAAAGTGTGGGAGAGACCAGATTGGAGGAGGGGATATCCTTTGGGACTGCTATTTTGGGGTGGTGGTGGGGGAAAGATAGGGAGAAAATTTGTAACTCAAAATCTGGCAGAAATGAATGATGTAAATCAGAAGTTAATAAAGAAAAAAGGAAAAAAAGGCAGAATTGGCTAAAATAGAAATAGGATGAACAAATTTCATTGAAGAAAAGAACTCCTTGAAAATTAGGACTGGTCAACTAGAAAAGGATCTACAAAAGTTTATTGAAGATAACAATTATTTCAAAATTAGAATTGGACAAGTAAAAACTAATTACTCCATGATACATCAAGAAGCTATAAAACAAAGTTTTAAAATGAAAAAAAAGAAAATAAGATGTAAAATACCTCCAAAAACTACTGACTTGAAAAATAGAACAAGGAGAGATTAAGAATTATTACACTCCCCCAAAACCATGATTTGTTTGAAAAGAGCCTAGATCATATTTTAAGAAATTATCAAGGAGAAATGACTTGAAATCCTAGAATCAGAGGGATGCACTGAGAGAAGGTGGAAGAAGAGGAGTAAATTATCTTCCATGAAAGAGGCATATAAAAGCTTATACAGTGAAGGCAAAATTAAGGGGTGGCAGACATGCTTGAAACTTACTCTCATTGGAATCAACTCAAAGAGAAATAGCATATACACTCAGCTGGATATAGAAATCTATCTTACCCTACAGGGAAGTAGGAGGGGACAGTGATATGAGGGATATGGGCTTGATTGAGGGAAGGGCAGATTGGGGGTGGTGGTGGTCAAAATCAAAACACTATTAAGGAGGGATGGGGTGAAAAAAGAAAGAGAAATCAGGAAAAATGGGGGAAATAGGATGGATGGAAATATATAACAATCATGCTAAAAAAAGAAATTTATAGCAAGTTTCTCTGTTAAAGGCTTCATTTCTCTAATACATATGATCCAAGTCTAATTTATAAGAATATAAGTAATTTCCCAATTGTTTAGTAGTCAAAGTATGTTAACAGGCAATTTTAAGATGAAGAAATCAAAACTACCTATGTGGAAAAAAATCCTCTAAATCACTATAGATTAGAGATATGCATAGCAAAACAACTCTTATGTGCAACCTCACACCTATCAGGCTAATATCACAGAAAAAAAGGAATGTCAAATGCTGGAGGGCACATGGGAAAATTGGGACTCTAAAGTACTGTTGGTGAAGTTGTAAATCTATTAGTCTATTCTAGAGAACAATTTGGAGCTATGCCCAAAAGGATTATAACATTCTGCATGCCCTTTGACCCAGAAATACCACTACTAGATCTATATCCCAAAAAGATATTTATAAAAAGGAAAACAAGACATATATGTATAAAAATGTTTATAGCAGTTCTTGCTGTGGCAAAAACTGGAAACCAAGGGGATGCTCATCAATTTGGTAATAGCCAAATAAATTGTGGCATGATGTGATGGAATTTTGTTGTGCTATAAGAAAGGATGAATAGATTGTTTTCAGCAAAACCTGGAAAATTTATATGAACTAAATCAAAGTGAAGTGAGCAGAACCAGGAGAAGAGTGTACACAATAACAGCAAGATTGTATGATGATCAATGACAAATGGCTTACATATTCTTAGCAATACAATGATACCAAGATAATTGCAAAGTATTTATGATAAAAAATGCTATCTATCTCTAGAGAAAGAACTGATGGAATCTTTTTTTTAATGCTTTATTAACTTCTGATTTATATTATCCGTTTCCGCCAGATTTTGAATTACAAATTTTCTCCCCATTTCTCCCCCACCCACTGCCCCAAAATAGCAGTCCCACAGGATATCCCCTCCTCCAATTTTCTCTCTCCCACGTTTTCCCCCCATACACCTTTGCACTTTTCCAGTGGATCTCTATGCCTCAGTGCCTGCACATCTCATTTCCCAATTACATGTAAGATGGTATTAATAATACCATGTTTCCCCGATAAGACACTGTCTTATTATTTTTTTGGACAGAAAAACACCAGAGGGCTTATTTGACAGAAAAACACCAGAGGGCTTATTTTCAGGGGAGGGCTTATTTTAATGAACATTGACAGCAATTTTAATAAACAGGTAAATGTGAACAAAAAAATGTACCTTTATTCAATAAGCAAATCACTGGGGAAGAATAGGATGACGCGCTCACTGCTGCAGCTCTGATTGGATGCAGCTCAGAGCACAGCGTGCGTTTCACCCGGGGGGGGGGGGGAAGGTGCATGCAGAGGGTACCATAATGTAGCGTGTAGCACAGGGGATCACCTTCACTACAGTAGCAATCTCAATAGGGCTTATTTTCGGGGGAGGGCTTATTTTAGAGGAATCTTACACAGTAAGGGGAGGGCTTATTTTTGGGATAGGTCTTATTATCGGGGAAACACGGTAGTATATACACACACACACACACACACACACACATATATATATATGCATATTTGAACATTTAATTTCAAAACTTTCAATTCCAGATTCATTCCCCTCCTTCCCCATCACCAACCCCTATTGGGAAGATACGAAGTTCAGTATAGGTACATAGTAGATACATTGTAAAAGACTGATTACACTTCCCTCCCTCCCATCCCACCTCCCACCCACTCTACTTTCCACTTTGATCCCATCTATTTTCAAAATTGAATGCTTCCAAACTCCCTCCCCCCCAGCCAACCCTCCCTTCTATCATCCCCCCTTTCATCCCCTTCCCCCCCCCATTCTCCTGGAGGGTGAGAAACCCTATTTAGTGTGTATTTCACTCCCTCCTCAAGCCAAATTCAATGGAAATAAAGTTGACCCATTCCCTTTTGCCTTCCTATTCTTCCCCTCCATTGTAAACATTTTCCCTTGCCTCTTTTGTAGGAGATAGTTTAGCCCAATCTGTCTCTCCACATCTCCTCTCATTATATTCCTCTCACCTCTTAATTTCATCTTTTAAGTATCATCCCTTCCTGTTAAATTGGTCCGGTGTGCTCTATCTATGTATACCTGTAAACATATATACACATATTCACATATGTATTCATATGCCCATATACCCTCTGATATAGACATATATATGTATACATATATCTATATATATTTATATTCCCTTCAACTATTTTCATACTGAGAAGAGTTTCATAAGTTACAATTATTGTTTTTCCATGTAGGAATGTTTATAGTTCCTTAGGATTCCTTTTCCCTGTTCCATGTTTCCCATGCTTCTCTTGCTTCTTGTATCTGAATGTCAAATTTTCTATTTAACTCTGGTTTTTTCAGCAAGAATGCTTGAAAGTCCTCTATTCCACTGAATGACCATACTTTCTCCTGAAACATGATACTCAGTTGGCCTGGGTAGGTGACTCTTAGTTTTAATCCCAGCTCCTTTGCCCTCCGGAATATCATATTCCAAACCCTTAGATCCCTCAGTGTAGAAGCTGCCAGATCCTGGGTTATCCTGATTGTGTTTCCACAATATTCAAATTGTTTCTTCCTGGCTGCTTGTAATATTCTCTCCGTAATCTGGGAATTCCGGAACCTGGCTATAATATTCTTAGTTGTTTTCTTTTTGGGATCTTTTTCAGGAGGTGATTGGTGGATTCTTTCAACCTCTATTTTGCCCTCTGGTACTAAAACATCAGGGCAGTTTTCTTTGAGAACTTCCTGGAGGATGATTTCTAGGTTTTTACTTTGGTCATGGCTTTCAGGCAGTGCAATAATTTTTAAATTATCTCTCCTGGATCTATTTTCCAAGTGAGTGATTTTTCCCATGAGATATTTCACATTGCCTTCTATTCTTTCATTTGTTTGGATCTGTTTAATAGTATCTTGATTTCTCATAAAGTCATTAGCTTCCATTTGCTCCTATCTAATTCTGAAGCAATGATTCTCCTCATTGAGTTTTTGAGATTCTTTTTCCATCAGGCAAATTCGGCTTTTTAAGGCATTCTTCTCCTCACTGCCTTTTTGGGCCTACTTTGCCATTTGAGTCCGTCTGTTTTTTAAGGTGTTATTTTCCTCAGTCAGGCTGTTGACTCTCATTTCATAATTTTCTTGCATTGTTCTCATTTCTCTTCCCAATTTCTCCTCCACTTCTCATCTGGTTTTCAAAATCTTTCTTAAGGTCCTCTATGGCCTGTAACCAGCTTGTATTTTCCTTTGAAGCTTTTGGTGCAGGAGTTCTGACTTCACTGGTTTCCTCCTGTTCCATGCTTTGCTCCTTTTTGTCCCCAAAATAGGAGTGTATTGTTGGAATCTTCTGTCTGCTTTGTTTCCTTTGCCTGCTCATTTTGCCAATCAATTACTTGACTTATGGGCTTTTTGCCACAGTATGAATCTGCCACCAGACGGGAGCTTTAGTCCCAAACTCTGGGGTTTTCTCAGCTGCCAGAGGTATTAGATGGGTGCCCTCTCTGAGGTCTCTACAAGCTCTGGCAAGCTGGACAAACACCCCAGAACCTCCACCCTAGACTGCAATCCAGATCCAAGCAGGTTAAAGCAAGAGCGATTACCCCTCAGACTGGTGCTTGGTCCCCCTACACTCTGCAGGCCAGGAGCTGAAGCTGCCATGTAGCACTGGCTGGCTGTGCCAGTGTCTCAGCGGCTTTTCGCCCTGGGGGTAAAAACCACGCACTCCCACTTTCTGGTCCCAAAGTCTAGTCTGTACTGACCTCTCACTTTGTCCTTTCTGTCTATGTGTTGATAAATCTGGAAATGGCCACAGCTGCTGCTGAACTGGAGTCCCTCTGGCCAGCGGCTGGTCAGGCCCGCCCTGGGGCTAAAGCCTCAGCATGGGGCTGGGCTTGGCTCCCAGAGCACTGTGCTGGATTCCTGCTGGCCTGCCGGGCTGTCCTCAGTGGGAGGTTAGCTTCTCTTGTCATTTTGTGGGTTCTGCAGCTCCAAAGTTTGTTTAGAGTCCCCTTTTTACATGGATTGGGGAGGGTGGAAGCCGGAGCTGTGGGCAGGTCGTGCTTTTACTCTGCCATCTTGGCTCCACCCCCTGTGATACTTCTCTTTCGAACTGATGGAATCTAAAGGAATATTGAAACATGCCTTTTAAAACTTTCTTTTTCTTTCTGAGGTTGTCTGTGTTTTCTTTCACAATGTGACTAATATGGAAATATGTTTTACATGATTGCACATTTATAACCTATATGAAATTGCTTACCATTTGAGAGAGGTGAAGAAGGGAGGAAGAGAGAGAATTTGAAACTCATTTTTACATGAATGTCAAAAATTGTTTTTTGTATGTATTTGGAAATAAAATAATTCAGGTACATCTAGAGAATGAGAACCAGGGCAGGAATGGTATTTAAACAATGACAGCAGAAAAAAAAAAAAAATATATATATATATATATATATACACACACACATATTTGAAAAGAAAGAACATGTCTAACCTGGAAGAAACAAACAAACAAAAAAAGAACAATTGATTGTAACTTGAATGCTATATTCAGACATTTGAAGGGTTGTCACATGAGGGAGGCAGCTAGGTGGCCCAGTGGACAACGTTAAATTTGAAGTTGGGAAGACCTGAGTTCAAATATTTCCTTAACCATCACTAGCTGTTTGACTCCAGGCAAGGAGTCTTCTCTTTTCCATGTGTTCGACTTCTCTCATTCTCTGTTCATCTGTCAAAAAAGAGTAATAATTGTAGAGGGGGGAGGGAGAGCAGAACGTGTGGGGGGGAGAGCAGAACGTGTGGGGGGGAGAGCAGAACGTGCTCCAGAGCGCAGAGTGTGTGCGCGCCCTCAGTAGCTCCACTGCTGTCTCCTCCTCCTCTTCCTCCTCCTTATTCTTCTTCTCCTCTTCCTCACCATCACCACCATCATCTTCCTCCTCCTGCTTCTCCTGCTCCTGCTGCTGCTGCTTCTCCCTCCGTTCCCTTGGAGCGGACCATCCTGGTGCCTCTTTTGTGATGCGGCAGCTGGGGGAGACCCCCACTCGCCATGGCCGACGCAAAGCCTAAGGAACGAGTCAAGACTGAAAACAACGACCATATTAATTTGAAGGTGGCAGGGCAGATGGTTCGGTGGTGCAATTTAAGATTAAGAGGCACACACCACTTAGTAAACTAATGAAAGCCTATTGTGAAAGACAGGGTTTGTCAATGAGGCAGATCAGATTCTGATTTCATGGGCAACCAATCAATGAAACAGTCTCACCTGCACTATTGAAAATGGAGGATGAAGATACAATTGATGCATTCCAGCAGCAGACAGGAGGTGCTTACCAAAAAAAGGGAATCTGCAACTCTACTCCAGAACTGTGCTCAAGGAAATCAATACATTCACAATTAGAAAACCAAGATTTGGTTCATCCACATCCTGACTACTGCAGTATAATTTTCTTTCTTCTTTGATTCCCTTCCCCATTCCTTTATGGTATTTAAAGTAACTAGTGCATGTGCACAGGCATAATGCATATATTTTTTCTAACTAAATGGCCTATTGTATGTTTTGGTCAACATGGAATGGAGATGGGGAGGGGCAAAAATAAACTGGTTCTGTGAAAATATCCCTTTTCTCCATTAGTGGCATGCTCATTCAACTTTTACCTTTATATTCTAGTAAGTTATTTTGCTCTCACTTTAACAAAAACAACAACAACAACAACAAAAAAAAACCCAAAAATCTTTGCATACCTTATTTGATTGGATTATTTCAAAGTTTTTTTTTTTTTTATAATTGTAAAACAAAGGAGGATTTTATAACTTTTTTGTAGGTGGCTGTTACATGTAGGGAAATGTCTTGTCTCTCAGTAGGGATAAATTACTATAAAGAAATTGGTCATAGATAGTTTTCCCTTCAAGTCAAACATCTCGTTGTTTAAATAAACTTCTTGTTTAAAATTTTTAAAAAAGAGTAATAATTGTACCTATTTTACAAGGTTGTTGTAAAGATTGAGTTAATATATGCTTAGCAGTTTTCAAACATCAAAATGCTATATAAAAGCTAGGTATTGTTTTCCTCGTTGATATTATTATTAATTTTTTGGTTTCAGAGGGGAAAGGCAGGGAAAAATGGTAGATTTAGCAAGGTAGATTTATATAATTATGAGAAAAAAATGAACAAATCTGTTCAAAAGTAGTTTGAGTTGCCTTGGGACATATTGAATTACCTTTTGCTTCAGGTCTTCAAGCAGAGATTGCTTGTTCACTCAGAAGAAAAATATAGCTTATATTTGTAGCGGCCCAGATGATCTCTAAGGTCTCTTTCAACTCTGAAATTCTTTGATCCCAGAGGGGAAATGGATGTGATTCATTAAAATCAGGATACCATACCAAAAAGGATATTGGTTCCTTATCATTGGAAATAACATTCAATTGTAGTTTTCTATTTCCTAGATTTTGAAATATCCACAAAAATTAGTATTCTGGGTCTGGAGGCTGATGGATGTCTAGCTCCACTTTTGACTACTAGTTTAAGTTATATAAATATAGTGCAAATGACAATATGGTATGATAGAAAATGTCTTAGATTTGGCATCAGAAGAATTGGATTCAAATACTATTTGTGGAAATTATTAGCTGAATAAACTTGGGTACAACACTCAACTTATCTGAAATTTGGGTCATTTTCTTTTTTAGCACACACTTAGATCATGGGATACTCTCATGACCATTAAATGATGTACTGTATGTAAAGTGCTTTTTAAACTTAAAATGTTATATAATTGTGAGTTCTTATTATCAAGTTAGTATCACAGAATCACAAAATCTGTTACTTGGAAGGTAGCTAATATTCTATCTACGCCAGCTCATTCATGAGTTCCACCCCACCCCTAACCCCCCATAACATGTCCACAAGTGTTATCTAGCCCTCTACTCAAAGATCTCAAATTAAAGAAATCTACCACATCTTGAGGCAGCCCTTTCCACTTCTAGACAATTTTAATTGTTAGGAAGCTCTTCCTTCAGCACCAAATCTGAACATGGGGTCTGAATTCACCTCATTGCAGCTTCTACTCCTTGTTTCAGGTTCTGCCCTCTGGGGCCAAATTGAACAAAATTACCCTCTTCCACATGGTAGCCTTTCAGATACTTGAAGACACTATCACATCCCTTCTCAAGGCTTCTGTCCTCCAGGCTAAATATGCTGGTTGAAAGGAAATTATTCTTATAATGAGAGAACAAATATGAAGCACTGTATATCCTTTATATCATAAATATAAATTATCTCCCTATTTACTTCTCTATGAAGAGGACAATAATTTATATAAGAATTCATATTTTACATGTTTTTTATTCTGTTCTACCTAAGTAAAGTAAATATGATTTGTCTATGACTATTAGACTAATATCTGATGGTGCTCATTGCATATTAATGTGATTCTTATAAATTTAAACCTGGCAATTTCTGGTTTCCATCTTTGCCCTACAGTCTAATATTTTGATTTATTCAATACAGAATATCATGCACTTGTTTACAACTAATTCTCATATCAGATTTGAGAGCCTCAATTTCATTCTCTCAATAAGAAAAATGGAAACAGAGTTCATTCTTTATTTAATCCAACTAGCTTTTATTTAAAAGTTTGTTTTATGTTAGACATTAGGCTATGTAGATTAGACCCGGACTTTTCTTAATATATAGAACTCCCGGTGACTACTTTTCCTTTAATGTAGATAGGCACCTTCTCTTAAACTTTAAATCTTAGAGATTTACTTAGAGCACTGTGAGTATGGATGACTTGCTTAGGGTCATAAACTAGTATTTATCAAAAATGATATTGAAACACAAATATTCCTGCCTTTAACATAGGTTTTCTATATACTATGAGACATTGTCCCATGGTACTTAACGAAACAAATGTAAAAATGAAACAATCCCTTCTTTTACGGAGCTTATATTTTACTGGGGGAAATAATGAATTTATAAAGATAAATGCAAAATACAAGTAATTTTGATTGTTGTTGTGTTTATGTGTATGTGTGCAGGGATGAGGGAATGGGGAGGAACTATCAACTGAGAGAATTAGATACTAGATCCTATTGAAAGAAATGGCAATAGAACCGAGTGTTAAAGGGGGATAGGAATTACAATTTTAATGGGGCGGCATTAATTTTGAGGAAGACTGGAAAGTCTTCATGCAAAAGGTTTGTTTTAAGCTAAAACTTGAAAGAAGCTAGGGAATCCAGGAGCCAGAGATAAAGAAGAAGAAAATTCTAGGCATGGGGAATCAGCCAATAAAAATGCACATTTGGGAAGTAGACTACAAGAGGCAACAAAGGGCCAATGTTGTTGAATAACATGTTTTTAGAGGGAGTGAAGTGAAAAAAACAGGAAAGGTCAAAAGGGTCCAAGTTCTGAAGGGTTTTAAAAGACAGAGGATTTTATATTTGATCTCATATTTAATAGGGAGATACCAGAGTTTATTGAACAAGAGAATGATATTAGACCTACTTAGGAGGATCAAGTTGGTAGCTGAATAGAGAATGAACTAGAGTTGAGAGGGATCTAAGACAGGGAAACCAACCAGCAGAATTTTACAATAGTCTAGATGATGCAGTCTATGTCAGAGTGGTGGCAGTTTCAGAGGAGAAAAGATGGCATATAAGAGAAATGTGAGAAGATGGAATTAACTGACCTTGGCAACAGATTGTCTATAGGTGGTGGGTAAGCGGGAGCGAGGAGTGGAAGATGACACATAGGCAGGTTATACAATATCATGTATAGACCAAATAGGACATTGGCTGGAACATAAAGAGTCTGAGGGGGATTAATTCGCAGTATATAAGGAAATAGTGTTTGAAGATACCTGCAAAGGGATTTAAAAGCCTAACAAGAGTTTGTATTTATTATAGAAGCAATAGAAGGCCAATGAGATTTCCTGAGCAAGTGACTAAGATGATTAGATGTCTACTTTAGGAATGTTACATTGCAGCAGTATCAGATAGAATGGATACAGGGAGACTGGATTCAAGGAGACATATTAAGAAGCAACTGTAATAAGCTAGGTATGAGGTTTTCAGGTAGTGTGGTAGTAGGTAGTAGCAACCACATTGGCATACCTTAGGATGGCTGCTAGCACAGGTTCTTAGATTTGCTTTACTAGGAAAGATAGCCATTTAATTACATTCACTAGCTCAGGGGAAACATCAGTACCTTGAACTTCACAGAAAATAAAAAGAAAATGTTAGCAAAGAAATAAAGATCAACAGACAGGGCTCTGTCTGCCTGAATCAAAGCAATTTTGCTACACACTTTACATACATGGATAGAGAGAACCTTTACATATGAGCAGTTGGAGAGCTCTAAATATAAGGTCACTCAGAATATCAACTAGGGAATCACAAGATCCTTCTCGTAAGTGAGTCCCCAAAGTAAAAATACCAGTTCAGAGAATATATACACTTCTCAGAGTCAGAAGTTATCACAACTCTAGTGACTCAGTGTCTAAATATAAATTAGCACAAAGTGTGAAAGTGTTCCTACAAGCAAGCCTTCCCTATGCATGCTTCTCTTAATGGGCTCCAAGTGAGGTCTAATAATGGGTGGGGAAAATGTTAAATCCCATTAACATTAGAGGTAGTAAACTAAGACAGAGGCTATATGAGTAGGAAGAAAAGGACAGATGAAAGGGATATGGAAATAGAATTAATTGAATTTAACAATTGATTGGATGAAGGCAGGATAAGTAAAGTCAAGAGTGAGGATAACTCTTGGTATATGAAATTGTATACCTGAAAGAATCTTGTTGGTCCCAAAAGAATCCAGTAAGTTAGGAAGAGTGGTTTTATGAGGAAACACACTAAATTATGATTTGGACATGGTGAAAACTTAGGTAGTACTGCTCTATGCAAAGGTGAAAGAATGTACATCTAATGCAAGGGATTATCATAGATTATTAGAATTTCATCTCTAAAGAAAACAATGAAAACAACATTAAAGGCCATTAAATAGTCTCTGAATGAAGAAAAAACTGTTCATGTAAATGCTGTTTGCTATTAAAAATTAGCCTTTGATCTCTAAGTATATAAATTCAAAACAAAAAATTTGGGTTTTTTTGATGTTTCATAAAATTTTGCTAAGGAATAAATTTTTTCTGACATCTTCTTGAAATAAATAAAAGCATATGAAATAAATGCTAAAGTTCCCTGCAATTCAGTTTTTATTAATGCATTGCCATAAGATATTAGTGCTCTTTTTTTTAATTATCCTCCTTAAATGGGGATGAAGGGGAACACAAATAAACCTCCAACTGACTGTTTATCTTTGGAAGGAGCCCCATTGCATACATTAACTTGAATCTGTAATTTGCGAGTCAGTTTTCAGTTCAATTTAACTTGCATTATTAGCTTCATGCATTTACGTGTTTTACTGATAGGAACACACTCTTGAGAATGACATACAGTGAAGAATCAACTTTATCCATGTCTTTTCAGTCATTATCCAATAGCAGTACTAGTAACTTCTCAAAGATGGAAAGCATTGAACAAGAAAAACTGTATACAATCAGAGAAACTGAGGAAGTATGTGACTACTTACTCTATTCACTAGAGACATTAGGAACTTGAGCCTCTGGAATAATCCAGTAAGTAGAGATTTATTCTGTTACCAATTGGTCAGTCAGTTCAGGGTAAGTGTCTTAGAGTTTATCTAACTAATAATGTGGAAATATCTACTCCCTCTTTACCTTAAAGTAATAAAAATACTCAGTATTGCCTCTGAAAAAGTTGATATATATGAACCATCATGAATAATATTCACAGCATAATGATATTGCCAGTGAATTCACTTGGATAAGGATAAGTAATTATAAATTGAGGAGGAAAATGTCAAAAAGAATCAAGATGACAGTCTCAGCACTTATAACAAGCTTGAAAAAAAATTTACACAGAAATTGGAGTTACTCCCTCTGACGAAATAGTCTGACAAGTGAGATCATGCCACATTCAGGTGTTAAACTTTGCATGTTCTGTAGCTTGCAGGTAGGAGGATGCCACATAATGATTAATTCATAGGTATACTAATATTTTGTCAAGGAGCTAATATTTTTAGAGTAACAAATTAATATTTTACCTAACCTATAAAAGTTAAGTAAAAATAAAATAGCCCAGGATTTGGAGTGAAAGAGTTTGAGTTTACATACCATTTGTGTCACATGCTACCTGCCTGTGTGGCCTAAACCTCTCTGGACCTCAGTTTCCTCATCTATAAACTGAGGATTTTGGAGTCAATAATCTCTAATATCCCTTCTTAACTTAATTCTATGATCTATGCCACATTCACTATAATTGGAGAAATAAGAGGGCCATACTTTAAATGTGTGAAATAAAAGCAGTGGGGAGGTAAGGAATTACTTGTCCACTAGAAGACTCTTAATAATTCCCAAGGTAATATTATTCTAGTTTGTTCCGTTTAACCACTGAAACTTTAGGAGCTATTCGTCCCACAGTAAAATAAACACACTGAGATGGGTCCTGGCCAAAGACCACCACAGATCTGGGCTCCTTGACCAGAGGGATTTCACCTAAATGTGTGAGATTAGTCCCTGTTCTGTGGTTGAGGGTTTGAGTATCTTAAAGGGCTGCTTGTTTCCTAGCTTCATGCCTTTCAAAACTGATGAGTTTAGGATTTCACGAGCAGACACTAGGGGAAGCAGGAGATCCTGCCAATTCAGTCATGGACACCAGCAAGTCGTCACCATTGACAATGGCTGCCTTTGTGGCCTGCATTCTTTACCCAGCAGGCTCTGCTGGCCTGACCTCTACCGTGGTTTTTGGTTCCAAAGAATGCTGATCTAGAAAGGGGCCCAAGCGATCCACTGAGAAGCAAAGGGCAAAAGAGAACTCAAAAGCAAAAAAAGTTCCATTTAGCACACAACATGAATACTGTGTTCTCCACTTTTAGGATGAGGTCTCAAAGCATGTAACATTGTAAATTTTTAATGATTTATCCTTTATTCTTGTGGGAAAAAAATACAGACTTGTTTAACTGTATGCTTCTACTTTTTAAAAGAATCACTTTAAAAGTATTGACTTTTGCCTGAAATGTTGAAATGGGTTATAAATCTCTATTTGCCCTGGGTGGGTCCTGGGTACAGAGAGGAGAGAAGACGGATGGGAGAATGACATTTTGATGTGGAATTGAAAAAAAAAAGATAGCCTAATAAACTTAGGTGAAAAGGAATAAATATTGAATTCAGTGTCTGCAATAGCCAGACACTTTAAAAAAAGAACCAGTCTGGCCCCAGCAAGTTGAATAAACAAGTCAAAGCTACTAAATTTACAACTACTAAACTTCTCATCCAGGTTAATATGTCACTGATGGCCATGCCCTGAATATGAGCACTGTGCTCATCTATATACATATGCATATTTTTCCTTCCAAGTAGGTCAGAATTTGATCAAACCATTGCCTATATTTATATTTGTTAGTTTACACCCTAACAAATAGAAGAAATGAGTTTGGAAGGGAAGCATGTGGCCCCAACCCCAAGATGCTGGTGTGAAATCCTTATGACTATGGCTTTGCTCCAAAGTCCTAGAAAATAACTACTATGATTATCTGGTATTATGGATATCAGTGGACCTGAAGTCAGGAAAACTTGGGCTAAAATGGTACCTCATATATTTAATAGTTATGCGACCCTAAGGAAGTTACTTATCTTCAGAGTTGCTCAGTTTCCTGTCTGTCAAATTTGTGGGTTAGACATGACGGTCTTTAAAATCTCTTGCAGTTTGAAATTTATGATCCTACAAGCTTATCTATTATTTGATGCCAACCCTGTGAAAGCTAGAACCCCATAGTCTTGAAGCTCAAAAGACAATATATTTTTTTTCAATTCCTTATTGCCTCATTCACCTGAAATACCAAACAAGAAAACTATTTGCACCATTTTATAGGTGTCTATGAAAGAAACTTAAATTCCCAATCCACACTTACACACATCTAAGGTACATCAATATCCAATTGAAAGAAATCTTTTCACTTCAACATTAATAAGTAGGCAAATAAATATTGATTTGCATACAAACTCTTGCCAAATATAGGCCATACCCCCCCAAATGATATGTCTTAAAAAGATATTGCTGTTGGGGGGAGGGGGAAAGGAGAGGCAGAGAGTCGTGGTGAAGGAGCTACCCTGGATCTGCTGAGCTAAAATGTAAAATGTATACACAACAGTATCATGAACTACATAATGTTGTAAGTATAAACCTCTAAGGAAAGTATAACAGTAATGCTTTTATTGCTCTGTCAATTTTTTTAATCAATGCACATTTTAATCAATACACATTTATGTGTATTTAATATTACGTTGATATAGAGAAAATAAATTGTTGTCCTATGCCCAATCGACAATGAACTTTGAGTGTATTGTTAGACCTTATGCATTAAATAATTTTCTTCATGGCTTAAAAGCAAAAGTGTGAGGATCTCAAGAGTTTGAGCTACAGCCCATGCCTCTCCTTGGAAGTCAAGCTTCCCCAGAGGAAACCTCAAAATTAACTCTGAGAAGAGTAGTACTCTTATTTGCTCTCTCCCACCCCCTCCTCATATTTTCTGTCTCTATGCTCCTAGGCTCAGAGACAAAACTGGAACTCCTTCCTTCCCCCCAACTCAGACAGAAGCACAACTCATGCCTTCATTCCTATCTACTCTTTTGCTCCTGATGTTGAATTACAAAAAAAAAAATACAACTTCTTCAAATAGAGTGATAATTTACAAATAGCAGGCCAAACTCAAGGTGAAGCAGATTCCTAGCTATGGAAACCAGTGCCTATTATTTAGATTAATACTCCTGGAGAGTCTCATATTACCTCATCCTTTAGTATACTCCTTAAACCTTAGGAATAAAGAGAGAAGAAGGAGGACAGGACAGAGGAAGAAAAGAATGGTAGGAGAAAAGAAGGTATGGATATGGCTAAGGAACTTAAGGGTGGTTGAAGGAAGTCCTTTATAGCATTCAAGCAGAAAGGATCTACCTCCCTTGACTTTCAGAATTAGAAGTAAGGGCATCCAGCACTGGTTTTCTAGTAAATGGGATAATGAGGAAGGTCTTGCTATTAAATCCATAGCTGATGCTGCATTTTTCTATCTGAAATTATTATTCCAAAGAGGATGGTTAAAGGAAGTCTATTGTAAAGAGTCCTGGATTTAAAGTCAGGACAAAACATGGTTTCAATCCTACATTAGGCGTTCTCCTGTTGTATGGCCATGGGCAAGTCACTAAATCTCCTTGAGTTTCAACTTCCTTATCTGCAAAAAGTGAAGGCATTACTAAGGTCTCTTCCAGCTCTATATCTATGGTCTTATGATTCCATAATCTCACCAGATAAATGTCAGGCTTCATTAAAAGGCCCCTGGGTGAAGTGTATTGACTTCAAAATTAAGAAAACCTTGATTCAAATCCTGTTTTAGACATACACAAGATATATGGCCTGGATATGACACTTAATTATGTTACTTATGTAGTATAAATGGTAGAGTTGTTGTCCACACACATGATTCATAACAGGAATTTTCTCACCAACAAGTTCCCTGTGCCAATGACCATACAGATTCAGATTGAATGCTAAAATTAAGTTTTCTAAAAGTCAGATGTGAGATTAAAAGAACAAAAAAGATCAGTGTTAAAATTAATATAGCTATCTTTGTAAGGAATTGACTTGTCTATTTCATGCCCCAAAAGATTGAGGAAAGGTGCAGACAGATGAAATAATCCAGTCAGTAGAATAGGAAAGCGACATGTACAATCACAAGGCCAGGGGTGAGGAACCTGTAGCCTCAAAGCCACATGTGGTTCTCTAGGTCCTAAAGTGTGGCACTTTGAGTAAATCCAAACTTCATAGCACAAATACCCTTAATAAAAGGATTTGTTCTATAAAGCTTGGACTCAATCAAAAGGTCACACCTAAGGACCTAGGAGGCCACATGTGTCATCAAGACTACAGGTTCCCTACCTGAGACTAGGTAATAACAAAGGACAAAACCAGACTGATTATTTTGTAATTATGGTGACCAAGATCAGCCCAGAGAAAAGTTGAAGAAATGCCACCATACTTCTTTTTAAGAGGTGAAAGGTTATGAGTGTACATATATCATCAGATGTGGTTAATGTGTGACTTGTTTTTGATAAACCGTTTTCTTTAATATTTTTTAATAATTGAAAGGAGGAATGAAGAAGAGATAGAGAAAGAAATTTAATGTAAAAGTAAAGGACATTATTAAAATAAAATGTCCAATTATTTTCCTCCTGTTTATAATGGGATCTATATTAACAAAAATCTTAGGTCTTCCTTGAACATGAGGAGGCTAAAACATATTTGTTAAATTGATTTTAAATGACTTGAAGTTGGTGGTCATTATCATAATTCTTAACATATACCTCTGCAAAATTCATAGTACAATTCTGTTAACAGCATGGCAATTATTCTCATATTGCAGAGTGGTACACAGCAGCTTAAAGGAGACAAGTGCTCCAGGTCACCCAGCTAGTAGGAATTTCTTTTAATGGGATCAAAGGAATAACATATGAATGGATACCTAAGAAATAATGTCCTGTAGGGGTCTGAGATAAAATAATTTTTTTTAAGTGCACTCGTTATAAATAGTGTCCAATAGAACATGTCCTTATCAGAAGTGTTAGAGTATGCCCGCTGATTTTATGTCAATTTCTACAGAAATGATCAAATGTTACTTTTACTTAAGGTGCCAAGGTCCATTTTTTGCAAATCTCTTTTTTGAAATGTATCTCTATTTCTGACTATAAAAAGACCAATACAACAAATCCTTACTTTTAAGGCTGTCCTCCAACAAGGTATCTTTCCCTCATAAACATGTCAAGATCAGTCAAGATTACTCAAGATATGTAACAACATAGATTACCTCATATTTACAAACATTTGATTACAAATAGTATCAAGCAACACATGAAAGGGAGAAGCCAAAGGTATTTGTACTTGTTATAAAAGAAAACTATTACTTTGAAAAGGCTTTTCTGGATTACTTTCAATTTTGCCATTCACTTAGTATCAATTCTATCATTTGATTTTTCATAACAACCTGATGAGGAAGGTACAACTCTGGTCCTCATCTCTAGATATGGAAACTGAAGCTGAAAGGTTAATGTACTTGCCCTGAATTAAAGAGTTAGTATTTGATGTTCAGTTGAAACCCAGATTTTCTTTATTCCATGGTCACTGGTCTATGCACTATGGCACCATTGCTTCCCAAGTGATAAACTACTCCAATCCCTTCAGTTTACAAAGAGTAAAATAAGATTTAGCTTTTCTCCAAGTGTGGTTCAGAGACCCCACAGGGTTCCCATGACCTTTTCAGGAGGTTTTTGAGGTTGAAACTATTTTCATTATAACATTAAGATTCATAATAATATTGATATTAAAATATTTTAATATGGTAAATATAAATAGATTTAACTCATTAAACAAAAGCACACTGGAGGTCCTCAATTTTCAAGAATGCAAAAGGCTTATTATATGTAAAGATCTGAGAATTTCTGAGTTAGACTTATTCAAGAGCACATCATTAAATAGAGGCAAAACTAAAACACACATTTTCTGACGTCTTTGTCCCACTACACACCATTCTAGGCTCGTTGGTTATATGCCTGTATAAGACTAATCTTAGATAAAATATTCTCTATTAATATTTCCCTTTTTCAATTGTAAACCAATTGATTGTTCCATGTTTGGTTCTCTCTGTTGTTTCTTGGCCTGCATACAGGACATCCTCAGGGTACAAGTAAGATGATTTGGTATTCTCATTTCTTTGAGGACATGCCACATTTTGCTATGATCCACACAAAGGCTTTAGTGTAGTCAATGAATAAGAAATAGATATTTTTTCCCCTTGGGACTACCTTGATTTCTCCATAAACCTGTAAATATTGGCAAATTGGCCCCTAGTTTTTCTAATTTTTTTAAAGCAGCCTGTTCTGATAATTCTCAGTCACATATTACTAAGGCCTAATTTACAGAATCTTTAGCATAACCTTTCTGGCATGTGAAATTAGCACAATTGCATGATAATTTGAATATTCCTTGGCATTGCCATTCTTTGGGATTGGGACACAAACTAATCTTTTCCAATCCAGTGTCCACTGTTGTGTTTTCCAAATCTGCTGTCTACTGAATGCGGTACTTTTAACAGAACCATATTTTAGCATTTTAAAGTTTAGCTGGAATTATGTCACATCCACTAGTGATATTGTTAGCAATGCTTCCTAAGGCCAACTTGACTTCATTGTCCAGTATGTCTGATTATAGAACAATAACCACACCATGGTGGTTATTGGTGAGATTAAGATCTTTCCTATATAGTTCTTTCTTGTATTCTTGCTACCTCTTTTTAATTGCTTCTGCTTCTATTAAATCCATAACATTTTTGTCTTTTATCATGCCTGTGTTTGTATGTAGCTTTCCCTTGGTGTCTCTAATTTTCTTCAAGAGATCTCTTTTATTTGGGGTGGTGGTGGAGGGGGCATTCATATACTTTATTCTTTTTCTACTCCAAGTGATATTTCCTTAAGTGGCTTTAATCAATATTCATCAGAGTATATCCCAGAAACTTTCTCCCACAACCATGAGGACAAGAACAATCTGTTTATTAGGTGTTGTGAAATATATATGCATGTGTGCATGTGTGTGTATTTATATGTATATGTATATACCTATGTGTATATATATATGTGTGTAGGAATGTAGGTATGTAGGTACAGATATAGGTATGTATATATACACATATATACATATATGTATGCACATATCTACATATACACACATATGCATTTCACATTTTCCTATTTTTTCATTCTTTTGGTTCTCTGTTTTTAATTTCTTGACTTCTTATAAAGTCATTAGCTTCCATTTGCTCCATTTTAATTTTTTAAGGAATTCTTTTCTTCAGTGAGCTTTTGGACCTTCTTCTCCATTTGACTAAATCTGCTTGTTAAAGCATTCTTCTCCTCATTGCCTTTTTGGACTCCTTTTACCATTTGGGTTAGTCTATATTTTAAGATGTTATTTCCTTTAGTATTTTTTGGGTGTCTTTTAGGGATCTTTTGCCTTTATTTCATGATTTTCTTGCATCACTCTCATTTCTCTTCCCAATTTTTCCTCTACTTTTCTTACTTGATTTTCAAAATCCTTTTTGAGCTCCTCCATGGCCTATGACCAATTCATATTTTTCTTGAAGGCTTTTGATCTAGGAGCTTTGACTTTGTTGTCTTCTACTGGTTTTATAGTTTTATCTTCCTTTTGAACAAAGTAAGATCATATATAGTCTGATTTTTTTTCCTGCTGTTTGCTCATTTTCCCAGTCAATTACTAAACACTGGCAAAGCAAGAAAATTCTGCCTCAGTGCCATCAAAAAGATCTCTGCAATCCCCCTCTTATCAGCCACTCAATACCCCTAACTTCTGTGGGCTGAAAGCTTCAGAATCAGTCACTGCCACTGCTGCCACCTTGGGGCTGGAGCCAGACCATGCTCCTTTTTCACTGAGGTCCAAAAAACCTTTCCCACTGACCTTCTAAGTTATCTTTGGTGTTTGTGGGTTGAGAAGTCTGGGAACCACCACAACTGCCTCTGATTCAGTCCCCTGAGGCCTGCTCAGGCCCTGTCTGTGCCGGCATGGCCCACGCTAGACTGTGTTCTTCTCCCAGCCTGGTGCAATAGACCTTTCCTGTTGACCTTCCAGGTTATCTTGGACTGGAAATTTGATTCGCTCTGTCATTTTGTGGATTCTACTACTCTAGAATTTGTTTAGAATCATTTTTACAGGTATTTGGAGGGGTTTGGGGGATAGCTCAAACAAGTCCCTGGTTTTACTCCACCTCTATCTTTTGTCTTTCTTATTCTATTGTTTTCTTAACTTCCTTTGCATTGCTCATTTAAGAAAAAAAAATATCTCTCCTTGCTATTCTCTGGAATTCTGCCTTAATTTGGGAATATTTGTCCCTTTCTCCTTTAACTTTCAGTTTCTTTCTTTCTTCACCTATTTGTAAAGCCTCTTCAGACAGCCATTTTACTCCCTTGTTCTTTTGTTTTCCTTTGGAATGTTTTTGTTGTTGCTACTTCCTGTGTAACATTGAGAACCCCAGTTCTCTGTTCTTCAAGCACTCTATTTACAGGCTACTATATCTAATCCTTTAAATCTATTCATCATCTCTACTTCATTTATGGTCTGAAGTTTTTCCCTGCTTTCTTCAATTAAAGTCTGAACTTTGCAATAAGAAGTTCACAATCTGAGGCACAGTCAACACCAGGTCTTTTTTTAAAGTTATTGTAAAAAGCTTCACCTTTGGTCGCAAAGTACATGATCAATCTTATTTCTATATTGACTCTCAGATGATGTCCATCTGTAGAGTCACCTTTTAAGTTGTTGAAAAGTCATATTTGTTATGACCAGTCATTATCTTGCCAAAACTCTGAGTCTCTCCCTGCTTCATTTGTTACTCCAAGGCCAATCTTGCCTGTTATTCCAATTACCTTTTGATTTACTATTTTAGCATCCCAAACCCCATGATGAATATGACATCATTTGTTACTGTTACTTCTAAAAGGAGTTGAATGTCTTCATAAGACTGATCAACTTTAGCCTGTTCAGTCTCAGTGGTTGGAGCATATTCTTGTATTACTGTGACGTTAAATGGTTTGTCTTGGATTCAAACAGACATCAGTCAATACTTTTCGATATTAGACCCCAATATTGCTTTTCTCAATCTTGTATTGATTATGAGAGCTATTACATCTCTCCTAAAGGATTCTTGCCCACATGTGTAGTGATCATGTGAATTCTCCCATTCATGTTCATTTACATTCACTTAAATACCCAAGATGTAGATATTTAATCTTTCCATCTCTAGTTTGACCACATCTAGATTACCACGATTTGTAGATCTTACATTTCTGGTTCCTGTGCAATATTGATCCTTAAAGCATCAGACTTTCTTTTCATCCCCAAATGTGTCTTCAGCTGAGCATCCTTTGAGCTTTGGCCCAGCTAATTCATTACTACTAGAAATATTTGTAGTTGCCTTTTGCTCTTACCCAATGACATATTGGACATTTTCCAATCTGAGGGACTCATTTTCTGAAGACATCTGTTTGATCCTTTTAGTGTTATCCATGGGGTTTTCTTGGAAAATAGACTGAAGTGATTTGCCATTTCCTTCTCCTGTGGATCACCATTTGTTTGATCTCTAAACTGTCATTTATCTGTCTTGGGTAACTGTGTATGACATAGCTCATAAGATGATTCTTGAAAGTGAAAGGAGAGTGTAAAAGCTGTATTGAAACTTAATATAGAAACAAACAAATTAAGGTCGTAATAACTGATTCAGTCACTTCATGGCAAATAGAGGGAGAAGAAATGGAAGCAATATCAGATTTTATATTCTTGAGTTCAAAGATTATTGCCCATGGTGACTGTAGCCATGAAATTCATAGAAACTTGCTCTTTGGAAGGAAAATTGGCATATCTGGATAGCATACTAAAAATCAAAGACATATATATATATATATATATATATAATATTAAAAGGCCAGGTGGCTCAGTGGGTAAGAGCACTAGCTCCAGTGTTGGATGACCTGGGGATCAAATCCAGGATCAGATACTTAGCACCACACCCAGAAATAACTAGCCGTGTAACCTTGAGCAAGTTACTTAACCCTGATTGCTTTAAAACAAAACAAATAAAATACTAAAAGAACTTAATTCAGATCATTCATTGGAAGGTTAAATACTAAAGCTGAAGCTTAAAACTTTGCTGACAAAATGAGGAGAACTCATTGGAAAAGATCTTGGTATTAGAGAATATTAAAGGCAAAAGGAATAAGCAAAAATGCATGAGATGGATTGATAGCATCATGGAAATAATGAACATGAACCTGGACAGAATTTGAGAGTTAGTGGAGGATAGAAGGGACAGACATGCTATGGTCATAAAGAATCAGACATGACTGAACTACTTAACAACAACAATGATATTTCCTTTATATTGAGGCAAAAGGTAAGTGTGTCTCAAAACTCTTTAAAAAATTTCATTCTGTCACTACTGATTTTTTTGTTCTTTATGGGCTTTTTGGACACAAAGGAATATAGACAAGATGTAAGAGCTGACAGACTGTAATTTCCTTGGATAGAATGTAAGCGTCCTGATTTCAAAAACTCTTTTGTTTCATTTTTTGTCTTTGTATCCCATTGTCTTAGCAGTGCTAAACATGGAGTAGGTATATAATTATACTTGTTAATTTAGTGACTGATTAGAGTGATCTCTTATTTCCAAGATAAATTGCTTGACTTCTGAAATCTTTAGTCTGAGGTCTTCAGTGGACTTCCAGGTCCGTTATTTGAATTAGTTGTGATATGCAATGCCCTTAGGTTCACTACCTAGCAAAAGATCACATTTCACTATTTAACTTCAGAATAACAACTTCTGCTGTGTAGTTTTCGAAACATTCTGAACTGATGATCGGTTTTCAGAAGCAACTCGACAGAATCTGAAAACACTTGTCCACACCAAGTATTAAAACAATCCTTTGGGATGGGACTCATTTTCAAAGAGAGAGAAGCCTGCTCCGTAATGACACCTGTAATGACTGTAACAGCTTTTATCTTATGCTTATGAATGAGTTCCCGGGGACCAAGACTCAGCAAGTTGTCAGTTCTTTGATGAGTCATCTAGTAATTGTTAGGTAATTCTCCAATGTGAATTTGCAATATAACAAATAAAAGCTGGGATTTCTTAGTTATAGAATATGTTTTCTGTCTCAATGTCTCTATATCTCTGTCTTTCTGTGTCTCTTTTTGTCTCTGTCTCTCTCTGTTTCACACACACATTCACACATGCACGCACACACACACACACACAAATGAAAGAGACAAAGAGATGGATTCCTTGGCATGTCAGCTGTGGGACTATCTAATTTCCCTTCTGATTCCTGACTCCCTTCACAGTTTTGGAAAACCAAATGAAACCTCCCTAACCAGATGTTTTTTCTTTAGAATAAGTGCTTTTCTAGTTGTTCCCCAAAGGGATGTAGATCATTCATTAACTATTAACTTTCCTGATTGATATTTGTGTAACATTGGATAATTTGGTATTCTCCTCTCTAAATGAAAATTATCTGTTTATCTTTCCATTGGTCTATCAATTTATCTCTACCATCTATCAATCATCTATTCTGGGGTGTTGAGGGAGACTTGCACCTCTGGTAAGAGGGCTTGCTGAACCCTTTCCAGGGCTGCTTATTTACCTTTGTTTTTAACTTGTCACCCAAACCTTTTGCCTCTGGCTCCAAGAAGCTATAGCATGTACAGGGGCTACATCCCAGTAAAACAATTTTGGCAAACAGGCTAAATCTGGTTAAGGGTAACCAACAGTCCTCAAAACCATAGAGGAGGTAGGGAAATATCTACCTCACACTTGTGAACTGCCCCCCCCCCCACCATGGGAATCGGCAAATGAGAACAATTTGTTCCAACGGCCTTAAAGCTGCTGAAACAAGAGTTATGGAGGCCTTAGAGCTTGGTCAAACATGGAAGACACTAAGATGATCCACTGCATCCTGGACCATCACCCGTCATCCTGACCTTGTTCTGCCACTGGATGTTGATGACTGAAAGAGTAAGACTGATGACTTTATGCAACTCTGACTCACTTAAATATAATTCACACATAAATCATCATCTATTATATCATGTTATGTGTTATATGAACACCCTTGCCAATAATTTGTGGGGATTCAGAAAACTGTAGCAAAAACAGAGAAATCTTTATTGCTCTTTCTCGAGAAAGGGCACTCCCAGAGCACCTAAAATGGCACTGAAGGAGGAGTACAAATTGCAGAAGCTCACAGGCTTCTATTATCCTAATCCTAACCCCACCTCCAACCTCCCTCCCACCTTACCATTGGTTGGTAAGGCAAGCTCACAATCTTTTTGCTAATACTACCCAATTGGCACAAAACAATCTCAATTCATTACCATAATTATTACTAGTGAGGCTCTAATTTTGTTAGATAGTATACATAATACATGAGGTTCACTAAGCAAGCCCCGTAACAAACCCAAAATACTACCCCCCCCACCAGGTCAACCTAGATGTGTCCTTATCTGGGCCTGAGTGTCCCAAGGCAGCTGTCTGCTTTGTAATTGGTCAAACCCATCTGCCGCTGAGTTCTCTGGGAACTGGGAACCCAACTTCTTCCCAAGGTTACTGCCTCAACTGTCTGGTACTTTTTATCAGTAGTCTTGTTTCAGCAGTCCTAAATTCTGTAAAAACTTAACCCTTTGCCTGAACTTAGTTACAAAGTATAAAGGAGAAATAAGAATCTAATAGGATGTTCAGAATGGGGAAACTTCATTGCAAGTCATCTTTAACAATAATTTTAATTCCTTATCTCATCTATAAAATGAGCTTAAAATAGCACCTACCTCACAGGATGGCTGTGAAGACCAAATAAGAATATTTGTTAATTGATTAGCACAGTATTTGGCACATAGTAGGTACAATACAAATGTTAGTTATTGTTATAATACTATTTTCATCTTCAGTAAAATTAATACAAACTATCTTTGCTGATTTTATGAATTAGAAAAAGAAGATTAAGGTGAAAACAATTTTCCTGAGGAACTTCTGTAAGAAGAGCCCTTGACTTGGATTAGGAAAATTTTGTTTTGTTTTGTTTTTCAATAGCTAGACTGCTAACTAGCTACAACATTAGATGAGTCATTATCTGGGAGCCTCAATTTCTTTTTTATGTATTAAATGGGATTAATATTTTCATAGTTGTCCTACTTATGTCCCAATATTTTTGAGAGCATCCAGTCAGATCATATATGGGAATCTATATAGTAAGATATGTACTATGAACATGTTATCACTAAAACATCCTAACTACATAAAAAGTGAACATTTTTGCACTGTAGAAATACAGAAATTATAAAAGTTATCATCAACCTTCCTTTCTAATCCTTTCTCCTACTACTTTCTTTCACATACTCCTACCAAACTTGACCAGAACATGAATTGCATTCTCATGTGTCTTTGCTCAGCCTATTCCCTATACCTCTCTCCCTATTCTTACATTGAAACCAAATACTTTAAAGTCCAATTCAAAAAGCATGTCCTAAACTTTCCCTTCCTCTCATGGTTGGTTACTGACTTTTTTCCATAAGATCTTCCATGCATTTTTTTAAAATTTGTGTGTGTGTGTGTGTGTGTGTATTTCTAATATGCACATATACATAGAGCAAATGAATAACAAAAAACACTGACTCTGGATTCACCAAACCTGAGTTCAAATCCCATTACTGGTATTTACTACCTTTGTAAATTTGGGCAAATCCCCTCCGTGAGCATCAATGTCCTTTTTAAATGAATGGTATCAACTAAATGGCCCCTCAAGTTCCTTCCACCTATATAGTTATAACCTCATGGTTAACACTGTGCATAAATATCTCACTGATTTTCTGAATTTTTCTTTGATTTGAAAAAAAAGTAATTGAGACGTCCCTATGGATTATGATGGAGACTGGAAGTAATCCAACATCTGGCAGATGCTTTCTACATAATAGGCAATAAGTAAATCAGATGTAATATGTTTAAAATGCTTTGCAAACTTTAAAGCAATATATAAATGCAAATTATTTTATTATTTTCCATTGAGAGTTAAATAAAACAGGCATTTGGGGATCAGAGAGGATGGATAAATGATATAAACCCAATGTGATAGCTAGAGAGATCCACCATGCATATTTTTTTTTATTATCAAGAACTCACTGACTGTGACACAGTTCTCCATCCCTCCCCTAGATCTGGTTTTACCAGTGCCTCTTGGGCATTCTTTTCCCATGTAAAATCTACTCATGACCTATAATTGTGACACAGCTATAACATCTCCTACATTTCTTTCCTCGTTCTCCTTACCACCAAAAGGGCATTGAGATACAGAATTGTATACATTCTCAGAGCTTAGTGGAGTGTCCTAGTTTGATCCTAGATTTTTTCCATATTTCCACATTGCAGGCAATATTTTCCATGGATTTGTACCTAGATTAATTCATACACTATAAGATATCTATGCCATGATGTAATGGCAAGCACAGAAATAGTTCACACCTTGTTTCAGCTATTGAATTTAACACCTTGTTTCAGTTCAAGTTCCTTTTGAGACATATCAAATCTGTAAAGGAACAGAACATGTGAACCCCACAACTTGTGAACCCTAGAATTCATGAACTCCTGTAACAGGAAGGGGAGGAGCTAATAACCATATATAAGGAGAATTTCCAGGCTAGAGACAGCAGAACTAAGAAGAGGTCTCTGGGGGTAGCAGAGTCAAGAAGGAGAAAACTTGTGGTATCCTGGCACTCTGTTTGTCTTCTCTGTCTTTGTTGATGTTTGTTTGTGACACTTTATTCAGAAGCCCTGGGACCTTGCTGAAAGCGCAGAAAGAGGATTTTCTGATTGTGTGTCCACAGAAGTCTGGGAAGAGGGTTTTGGAGGTCCTGGGACTTTACTGATGATTTGAGGTGACCTCTTGAACCTTGTTTGCGGGTTTGTGCTGATTTTTATGTTGATGATTTGTGTTGAGTTCTCAGACCTTATTGGTGGGTCTGAGTTGATTTCACAGGCAGATAGTGAATTGATGATGGTGCTGACACTGTGCATGAATATTTTTGTTGCTCTGCCAAGCTTTGTCTTCCCAGAAACAGGAACTGTGAAAGACTTGAGGTGTACTGGACACTGTGAACTTCAGTATGGAATGGAAATTGGATGAAGAACTGGACAAGGAGGGGAGGCTAGGTGGCTAAGTGAATAGAGCACTGGCCCTGGAGTCAGGAGGACCTGGGTTCTGATTCGGCCTCAGACACTTAACACGCACACACACACACACACACACACTCATATACACACACAAAACTAGCCATGCGACCTTGGGCAAGTCACTTAACCCTAACTGCCCTCCAAAAAGCAAAAAAAAAAAAAAAGAACTGGAGAAGGAGTTGGACAAGGAACTGAGAGCTGCCTGCCTTTGAATCCAGGTGACAGTTGGAGCTGGGACCATGGAAGAGGAACCATGGAAGCTGAGAACCATCCTCAAGTCAAGCTGAAAGAAGACTTTACTTGGATACTGTGTACTTATTGAGAAGAGTATGATTTACTTTGACTTAGGGGTGGAGAACTTTGACTTTTGTACTTTGTGATTGAATTAAAGATTTTGTGATTTACTAAATGAATGTACTTTATTGAAAACTATGTGAGCACTTGGTTGAAAACTATGTGGCCATTTTAGTGATAAGTGTTGAGTTATGACATGGTGAAAGCTATATTTTGATTTTCTGTGATAAGCTGTAACATTATGAATGCTGTACCTTGATTTTCTGTGAATGTCTTGCTCTGATTTGTTATTGAATAAATAGAAAGTTTGCTATACCATGTAATCAGAACCTAGAAAACTGTTCACAGCAGCAGTACTCTGGAAAGCTGCTCATGCTTGATTTATACATGTTGTGCTCAGAAATCTCAGCTTGATTTTCAATTACACTGTTTCCTTACAACCCAGACTCAAAGACTTCTTTCATCAAGTCAGTCTCTGTGACCACAATGCCAACTTTTCATACAGTGAAAAGAGCACTGGATTTGTAGTCATTCAGCTTGAGTTTGAATCCTGGCTTTGCCATTTTCTTATCACCTCTCTGACCATGTGCAAGGCATTTCCTTCTTCTGGGCCTCAATTTACTCATCTCTAGAATGAATGTGTTGGACAGATGACTTCTGAGGATTCCTTGAGGAGTCTATGAACTTTATGAAGTCCTACGAACTCTAAATACCTTCAAAACTCCATAAAAAAAATATTCAGAAACCCAAACCCTCATTGTAACACCAGTGACCACCAGCATTAAAAGAACATTATGATACTGTAAATAACTGGAGAATATTATGTTGTTACTAATGGCTGTGTGTAGTAATATGCCCATGTTTCCTTCCCCACATAATGACTGTTTTTTAATTTGGTCATCCCCCAAACATAGCAATTATATATTCACATATAAGTTTAACTAAATACATGATAGATCAAAGTGCTTCATGGTTGATGGCCTTTCATAGAAGTATATTTGATAAAACCCAATCCCACAAGTATAAGAGCACCTCAAAGAAATAAGTCCATTCTCTAAATAGCTTTTTTTTTCTTGAAATTATCAGTCAAACATCATTCATTTAGCAGCTTCCAACATAATATAATGTCTTACAGGCAAAGTAATTAGGGTCAAATTTTCTTTGTCAAACAAAAAAAAAATCTTATAACTGATATCTGGTGGTATTCTTGGTACTGTTTTACTTTAAAAATCCACTTAGCACCATTCCTTGAGTAATTTGAAAATTGATGTAGTGAACAATATGTCCATGGTGGTAAAGAAACTCAGAACTATATTTTTACCTTTCATAAAGTTATTTTATAAATTACTTTTCCAATTGAGCCATTTAGCAAGCAAATGTCTCCATCTTGGATTTGGGTGATGTTTATGCCTGTGTTTGTTCATAGTGCCTTGTGCTCAGTAGGAGATAATTAGACTAAGAATACAATGAGATCCAGAGCTCTCTTTACTGGTAAGAAAAATGGCATCTAGTTAAATAGATTCAGTTGTTTCAGAAAGCCCTATCAGCCACAGATGTGCTTTTGTTTCCAAAATACTTTATTGATCTTCATTATTTTACCCTCTTCACTTTGACAAATATTATTGAGCTGTGTTTTTGTCTTGCATAAACATTTAAAAAACATGTCTGCAAGGAATAATTCCACACCTTGGGATTGGGATAGAGTTTCTTGCTAATGATTGAACAAGAATTCTGGCAAAAACTCAACAAAAAAACAGTAATACATTTCTCCATTTATTTTATTTCCTGTGATAGAAGTTAAACAAATATTTTCACTTGAAAATCCTAATTCAGCAATTTCTATTTAGGTGAGAATTATCTCTATCGTGACAGAAGACCCTCACTCTAACTTCAACATTAGTAAAAATAATAAACAATAATTATTTAATTTATATAGCATTGTATTACTAATAAAGCACTTTATACATGATATGTTATTTCATGCTTACAACAATTTGAGGTAATGTTACTAATATCTGATTTTTTGGTGTGTTTCTGTTCACTTGTTTCAGCCATGTCTGACTCTCCATAAACCCCTTTGAGATTTCCTTGACAAATATACTGTGGAGTGGTTTGCCACTTGTTTTTCCTCATTTTGCACATAAGGAAACTGAAGCAAACAGTGTTAAATGACTTTCCCAGGGGCACACAGCTATTAAAACTGTGAGACTAGATTTGAACTGAGGAAGATGAATTTTCCTGACTCCAGACCTACCACTCTGTCTACTGAGTCACTTAGGTGAGTAGATTTTTGAGGAGGTCATTACAGATAAAGTATTTTTTTTCTTGGAGATGTTAAAAAAAATTTCAGGGTCATTTTCCTTTAATTCTTTCTAATATACTTCCTTCAGGTCTTCATTATCTCTATTTCAATTCCTTTAGCTACTTTTTTCTTTTTGCTCCCTTCAGGATGGCATTCACACTCTAGACTGGGGGTCTAAAAGGAGAGGAAATCCCCTTCTCCCCTCAAGAGGTGTTTTTTTTTATCATGAATGTCATCTGCTTCTACAGGGCCCAGATATTTAAAGCTCCAAAGGGATAGCCAGTCTTCAGTCTACCCTATATACACAATCAGAAGATAATAGAGTTATATAAGCCTGGACAAGAAGACACCTTAGATATCATCTAAGCAACCCTCTTCACTTTACAAATGAGGACCAAGAGACCTAGAAAAGTTAAATGAGTTAAATGCCATACCAAGGGTCATACATGTAGTGTCAGAATTAGGATTTGAAAGAAAATCTTCTGACTCAAAAGTTTCTTTTTGCTACAAAGTGTGCAATGTTGTGTCTTCATTCACAGGTGTTTAAAATTATTAAAGGGATCTTTAGATGATAATAACTATCAATATTTTGTCATCTGTTACAATATCCATTAGGATTTGGGGGTGAGGTGGGGAATCAATACCATTTCCCTTACACAATCACTTGTCAAGTATTATTCATTCCACTTACTTACAGCTGACCCATCCTTTACATTCCTTTTGTCACCAACCTATTTCAGATCTGTACTAGCTCTTTCTAGACTATGACAATAGGGTTCTGGTTGTTCTCCCAGCATCTAGTTCACTTGATACATCTTCCCATTGCAAGCTATCCTGCATATATGTATATCATAATTATTTTAAAGCCACAGCTTTGTCTGTGTTGCTTTCTTTTAAATATCCCAAAGGCTTCCTGTTGTTCATAAAGCAGTGTACATTCTCTTCAACTGAACTCAGCATCATCTGTGATATAATACCAAATTATTTTTCTAGTCTAAGCCCCTGTACTTTATGGTCTAGTCAGTTTTACTTCTTGTTCTCGGAATGCATTCCACATTGTCCTGTCTATGAACTTTTTCTTTATTCTTTCCTCCACTGGATTGTCCTGCCTATAATCCCAACTCAATCTTTACTTACTAAAATCCTTACCATCCTCAATGACCAGGTCAAATGCTGCCTTTTCCAGGAAAACTTCCTACATGTCCTTAATCAGAAGGCAATAGTCTTTACTCTGTCATTCCATTGTGGCATTTTGAATTTCTATCATGGAACCTAAGGTGTTCTGCTGAAACAACAGTATCTGTAGATGGAGCAGGGAAAGCGGGCTGTCAGTATGTCTGTGCACTTTCCTGTCCTCACTCTTCCTTCTCTGCATCCCTCAACTAGATTATAAGCTTTATTTTTTAAAGAATTTTATTTTAGATCCAAACACCAAAACACAAATACTGAACAGAGAAAAGAAGCAAAAAACATATAATAAACTTAAATATTGGAACTTAAATGCAAAGAAAGAAAAAAAGCACATGATGTGCATAGCAGAACAAAAGAGAATTCAAAATTTGTAACAATAAGTTTTCATTTCCTTTTTTCTTTTGGAGGGCAATTGGGGTTAAGTAACTTGCCCAACGATGCACAGCTACTCTTTCTGTGTTCTGGAACTGAACTCTGGCCCTCTTCATTCCCAGGCAGTGCTTTACTCACTGCACCATCTAGCTGCCCCTAATAAGTTTTCATTTCAAGAAAGCCTGTATGGTAAAGAATAACACTGTGTTGAGAACTGTCCATCTTTTCTTTGTTTCCTTATTTTTTCTTTTGCCCTCTGTTGTGTGCTTTTTAACTTTGTTCTTTTTCCCCTCCCCACAAGGAGGCTACAATTAAGTTTGGATATGTTTCTCTATTGCTATTGCTATTTACATATACATAAATGTTTATATACATACATATATAGACATAATTTTACAAACAAAATTTTTTCCTGATCTGTTTTTATGTTTGTGCATATCAATTGTTTCCTATCTCTCCTGCCTCCTCTACTTTACTTCTATCCAGTACCTTACCCTCCTATTACTTGCCTACCCCGCTCCAAGGATCCCTCCCCTATCCTCCCATTCCCATAAATCTAAATGCCCTTCAATACTCCCCTTTTACCTATTCCCTCACCCTCCCTTGTGAAGATCATTCCCTTGTCCTCTCCCCCTCCCTATGCCCCTACTATTTTATCTCTTCTGAATTTAGAAGACTTTTATACTCTTCTAAATATTTGTGTATTGTTCCCTTTTAAACCCATCCCCAAAGAAAGGAGATTACCAGAACTAACAGCCCTCCTCCGCCATCTAATTCCTCTGTATCAAATCTTTCTCTCACACCTTATTTGTATAAAATTCTCTTTTTAGTTGTGCCTAAATGACTTTTCTCTTAAGATTCATATCATACTCAGGTTTAGCCCAAATCTTTCTTATGAACTGTGGAATTATTAATAAGAATCTTAGACATGAATTTACATATATATATATATACATATAGTAAACAGTCTGTCCCTATTGAATCCCTTGTAATCAGCTATTATATGTACCTTATATTTCTCTTGACTCTTGTATGTTAAATCTTCTATTAAGTTCAGCTGTAATATTTTTTAACAAAGTCTTGAAACTCTGAGATTTGATGAAATGTCCATTTTTTTCCTTCAGAATCATGCTGAACTTTGCAGGGGTATGATATTTTCTGCCAGAACCCCAGTTCTTTTGCTCTTCAACATATAGCTTTCCAAGACCTGAAGTCCTTTCATGTCTCCAATGTTAAGTCTTGTGTGACTCTGTGGTATATTTGAATTGTTTTATTTCTGTTGTTGTTTTTTTTAAATTTATTTTTGGTTTTCAATATTCATTCCACAAGGTTTTGAGTTACAAATTTTCTCCCCATCTTTTGCCTACCCCCACCCAAAAAGAATGATCCTATTGAATGCCCCTTCCCCCAGCTCTCTTACTATGCTCCCCCATCTCCCCATCTGACTTTCTAGTAGGGCAAGATATATTTCTATACCTCAGTGCCCATATGTCTTATTTCCTAGTTGCAAGTAAAATATTATATATATATATATGTATGTATATATATATATATATATTAACATTTGATTTTAAAACTTTGATTTCCAGATTCTTTCCCTTCTTCCCTTGTCATGCACCCCTACTGGGAGGAAAATCAATTCAATATAGGTTATACATGTGTAGTTATACAAACATTTCCATAGTAGATATCTTGTGAAAGAATGAATATTTTCCTCCATCCTTTCTGGCATGCCACTTATTTTATTTTCTACTTTGACATTGTCCCTCTTTGTACTTCTAACTACCACCCCCAAAATCTGCCCTTCCTTCTATGATGCCCCCTCTTGTCCCCTTCCCTCTACTTTCTTGTAGGATAAGATATCCAATTTAGTGTGTATGTTATTTCCTCCTTAAGACAAATTCAATGAAAGTAAGATTGACCCATTCCCTTTTGCTTTCCTGTTATTCCCCTCCATTGTAAATTTTCTCTTGCCTCTTTTATATGAGGTAATTTGCCCTATTCTATCTCTCCCTATCACCTCTCATTATATTCCTCTCTCACCTCTCAATTTATTTTTTATATATCATCCCTTGCTATTCAACTGATCCTGTGCCCTCTGTCTATGTATAGATGTACACATATATACACACATATGTATACACATATAACCTCCTATATAAATATATATGTATGTATGTATACATGCATATACATACAAATCCCCAACAATTATCCTCATACTGAGAAAAGGCTAGTGAGTTCCAATTATTATTTTAATATGTAGGAATGTAAATAGTGCAATTTTAATAAGTTCCTTATGATTTCTTTTCCATGTTTATCTTCTCATGCTTCTCTCGCTTCTTTTATTTGAAAGTCAAATTTTCTATTCAGCTCTGTTTTTTTTTCATCAAGAATGCTTGAAAGACCTCTATTTCATTGAATGACCATATTTTCCCCTGAAACATTATACTTAGTTTTGCTGGGTAGGTGATTCTTTGTTTTAATCCTAGGTCCTTTGACCTCTGGAATATCATATTCCAAGTCCTTCAATCCCTTAATGTAGAAGCTGCTAGATCTTGTGTTATGCTGGTTGTGTTTCCACAATACTCAAATTATTTCTTCCCAGCTGTATGTAAAATTTTCTCCTTGATCTGGGAACTCTGGAATTTGGCTATAATATTCCTAAGAGTTTTCTTTTCAGGATCTTTCTCAAGATGTGATCAGTGAATTCTTTCAATTTCTATTTTGCCTTATGTATATGTATGTTCTAAAATATCAGAGAAATTTTCCTTGAGAATGTCTTGAAGGATGATTTCTAGCTTCTTTTTTTTGATCATGGTTTTCAGGTAGCCCAGTAATTTTTAAATTATTTCTCCCGGATCTCTTTTGCAGGTCAGTGGTTTTTCCAATGAGATATTCCACATTGCCTTCTATTTTTTCATTTGCTTGGATCTGTTTTATATCATCTTGATTTATCATAAAGTCATTGGCTTCCATTAGCTCCAATCTAATTTTGAAGGAATTATTCTTTTCAGTGAGTTTTTGAAATTCCTTTTCCATCTGGTAAAATTAACTTTTTAAGGCATTCTCCTTGTCATTGGCTTTTTGGGACTCTTTTTCCATTTGAGTTAATCTGTTTTTTAAGGTGTGATGTTTCTAAGTCAAGCTGCTGACTTTCATTTTATAATTTTCTTGCATTGTTCTCATTTTTCTTCCCAATTTTTCCTCTACTTCTCTTATCTGCTTCTTAAGGTCCTCTATGGCCTGTAACCAGCTTGTATTTTCCTTTGAAGCTTTTGGTGCAGGAGTTGTGACTTCACTGTCTTCCTCCTGTTCCTTGCTTTGCTCCTTTTTGTCCCCAAAGGAAGAGTCTAATGTTGGAATCTTCTGTCTGCTTTCTTTCTTTTGCCTGGTCATGTTGCTCCTCAGTCACTTGACCCCTTGGCTTTTTGCTACAGTAGGACTCTGCCACCAGACAGGGGAGCTTTTGTCCCAAACCCTGGGGTTTTCTCAGCTGCTGGAGGTATTAGATGGGTGCCCTCTCTGAGGTCTCCACATGCTCTGGCAAGCTGGTCACACACCCCAGGGCCTCCATCATAGACTGCAATCCAGATCCAAGAAGGTTAAAGCAAGAGCGATTACCCCTCAGACTAGTGTTTGGTCCCCCTACAGTCTGCAGGTCAGGAGCTGAAGCTGCAATGTGGTGCCAGCTGCTCAGCCAAGGCTGTGCAGTGGCTTCTCACCCTTGGAGCAAAAGCTGATGCACTCTCATCTACTGGTCCCAAGGTCAACACTGCACTGACCTCTTACTTTATCCTTCGCATCTATGTGTTGATAATTCTGGATTGCCCCAGCTGCTGGTGACCTGGAGTCCCTCCAGCCAGTGTCTGGTCAGGCCCGCCCTGGGGCTAAAACCTCAGGCTCATGGAGGTCTGGGCTCGGTTCCCAGACCAGCCTGCTGGGCTGTCCTCAGTGGGAGGTTAGCTTCTCTGTGTCATTTTGTGGGTTCTGTAGATCCAAAGTTTGTTCAGAGTCCCCTTTTACATGAATTGGGGAAGGTGGAAGCTGGAGCCGGTGGAGGTCCTGTTTCTACTCCCTTCCTTAAGATTCTTAATTTCCTTTTCTAATTTATTGACTTTCTTTTCATAATCTTGTTTTTCTTTGATTATTCTTTAAAAATTTTTTCATCTATTTCTGTCATTTGATTTTTAGTCTCTTTTGAGAACTTTTATGAATTCTTTTTGGCAGGTGACCATTTGAAATTACTTTTTGGGGGTCTCTTTACTTCAATCTTCTGCTCTGCAGATGGTCCCCAGTCATCTTTATTCCCACAATAGCTTTCTATGTCTGGATTTTTTTCTTCTTTGCATTATTTTTGTGGAAATAGCTCAATTTTTTGTAATCATATCTAGCCCTGGGGTATGGAGAGTGGTGCCTCTTGCCCCAGATCTTTATTTCTCCCCTCTAGCCCGGGATCAAAGCCACATCTCCTATACATGCCCACAGCCAGGGGCTTTCTGCACCACTGTTTCTTCACTTACTGGATAATGATGTTTCTTTCTCACATCTTCTGCTCTTCACAGAACAGCTGGGTCTGGCATTCCTGGTCAGCAGAGTTTCCCTCAATCTTCCCTTGCTCAGACACCCAACTCCTCTCACTATCCTGGGGGCAAAAGTTCCTGTGGCTGGGGAGAGGCAGCTTCTCAAACTGACTAACCACGGGGCTTGATGCTTGTTTTTAAGGAGGGCTCTAGCTCTAGCCTGGATGTATTTACTCTACACAAGGAACACATCTCCAACTTGGATTTTTCTTCTGATCTTCTCAAATTGTACCAGGAAGATCCCTGTTGTGCCCCTATTCTTATTTATTTTTATGCACACTTTGTTTTCTCTAAGGTGCTATTTTATCTCTTTTGTTGGGGAATTTTCTGACCTACTCTGCCATCTTCCCAGAATTCTTGATTACAAGCTTTTGGAAGGCAGATACATATTTTATTCTCCTTTGGATAAGTATGTATCACAATCTCTTCCAATTTATTATAGTAACCTTCAATCCTGCAATTGCACATTATTCAGTAAATATGTATTATATTGAATTGAATTAATTATACTTTGTAATAGATTAGAGATCCCCAAGGTTGCTATTTTTTACTGACTATATTTTAGGTTTACTGCTTCTTGAAGACAAACGTCCTTTAATATCATGAATACATTTTCTCCAAATAATATAATAGAATTTGCTCTACCTTGGAAGAGTTCCAAGTAGCATGTTGTATAAGAAGAGTATTGTAGGGCTGTGGCTTGAAGTAGCCACAGGGTCTCCAACTACATGCAAGAACATGATGGAAAGACTTTGACAGCTCAGGTCACCCTGTCTCTGTAGCTGCCACTCAGCTTTCCTATATTCATAAACAGGGACAAGTATGGGGAAGACATTTTATGTAGGGGAACTAACTCCCTCCTGGGGTCACTGCAGTGGCTTGTAGGTTCAAGGACCAAGTCAGGTGCTTCAGGCTTGGACTTCATTTGGGGATAGAGAATTCAGGTTATCCTTTTTTTCCTAAACCTTAGTGCCAAAAGCAAGTCTGGAGCACACTGGACAAGGACGGCGGTTGGATTGGTTTATCAGAAGAACCTGCTTGACCTCTACAACAAGATGGTGATGGCACACAATCCACATTACTTTTTGATAAATGTCCCGAATTCTATCAGGACAGGCTGAATCGAATCATATTGGTTTTTAATATTTGGGTGGGGGGTATTGCCTAACGAGGAGGAGGAAAAGTACACGATTTGTAAATTCTTATTGGTTGTTATATGAAGGGATACACTGGGAGAGGATATCAATAAACAAATGGAAAAATTTCTGTAAAAAAAAAAAGAAGAGTATTGTATTTGGAGTCAGGAGATCTCTGAGTTCTGACTTTTTCAGTCATTTAGTCTATCAGAGTCTTAGTTTTCTCCTCTGAGAAATGGAAATAAATTGTATGTCACAGGGTTTTGGATAGCATTTTTAACTTAATGTTCTATTCACAATATTTCTTGTTTCAACAGTTATTTCTATGGATGCTGTGTTTATTTATGTTAAGATCATTCCCAGAGGATATCCCTTCTCTCACTAGAATCTCCTTTCCTCCCTCGTCTTTGGTGATAACCATTCTGGATTGTAATTCATAGAACCACAAAATATTAGGTCTACTGGAAGGTACTGAAAATTATGTTTCATAGATGTACAGTCACTTGCCCATGTTCATATAAGTTGTAAGTGAAACAGGTAGGATTAAACTTCTGATTCTATTTCACACTCAGTTCAGCACTCTTCTCACTGAACCACACCATCTCTTTTCTTGGCATCCAATGTTTTCCAACTGCCTTCTACCTCTATTCTGCTGATTCTAGTGTTAAACATGCAATTTATACAATATCTGGGGTGCTTTCATTCTCCCCAAATCTCTTTTGGTAGTAGTTTTAAGGAATATTGAGAAATATTTCCCTACCAAAGATGAACCAGGGAGAATAAGGTAAAACCAGAAGCCCAAATCACTTGATTTTGATGTAAACTATACTCAGACTTAAAAGGAAAAAAATAATAACGTGTGCTTTAGCTTCAGGGAAATTTGTGGGCTTTCTGTGACATATTTGCCACTAGTCATTTCTCTCATTAGCAAAGATACTCAGAGGTGGTGTAGCATAATAGAAGTTTTTTAAAGCAAATATTAATTGTCCTTTAAAAATAAAAACACAAAACAATCCTTAATTCTTTGAAATTAATCCATCTCTGCAATTTGATGGAAAATTATTATCTAAAATGGGAGAGATGAACCCTCCCCAAGAAGGCAAAAGTCCCATAAAGATCATGGACCTAGACCTCAAAGGAACCTCAAAAGGGGATTTAATTCAATTTCCTTATGTTATAGATGTGGAAACTGAGGTCTAGGGATATTAAATAACTTACCCATAGACACACATGTAGTAAATCGTAAGTCACTCACATAGTAAGCCAATCCTTCTCACTCCAGAACAAGTAGTCTTTCCACTGGATTATAGCAATCATGTCACTGGATTGTGACAAGTTATGGTTTTCTTCTTAGCCAGAAGTATTTCCTGCTGTTTGTGTAGCAGAAGCCACTATTGTGGAGTGAGAGATTGAGGTTTGAGGTGGAAGTTGCACTATCTGATGTCTAAATTACCTTCAGACTCTGAAAGCCTATGTTACTAAACATGTAAAATAAAAATGATTCTTGCATTGGAAGAGTTGAACTTCATTGAATTGGGGCAGAACCCAAAAAGGCAAACCAATAATCATGATTTTCTTGCATCATTCTCATTTCTCTTCCAAATTTTCCTCCACTTCCCATATATGTATGTATGTATGTATGCATGCATGCATGTATGCATGGTGCATGCATTCTCTTCAAATTTCCTCATACTGAGAAAATTCTCATGACTTATAATTATCATTTTTTCCAGGTAAGAATATAAATAGTTCAACTTTAACAAGTTTCTTATGATTTCTTTTTCCTGTTTACCTTATCATGCTTCTCTTGCTTCTTGTATTTGAAAGTCAAGTTTTCTCTTTAGATCTGTTTCTTTTTTTCACCAAGAATGTTTGAAAGTCCTTTACTTCATTGAATGATCATATTTTCTCCTGAAGCATTATACTGTTTTGCTGGGTATGTGATTCTTGGTTTTAATCCTAGCTCCTTTGACCTCTAGAATATGATATTCCAAGCTCTTAATGTAGAAGCTGCTAGGTATAAATTGTTTCTTCCTGGCTGCTTATAATATTTTCTTCTTGACCTGGGCACTCTGGAATTTGGCTATAATATTCCTAGGAATTTTCTTTTGGGGATCTTTTTCAAGAGGTGATCAGTGAATTCTTTCAATTTCTATTTTTCCCTGTTGTTCTAGAATATCAGGGCAATTTTCCTTGATCCAAAGAATTTCTTGAAGGATGATTTCTAGGTTCTTTTTTTGATTGTGGTTTTCAAGTGGTCCAATAATTTTAAAATGATCTCTCCTGGATCTATTTTCCAAGTCAGTGGTTTTTCCAATGAGATGTTTCACATTGCTTTTTATTTTTTTCACTTCTTTGGATCTGTTTTAAAGTATCTTGATTTCTCATAAAGTCATCGGCTTCCATTTGCTCCTATCTAATTTTGAAGGAATTATTCTCTTTAGTGAGTTTTTGAAATTCCTTTTCTATTTGGCCAATTCTATTTTTTAAGGGAATCTTCTCCTCACTGATTTTTTGGGCCTCATTTGCCATTTCAGTTAGTCTATATTTTAAGGTGTTATTTTCTTCAGTATTTTTTGAGTCTCCTTTAGTAGGCTGTTGACTCATTTTTTATAATTTTCTTGTGTCATTCTCATTTCTCTTCCCAATTTTTCCGCCACTTCTCTTAACTTAATTTTCAAGATCCTTCTTGAGCTCCTCCATGGCCTGAAAAAAATAAAAGGCAATGTGAAACATCTCATAATCATTTTAAAATTATTGGACCATCATTTTAACAAGGAATTTACAATCTAATGGGAGGTGACCAAGAGATAATATATAAGGAAAGGACTCTGATAAAGGGAGAGTATGATATTCGGACAAAGAATATTTAGGCAAATTAATGTTAGAAAGTTGACACTTTCACCTTGGAAAGTCAAGAAAAGTTTCGTGGAGGAGTTCTGAAGAGGATTAGCATTTAAGTTGAGTTTTTAAAGAAGTTTTCAAAAGATTGAGCTATGTGTTAGTTTGAGGAAGGAGTCATAAAATCATAGATGTAGAGAATGGAAAGGGATGTTAAAGGTTATCTTGTTCAACTCACTTATTTTGTAGATAATGAAAAGTAGATGCCAGGAAATCACATAGTTTATGTAAGGTCATAAGTTCATTCAGGCAGTATACTACAGTAATATGATTTCTGGACCTGAGTTTTCATGGGTGTAGGGAGCTTCAAGTGAGAAAACTCCCAATGAAGACCAGGAACACTTCTGAAAGTTAGTCTTAGCTTCTTATGGCAATGAAAGCTTGTTACTTTCGCTGTGTTCACATTCTGTATATGTCAGAGTACAGACTTTAGCTCAAACCATTCTGATCCTATGGATAGTGCTCTGTCTGATAGGTCATACTGCCTAGTGGATAGAGAGATAATGTTGGAACCAGAAAGACCTAGGTTTAAGTCTTGTTTGTGACATGTGCTGGCTGTGGGGTCTTGGGCAAGTTGTATAACTTTTCAGTTCTTTAGGCAGCTTTCTAAAACAGTAAGTTATACAGAGAAGATAACCAATCTACATTGATAAAGGGAATTTCCTCATCTGGTAATGACATATCAATGAAATCTCAGGTTTACTCCCTTTCCTATATATTTAATATTTTTGTGCACAAAATTTCCTGTGGAAGATCAAGACTTGTCCTACCCAATTGAGGAGAGAGGGAAAATATTTCCAAGAGAAAGCATAACCTAGTAATACAAAGCTGATCAAACAGAACACATTTTATTAACACATGCCTTTTTTTCCAGCCTCATTATTAATGGCAAAATCCCCAAACCTTACTAATATCATTGTGTTGTAAACTAGCAGTGTTGTTTGGATTTAATGCCATTAACAGAAAGGAATTCCTTTAACAAAAACATTCAACATCTGCAATTAAAACCTAAAGAGGGGACAGAAATACAAAACAAAAATGCACATGATAATTTAAGTGATCTGTCATTATTTTAGAAAGGAAATAAACCTGTATGTATTTCAGAGTCAAGCCTTAAAGAGATATTTGGAATAATGATATTTGGTTTACATTCAAGTTAAATGTAGATACGATAAATATATTGTTGATATTTACATAGTACTTTTCAGCTCCCTTACAGCAGCTCATTTTAGCCTCACAACAACTGAGGTTAGTTTGTTATAATCCTCTTTCCTATTCTTCCCCCCCCCCCCCCAACGGGTGCTGTGATTTCATTGCTGTAGATCAGAAGTGTCAAACACAAAGTTGCCAGAGTGGTGGCTGGAACATATAGTAAAATAATTGGGAAATAGTTCACAAAGAATAAAATTACAATAGACTATAAATAATGTTCGCTTATGGTTTTCTAAGTCAATATGCATTCTCCCAGACCCTTATGTTTAGTTTAGTAGTGGTTCCATTTCTATTTAGCTTTTGTATTTAAGCCTAAGTGGATACCACAGTTGATTAGCAGCTAGAACACTAATTATAATGATGATGACAAACATTATATAGTGCTTCAATATTTCAAAGCAGTTTACATACACTATTCATTTGAACCTCATAACTACACAGCGAGGTAAGAGTATTTATTGCTCCCATTTTGCTGTTTAAGAAACCTATGACGAAAGAGGTTAAATGACTTACCTATGAGCACACAGCTATTCATTATTTAAAGCATGATTCTAATACAGGTCTTCCTGATTCCAAGCCCAGCTTAGATGCCTTAGACAACTTGCCCAGAGTCAAATGTGTGAGAGGAAGAACATAAATCAGAGGCCCCTGCCTCTCAGTCCAACTTTCTATTCACCTCCCTATTCTTTTTCCTACCCTGTTTTTCCTATATTGCTGATAAGTATTCCAAAACAAGATTTAAGGAAAAGGGGAAAAAATAAAAGCATATCCAATATATACTTTTTAAGTTTAATCAACATGATGACCATTTTTATGTTATTTTCTGAAGTATAGACAAAATTAAAACAATAAATCAAGCAGTCCCAATTTATGGTACTTGAAATTTCCCTCTGAGGTATAAATGATCGCACTAAAAATTTAACAGTAAGCTCACCTAAGTCAGTTTTCATGGACTCTAATCATGTATCCATTAAAAAAAAACAGATTAAAAACAAAACCAAGCAAAACTTTGACTCAGGTGGCTTAAGGGCCTTAGCTATGTTTTCAGACAGGTAATGAAATTCAGAGGAAGAAAATGAACCCACATTTCTCCTGACTCACAGATCATCATGCATTCATTCTCCTATAACACATCACCCCTACTGAGGAAACAGATCTGAGAGTAAATGACTGTGCTCATGGTTACAGGACTTATAAATGTGAGAGGCAGAAGCTAATCTCAGTCCTCCCAAGTCTATGACTACATATAATTAGCGATCAGACATTGGAAATGAGAGGAAAATTCAGCATAAATAAACACACATAGATAATTGATAAATAAATTTATTAAAAATAAGGAAAAAAGGAAAACTTGAACAGCACTGTACATGATGATATTTTAGCCATTTTTTCTAGCAATTTCTTACTGCTAGACTAAAAAAAATAATGACCTTTAGAAAAGCAAGAGTATGCAGCAAGCAATTTTGAACCTCATTTTATATTCAATGGTAACATTTTCCTGGGAAGATTAAACTGTATTCATATTTTCTATTAGCATAAGACACAAAAAGATAATGAAGAAACATCTGATTCAAATGCATTTCAATACTAATAACTTCATTATATACTGGAAGGAAATATTCTCTGCAAGCAACTGATGACATGACTTTTGGTTTGTTCTCTAAAAGCTCAGAGATAACAATAGCTATGGTTAATATGTTCTTTCATTTATTTCTTTCTCAAAGCACAGCCAGATTCTTGCAGATTTATGTTGAGTATATTTTACTGATTTGTAATTTACTTACAATGATGGAAAGGTCAAGTAAGGGTGTATTTGTGATTAAGTGATCATCATCATCATCATCCTTATCCTCATCCTCATCATTATTATATCACTCTGTCAAGAAATTACAATATTGTATAACAGTTAAAGATCTGTTATCTCTACTTTACAGATAAAGAAATGTCCAAGAGGTTAATTGATTTGTCCTTGGAGATAAAATAAGTACCGTGTTTCCCCGATAATAAGACACTGTCATTAATTTTTTTGGACAGAAAAACACCAGAGGGCTTATTTTCAGGGGAGGGCTTATTTTAATGAACATTGACAGCAATTTTAATAAACAGGTAAATGTGAACAAAAAAATGTACCTTTATTCAATAAGCAAATCACTGGGGAAGAACAGGATGATGCGCTCACTGCTGCAGCTCTGATTGGATGAAGCTCGGAGTGCGGCGTGCATTTCATGGGGGGGGAACGGTACATACAGAGGGTACTGTAATGTAGTGTGTAGCGCAGGGGATCACCTTCACTACAGTAGCAACCTCGATAGGGCTTATTTTCGGGGGAGGGCTTATTTTAGAGGAATCTTACACAGTAAGGGGAGGGCTTATTTTTGGGATAGGTCTTATTATCAGGGAAACATGGTAATTAGTTTATATTTTAAGAAATTATACCCTTTTATAGCACCTAGGGCATCCTTTTTCACTCCTGGAGTTCTCCAGCCAAAGACCACCCCAGGTTCAAGGTACTCTGTGAATCTATGTTGTCATGAGTCCCAACTAATGTATTCACTTCTATGAAACATCCATAAAATACCATTAATGTAGCCTAGATATTTAATAAAATAGCATCATGAGAAATTCAATAGGACAATTAAATCTGGAGGCACATTCTTTTACTGTTCCCTTTACCATCAATGTGAAAATACACCTAAAGAACATAAATAAAGGGGCAACCATAAAGGAGAACATATGTGCCCTGGGAACACTCACAGAAAGGCAACTCAAAGGCAATAATGCCTTCTACTAATTCATTTGCATTGTTCTTAATGGGCTTTCAAGACCCTTCCCTTCCCCATTATTGAATCTCTGCCAGGTGATGCTCCTTTGTTCTTATGGCAATGGAGTTACTGCCTGCTAAAATGTACTGGCTTCATTCCTTCAGGATATCTGTTTTCCAACTTGGTCATTAGAAAACCTTTCCCTGTTAAAGAGTAGACTAATACTGTTTTAGTAATTACTTAAGTGATGCATTAGCACAGCAAATTTAGGACTAAGAAAAAGACAAACTGCACTCAGTCTGTCAACTATTTAACCTCTTTCCTACTGCTAAGAGCCTCACCTCATCATCCCAGTTTTCTATATGCCATGAAGTTAGAGTTCTTATAATTTCTATTTAGCTCCTTTATGAGAACATAGTATCCCTCAACAGGTTCAAGCAGTTGGAAAGTTTTTACAACAAAACTTCACATGAATGGTATGTATGTCTGAGGTCCTGATTTGGTTTTTCTTCCTTAATCCCCAAATCCTCTGGCATCCTATACAAATGAAAAGGAGATAGGAATGAGGTGTGGGGAGGAGGAGAGCCACTAGGTGGCACAGTGAATAGAGCCCTGGAGTCAGGAGGATCTGAGTTCAATTCCAGCCTCAGACATTTAACATAAAAACTAGCTGTGTGACCTTGGGCAAGTCACTTAATCCCAATTGTCCTACCTTCCCCCCTTCAAAAAAAAGGAGCTGGGAAGACAAAGAATCAAAGTTCATAGATGGAACTGTACCAATCCATTAACCTCCATACTCAGCCTTCTGGCCTTAAATTGAAATACATTTTCACACTATATTCCTCACTGTTGTTCTATCAATCATTCAACAAATATTTCCTTGCCTACTATATGCCAGGAATTGCTTTGGGTACAACTATTGTTTGTCCTTTGTTCTCAAATTGCACTAAGCTGACATCAAGAAGGTGATGCACTGACTTACAAGTGAACTGAATTTAAGTGAGGGAGGGCTGTGTGCACACCACCCTTATTCTTCCCTCGAGGGCAATCTGGATCCAATGGCAAGATATGGATCAGTACAACTGGAGATGGTCCTTTGTGTAGGTACATTTGGAGAAACAGTGAATGAAGCAATTGAGTGATGACTGAGCCAATGATATATAATTGTAATAGGGTATCTCTAAGCTGTATGAAAAAATGAATGAGTATAAAGAAGCATAGGAAGACATATGAACTGATGTAAAGTGGTAAATGCAAGACCAAAAAAATTACATAAACAACTGCAAAAAAGTGAATGGGAAAAACAACAACAAAGAAATAAAAATTGAATGTTAGAAAATTATGGTGACCATTCTTAGCCCTATAAAAGAAAGATAAGAAAGTATCTTCCTCACATCTTTGCTTATGTAGAAGACAGGTTTTGAACCACTAGACATAATGTTAAGTTTTGTCGAGGAATTGGATTTCATTCTTTTGCTGACGATAACTATATCAGATATAAAATAAATTTTCATACATTTACAGGATCAAGAATCTAAATCTGGAATTGACCTTAGAGGTCACCTAGTTCAAGGCCCTCCTTTAAGAAAATAGCAAACTGAAGTGCAGAGAGGTTGTATTACTTGTTTTAGTTCACATGGAGTCTAAGTAACTAAAGAAGGATCTGGAATCTTCTTCTTATCTCCAAATTTGGCTTTCTTATATCTATACTATAGAATTTCTTGTTTTATTGAATTATTTGTTCCTTGAATTATTTCCTTATAAAGAGTATGCTACTTTTCTTCAAATACACACACATATGTGCATGTGTATATGTGTACATATGCACATGCATGTGTATATGTGTACATATGCACATACATGTATATACACACACACACATATATATACACAGTAGTTGAAGGCAGAGTCAAATAGATTGGATAGCAAAAGTTTACAACTCCCAAATTTTCCCCAAAACCTTTTTCTAATAAAAAGTACAGAAAATGCAACAAACCAAAATGTAGCAAAAGCAAACAACAAAAAATAACAGTGAGTCATTTTTCCAGTTTACAGCAGTTTAGTAAGACAGAAAGAGAGGTCTGTGGATAGTTGGGTGGGGGACAGGGCATCAGTAAGGTAGTATGTCAAGGGATCAATATAATCAGTTAAGTTTAAGATTCTAATGTGAAAAGACAAAAAATGCATTAAATAAAAGGAAAGGAGGCAGGGAGAAGAGCATTGTATGAAATTTACTCTCATTGGTTTGGGGTCAAGGGGGGAATAACATACACTGATAAATATAAAAATCTATTGTGTCCTATAGGCAGGAGGAGGGTAACAGGGGTGGGGGGGGTTTAGAAGAGGGAGTATTAGAAGGGAAGGAAATAGCAGTAATGGGAGAGGGTAGGTAAAGAAGTTGGGAGTCACAGGGAGGGAACACTTAGGGAGGTGGTATTCAAAAGGAAAACCCTTAAGGAAGGGAAGGGAGAAGGAAGAAACAAAAACATAAGCAGGGGAGGGAATAGGATGGAGGGAAAGAGACAGATAGTAATCATTATTGTAAATATGAATAGGATGAACTCTCTCATAAAACAGAACTTCATAAATCTAACCTCAAAATAAACAAGAAAGAAGTGAAGGAGGCAAATAGATTTTTAGAGAGGCTAGATATGGTAGAGCTCTAGAGAAAACTGAATGGGGATAATAAGGAATATACTTTCTTCTTATTGGCTCATGGAACATACTCAAAAGTCAACCATGTCCTAGGGCATAAAAACCTCACAATTCAGTGCAGAGAGGCGGAAATATTAATGTCCTTCTCAGATCATGATGCAATAAAAGTCATATGCAATAAAGGGCCATGGAAAGATAGACTGGAAACTAATTGGAAACTAAACAATTTAATCCTAAAGATTGAGTGGGTCAAACAAGAAATTATTGAAACAATCAGTAACTTCATTCAAGAGAATCACAATAATGATACAACATACTAAAATTTGTGGGATGCAGCAAAGGCACTTCTTAGCGGAAATTCTATATCCCTGAGTGAATACATGAATTAATTACAGGAAAGGAAGGACAGTGAATTGGGCATGCAATTGAAAAAGCTAAAAAATAACAAAATGAAAATCCCTAATTAAATATTAAATTAGAAATACTGAAAACCAAAGGAGAGATTTATAAAATTGTGTGTATATATATATGTGTATATTAAATTTGGTATTTTGTCTCATTATTATCATTCTCTTGAATAAAATTACTGATTATTTCTATAATTTCTTGTTTGTCCCACTCATTCTTTAGGATTAAATTGTTTAATTTCCAATTAGTTTTTAGTCTGTCTTTCCATGGCCCTTTATTGCATATAATTTTTGTTGTATCATGATCTGAGAAGGATGCATTTAATATTTCTGCCTTACTGCATAGAATTGTGAGGTTTTATGGCCTGTAAAGTGGTCAGGTTTTAAGTATGTTTCCATGAACCACTGAGCAAAAAGTATATTCCTTTTTATCCCCATTCAGTTTTCTCCAGAGATCTACCATACCTATCCTCTCTAAAATTCTGTTCACCTCCTTAACTTCTTTCTTTTTATTTTGAGATTGATTTTATCAAGTTCAGAGAGGGGGAGATTAAGGTCTCCCACTAGAATAATTTTGCTATCTATTTCTTCCTCTAATTACTTTACCTTCTCCTCTAGGAATTTCGATGCTATACCACTTGGTGCATTTATGTTACGTAGTGATATTGCTTCATTCTCGATGGTGCCTTTTAACAGGATATAGTTTCCTTCCTTATCTCTTTTAATTAGGTCAGTTTTTGCTTTTTCTTTATCTGAGATAAGGATTGCTGCCCCTGCTTTTTTTTTACTTTAGCTGACAGATGGTATATTTTACTCCAGCCTTTTACCTTTACCCTGTGTGTATCCCTCAGTTTCAGATGTGTTTCTTGTAAACAGCATATTGTAGGGTTATGATTTCTAATCCATTCTGCTATCCGTCTCCGTTTTATGGGAGAGTTCATTCCATTCATGTTTGCAGTTATGATTATTATGTGTTTCTTTCCCTCCATCCTATTCCCACCCCTGTTAATGTTCATATTTTCCTCCTTTCTCCCTTTCCCCCTTAATAGTTTTCCTTTTGACCACCACTTCCCTCAGTATTCCCTTATCAGCCCCCCTCCCTTTACCTCCCCTTCTTCCCTCCCTACTAACCACCCCCCCCATTTTGTAGCCCTTTCCCCCTCCTACTGCCTGTAGGATATTTTTATACTTAATGAAGTATGTTATTTCTTCTTCGCACCAAGAGTGACAGGAACAAATCTCATGCAAAGCTCCTGTCCCTCCCCTCTTTCCCTCTGAAATGATACTTTTTGTGTTTCTTCTCCATAGATTCCTATGCTTAACTGGTTGTTATTCCCTCCTTGCACCAGAACCAATGAGGGAAAAGCTCATATGATTCCCATCTCCCTCCCTTCTTTTCCTCTGCTATACAGTTTTTATGCCTCTTTGTGTGGCATAATTTACCCTTTTCCACTCATTCATTCCCTTTCTTCCATTGCAGTCCCTTTGTAGCCCTTAATAAGATTTTTTTAATCATTATTTTGTGTATTTTATACTCATACCCTCTACTTGTCTATAACATTTTTGCTCTTATAAAATAGCAGGGTGTGTGTGTGTTTTCCTTGTTTACCTTTCTATGTCACTGTTGAAACTCATAATTGAAGATTGGATTTTCCATTGAGTTCTCGCTTTTTTATCAAGAAGGTCTGGAACTCTGTTATATCATTGAATGACCATCTCTTTGCCTGAAAGAATATGCTCAGTCTTTCTGGGTAGGTGATCCTTGGTTGTAACCCAAGCTCTTTTGCCTTCTGGAAAATTGTATTCCACTGCCTCCAATCTTTCAGTGTAGAGGGTGGCAAATCCTGTGCGATCCTCACTGTGCACCCTCGATATTTGAATTATTTCTTTCTGGCCACTTGAAGTGTTTTCTCTTTTATCTGGTAATTCTAGAGTTTGGCCACAACATTTCAAGGACTTTTCAGTTTGGGATCTCTTTCAGCAGGTGTCTGGTGTATTCTCTCAATTTCTATTTTACCCTCAGGTTCTAGTATCTCAGGGCAGTTTTCCTTAACAAGCTCTTGGAGAATGTTGTCCAGGCTCATTTTTTCATCATGATTTTCTGGTAGGCCTATGATTCTCAGATTATCTCTCCTGTATCTGTTTTCCAGTTCAGTTATTTTTTCTTTGAGGTATTTTACCTCTTTTTCTAATTTTTCATTCTTGTTGTTTTGTTTGACTAATTGTTGGTTCCTCATAGAGTTATTTGTTTCAATTTGGTTGATTCTATTTTTTAGCAAATCATTTTCCTTGGTTAATTTTTCGAGCCCTTTTTCCATATCATAGACTTTTCTTTTTAGAGAGATGTTTTCTTCACTATAATGTTTTTCTATTTCTGCTATTTTGGTTTTGAGAGAATTATTTATTTTGTCTTCTATCTCTCTCATTTGGTTTTCAAAGTTCCTTTTGATCTCATCTAGGAGAGCCTTCTGTGCTAGGGATCCATTCCCTATTGATGTTTCAGCTGTGGGTGTGGAGTCCACATTGTCTTCCTCTGAGTTTGGTTCCTCCCTCTGAGGATAGTAGGACTCCAGAGTCTTTGTCTTTGTAGTCTGCTTTCTACCCATTTTGAGGCAGGGCTCTAGCCATGCCCTTCCTCTAGGGATCCCAAGCCTTTACTGTAGAGGGTTTTGCCCTAGGGCAAGAGTTAGTATGTTTTCAGGGTCAGAGGGGGAGTTTGGAGCAGGTGAGGTTCACTCTGTCATCCTGGTCTATGGAAGTCTTGATAGGAACTTTTTTTTTTTTTTAAATTTCTGGGCTATGAAGTGGTAGTCCCAGGAGTAATTGCTGTCCAGGACAGGGGCCCCTGTATTTGCTTCTTACCTTGCTCTTTCCAGTACCAGCCCTTTGGTGATAGGCCTGGTAGTGGCCCTTGTAGTTGGTGGGAAGACTTGCCTTCCAAGTTGATCAGGCCCCTTCCGGGCCTACCTCTGCCAGCCATGCCTTCTGGGCCCGCCTCAATAACGTGGATTTTTTACTGTATGACTGGTTGTTCCAAAATAAAGTTTAGCTATTGCTATTTCCTAGAATCAAACAGAGGTAAGGAAGCTGTATCCAGTCATGCTTACATGAGGTTAGTCTATGCCCTTGAAGAGACAGACTTGATATTGCTACAACCATGTTTGTCCTTCTTCCTTTCATAATGAATTTCTATAACCAGGCCACGTGAACTGCAGAAGTTTTTTTTTTTTGGGGGGGGAGGGATGAATCTTGTTGCAATACTCAAACATCTCTGAATTACTACAATAGGATGCAAGTATAAATGACCTTAATGTTTTTAATTTAAAAAAAAGTTTTCCCAGGTTTCTCTGAATAAATCTCTCATCTTTTCTCACAAAAATTGTCTCCAGTGCCAGATAGATTTACCAGTGAATTCTATCAAACATTCAAAGAACAATTGATTTCAGTACTCTACAAACTATTTGGGAAAATTAGTGAAGAAGGAACCCTAAAAATATATTTTTATGACACAAATATGGTACTGATAACTAAATCAGGAAGAGATAAAGCAGAGAAAGAAAATTATAGACCAATGTCCCACAAGAATATAGATGCAAAAATTTTAAATGATATATTAGCAAAAAGATTACAGCAATTTATCACAAGAATAATAGACTTTGATCAGGTAGGATTTATTCCAGGAATATAAGGATGGTTTAATATTGGGAAAACCATCAGTATAATTGAGCATATCAACAATAAAACCAGCAAAAACCACATGATTATCTCAATAGATGCAGAAAAGGCTTTTGACAAAGTACAACATCCATTCCTATTAAAAACACTTGAAAGTATAGGAATAAATGGAGCCTGTCTTAAAATAATAGGTACCATTTATTTAAATCCATCAGCAAGTATTATATGTAATGGGTATAAGCTAGAAGAATTTCCAATAATATCAGGGGGAAAACAAGGGTATCCATTATCACCCCTCTTATTCAATCTGGTACTAGAAATGTTAGCAGTAGCAATTAGAGAAAAAAAGAAATCAAAGGAATCAAATTAGGCAAAGAGACCAAGCTAGCACTCTTTGCAGATTATATGATGATATACTTAGAAAATCTTAGAGAATTAAGTAAAAAACTACTTGAGACAATAAATAAATTTGGCAAAGTTGCAGGATATAAAATGAACCAACTTAAATCCTAGGCATTACTGCATATTTCTAATGAAATTCAACAGCCATAGATAGAAAAAGAAATCCCATTTAAAGTTGCTGTAGACATTATGAAATATTTCGGAATCAGCCTGCCAAAACAAACCTAGGACCTATATGAACACAACTACAAAACACTTTTCACATGAATAAAATCACAAGTAACTAATTGGAAAAACATCAATTGCTCATGTCTAGGTCGAGCTAATATAATAAAAATGACAATTTTACCTAAATTAAATTGGATATTTAGTGCCCTACCAATCAATTTACCAAAAAAAAATATGTTATAGAGCTAGAAAAAAAAATTGTAACCAAATTCATTTGGCAGAACAATTGGTTCAGAATATCAAGGAAATTAATGAAAAGAAACGCTAGTGAAGGTGGTCTAGCCATACCAGATTTTAATCTGTGTTATAAAGCAGCAGTCATCAAAACTACCTGGTACTGGCTGAGGAATAGAGTAGTGCATCAATGGAATAATTTGTGTACAGGAGACTCAGCAGTCAATGACTATAGTAATCTACTGTTTGATAAACCCAAAGACCCCAGTTTTTTGGGATAAGAACTCACTATTTGACAAAAACTGCTGGGGAAAGTGTAATATAGTATGGGAGAAACTGGGCATAGACCATTATCTAACACCATATACCAAAATCAAGTCTAAATGGGTGCATGATTTAGGTATAAAGGTTGATACTGTAAGCAATCTCAGAAAGCAAGGAATAGCTTATCTGTCAGATTTGTGGAGAGGGAAGGAATTTATGACCAAACAAGAATTAGAGAGCATTATAAAATGCAAATTGTATAATTTTGATTACGTTAAATTGAAAATCTTTTGTACAAAAAAGCCAATGTAATCAAGATTAAGAGGAGAATGGCAAATTAGGACAGAATTTTTGTAACCTATGTCTTTGATAAAGGCCTCATTTCTAAAGCATACAGAGAATTGAGTCAAATCCATAACAATACAAGTCATCCCCCAGTTGATAAATGGTCAAAGGATATGAAGAGGAAGTTATCAAATGAAGAAATTAAAGCTATTTATAAGCATATGAAAAAATGCTGTAAATCACTATTGATTAGAGAAATGCAAATCAAAACAACTCTGAGGTGCCACAACTCACCAGTCAGATTGGCTGAGATAACAAAACAGAAAAATGACAAACGCTGGAGATGATGTGGACAAATTGGAACACTAATGCATTGCTGGTGTAGTTGTGAACTGATCCAACTATTCTAGAGAGCAATCTGGAATTATGCCAAAAGGGCTATATATAATTTCATACCCTTTGACCCAGCAATACAACTTCTAGGGTTGTATCACAAAGATATCACAGAAATGGGAGGAAGACCCATATGTACAAAAATATCTGTAGCTGCTTTGTGGTGGCAAAGAATTGGAAATTAAGGGGGTTTCCATCAATTGGGGAATGGCTGAACAAGTTATGGTATGTGCATGTAATGGAATACTATTGTGCTATAAGAAACGAGGAGCAGATGAAGTTCATTTTTACCTGGAGAGGCTTATGATGCTGAGTGAGAAGAGTAGATCCAGGAGAAATTTGAGAAAATTACGGACACAATGCATGTATGACGACCAACGTTGATAGACTGGACTCTTCTTAGCAATCCAAAGTCATAAGTCAACCCCAAAAGGCTCATGATGGAGAGAGATGTCTACATACAGAGAATGAACTGAGTATGAATCCAGATTGAAGCAAACTACCTGCTCTTCTTCTTGTTCTTGTTTGTTTTCTTTCTTCTTTCCCATTGCTCATTCCAGCTGATACAATCTTTCTTTATGACCTGACTAATGTCTAATGTGAAAATATTTGCAGATCCTATACTTGACTGTTTGCCACAATTAGGTGGGGTGGGGATAGGGAGGGAGAGAAAATCTGAAACTCAAGGAATTTTGGAACTGAATCTTGTAAACTAAAAGTAAAAAAAAAAATTAATAAAGACCCAAAAATTAAAAAAGAAAGAAATGATGAGCAGGATGCTCTCAGAAAAGAAGCTAGAAAGACTTACATGAATTGATGCAAAGTGAAACGAGTATAACCGGGTGAACATTACACACACTAATGGCAATATTGTAAGATGATCAACTTTGAATTACTTAGCTATTCTCAGCAATACAATGACCCAAGGTAATTCTGAAAAACTTATGATGAAAAATGCTTTTCTTACCCAAAGAAACTACTGATGGCATCTGAATACAGATCAAAACATTGTTTTTAAACTTTAAAAAAAATTTCTTTTTTTATCTATGTTTTCTTTTCTTTTTTTTTTTTTTTTTTAAAGCAATCGGGGTTAAGTAACTTGCTCAAGGTTACAGGGCCAGTTATTTCTGGGTGTGGTGCTGAGTATCTGAGCCGGGGATTCTATCTCCAGGTCATCCCCACACTGGAGCCAGTGCTCTTACTCGCTGAGCCACCTGGCCACCCCTAAGCAGTTGGGGTTAAGTAACTTGCTCAAGGTTACATGGCCAGGTGTTTCTGGCTGGGTGCTAAGTGTCTGAGCCCGGGATTCTATCTGCAGGTCATCCTGACACTGGAGCCAGTGCTCTTACTCGCTGTGCTATCTGCCCACCCCTATCTATGTTTTCTTTTATAACATGACAATTAATATGAAAATATGTTTTTCATGACTACACCTGTATAACCTACACCATACTGTTTGCTTTCTCTATGAGGGGGAGTAGGTGGGAGTGTGGGAATTTGCACCTCAAGAATTTAAAAACAAATATTAAAATTTATTTTTGAATGTGATTAGGGGAAAGGAAATGCTAATCATGTAGAAAAAAATTAAAAGATAAAAATATTTACAGACCTATTCTTTTTAAAGTCATTAATTGATTCCATAAAAACATGACTTCTATGAGTCAAAGTTATTACAGTCATTAATTTCACAAGGATGTTTATTTAAAAAAAATTCTTAATGGGTGATTGTTGGGAGCCAAAGAGGCCTGATCCAGGACTCAGTTAATTACCCAATGAAAGTGGACTTTAATATCAAAGACCTCTTTGAGATGCGACTTTTTGCTAAGTTAGCTCCTGAGTTCTTTGTTATGGGTTACACTTAAAAGGATGGTGTTTGAGTTCTGAAACCAATAGTCTCTTCCCCAAGACTTCAGTTGTTCAAAACCAAAATATTTGAATTCTTAGGTGGTCAGTTCCTATGCAAATGTCCTTGATGATGTGGCTTTGGTTTCTGATGTTGAAGCCAGCTATCAAGAGCATCTTTTATAATATTACTGCATATGAAAGGAGTTAACTAACTTTTCCTAAGACTTTATGGCACTTAGAGAACAAATGCCTTACAGCCATGCTACTTCCAGGATATGACAGACTAAGATAATGATAAAAATACTTGAGTCCCTTTTTTGTCTCATTGCTCTATAAAAACCTTGTCCTAAGAATCAATAAATGGAGTTCATCTTTCTTCCTTGAACTACCCCATGGCCTGGTTATTTCTTATTCATGTCTGAATCATGCTAAGTGCTGGACACTTAGCAGCCCACAACAGGTGATGAGTCACATAATGCTACAATAGAATTTATAACCGAAGTTTTCATTACAATGTATTAGCAATGCTATTTCAAAACAAACTCAGCTAGGGTAACCTTATGTGGGACATGAGTGCAATCTAATGTACCATAAAACTCCATTAAATGTTTATTCCTTTTCTTTTCAACAAACTCATCGGCTTCATTATGCTGGGATCATGTCCAGTTTTGTTCCCCAAATAGTCTCTTGTTGCTATTCATACTAAATAAGAAAATGGTATTATCTTTTCTGGGGCTAGGTGGCACATTTGATGGGGTATTGGGTGTAGAGTTAGAAAGACCAGAGTTTAAGTCTGACCTCAGGCACTTGATTAGTTTTGTAACCCTGGAGAAATCAATTAATTCCTGACTAAAACTGGAGAAGGAATTGCCAAACCACTCCAGTCTCTTTGCCAAGAAAATTCCATGGCAATTGGTCCACAGGATCATGAAAAGTCAAACATGGATGAAGAGCAATTATCTTTTGAGCTACCATATGAACTAATCAATTTTTAGCATTGCTATGTCATTTTGACAAAGTTCTGGGAACACAACGCTGATTAAGTGAATGAATAAATAAGAAATAAAAAGTTATATTACATGTTTACAGTGTGCCTATTATAAACAATGTTTTTTCAACTAAATATATGATCATGTTTTTTTCTTTTGATTTCAAAGTCCCTTGGAATAAGTTTCTTAAATCTTTGCAGTGAAGAATTGCCATCAATAATCAACATCTTATATTTCTGATCTGGCATATTTCCTATGTTTGAGCATGTGGAACCCATGTTATTGGAGCTGTGATTATCCACTGTCATTTTTTCCCCATTTTCAAAGGATTAATAAATCTTTGAAGATATGGTTTTAATTTTCATCACACTTAAGTACTGGTGTACTAAACTCATATGATTGACCAATAACTTTTGTGTATATGTGTATGTTTTCTCTCTTTTAAAAATGCTAATAAACAAATAAAATGTAATGAGTAAGAAAAAAACAAGTAACAAAAGAAAAAGGCAAAATAAAGAACAAATTCATCCGTGTAGGCTAATTTTTTCACTTTTTACATAAGGTATATTATCTACACCCTTTTAATGAGAGGAAACATGGCCTGGGATAGGAGAAAGAATAATTTATTTAGACTTGCATTACCTAAGTCCCAGTTTTAACACTGGCTAGGTTGGTGAATAAGGCTAATTTGCTTAGCTTGTCTCTCACCTTTGCTTTATTTTTTATCTACAAATGGAGGTGATATTTGTACTTCCACTCAACTGGATTGTTACAAAGAAAGCTCTTTTTAAGTCTGAAAATATTTTATTAGTGTGCTTGGTGTAAAACTAATATTTATCTAAACTCATACTTTATAATGACATATTATGCAGTTTTTCTGTTTTCATACTTTCTGATCTTTATTGGCACTCAATCCTATACTTTCTTCAGGAAACGTTAAAATGTAGAGGCATTCTAGGTCCCTCAAGTGTCTATTTCACTTTCACATTTCTTCTCAATAGTGTTCAATCCTCTGCTCATCTGAACTTCATGATCTCCAAAAATGTGTTACTCTGCAAGATGGAATGAGCTCTGGAACTCACAGCTCTTCAACATTGCCTGCCACCAGAGGCCCCCCTCCCTTTGGTTGGAGAGGGTGGGCTCAGAGGCAAGCACCTGGGAGCTGCTCTCAGATCCTCAACTGTTTAAGGAGAGTGCCATAGGAATTCTTTATCATTTCCTATAGGTCTGCTAGATTTTGTGATTTCAAGAAACTTATCATTCTGTGAAATAAAATCAATTTTGTAACTCACATCTTCTCAGATAATTTCTCAACCTGACTGCAGTTTACATTACCCTTCTTCCCACTCTCTGCTTTTCAGTTTTGTTTTGTTTTGTTGCGTTTTGGAGGGCAGTTGGGGTTAAGTGACTTGACCAAGGTCACATGGCTAGTTTTTGTGTTAAGTGTCTGAGGCTGGATTTGAACTCAGGTACTCCTGACTCCAGGGCCAGTGGAATAGCCAGTGCTATTCACTGTACCACCTAGCCATCCCCATCAGTTTCTTTTAATATTGTCTTTTACCACTGTATTGTGAGCTACCAGAGGGCAGGTACTCTCTTATGTCATTTATTGGGTATATGAAACAAGATTTGAACCCATGTCTTCCTTTCTTTTGCCACCTAGCATTTCAATTATATTTCAGTTGTTATATTGAGTTTTAAATGACCTACAGCTGAGTTTTGCTAAAAATCATTTGAATAAATAGTACATGCTTATAAATTTGATGACTATGTAGCATTTATTGTGAAACTCCTAAGCAGCCTAGAAATATTTTCAAATATTGGAGACAATACAAAAGAAGTGTCATATGATTGTTACTCTTCAGGGCTAGAGTAACACCAGTACAGAGGAGCAAAGAGGGGACATGACTAGCAGATCATTAATATAATAGAACAAAAATCATTTTTGTTCATCAGAGAAGTCTTAAAAGAAAAGCTACTAGATCAGCAATAGAGCTGGACCTATGTTGAAGCAACAGGAATTTTAACACAGGGTAATAACATTTAGAGAGCTGACAACATTTGTCCCTTTCATAGGAATAAATATCTAAGCTTAGAAATTAGGTAGTAAAAATGGTTAGTTAAATTAAATTGTTAAATGTTTTTTTACATTTCAGATGATCTCTTTCCTAGCTCAATTCCTCCTAGAAAAGCTTCCACTAAAGGGATGCCCTTTTCATAAAGCCTTGTTTATTAATATTAGAGATTTTACCAAAGGTCTCTCTTTCTTCTTCTACTCGGGCATATCTCAGTATATTTTGTGGCACATATCAGGAAAATTCCTAGTTAAAAGTCTTATCCTTGTAGTGGTGGAGTCAAGATGGCAGAGTAGAAACAGGACTTCCGTAGGGCTCCAGCTTCCACCACCTCAAATTCATGTAAAAGGTGACTGAACAAACTTTGGAGCTACAGAACCCACAAAATGACACAGAAAATCTTACCTCCCACTGAGGACAGCCCAGCAGGACAGCAGGGAGTGGCCAGCACAGCACTTTGGGAGCTGAGTTTAGCCCCACTCTAGCCAGAGGTTTAGCCTCAGGGCTGGTCTGACAAGCCACTGGCTGAAGGGACTTCAGATCACCAGCAGCTGGGGAAGTTTCCAGAATTATCAACATATAGATGTTAAAGACAAAGTAAGAGGTCAGTGCAGTGTGATCCAGTAGTCCAGGAGTGTGGTTGGACTTTGCCCCTGGGGCAAGAAGCAGCTTAAATGCCACAGCCATGCAGCCACAACCACATGGCAGCTTCAGCTCCTGGCATGAAGATTTTAGGGGGACTAAGTGAACATTCTGAGGGGTAATTGCTCTTGCTCTTGGATCTGGATTGCAGTCTAGGGTGGAGGTCCTAGGGTGTACAACCACGTTGCCAGAGTGTGTAGAGGCTTCAAGGAGGGTACCAACTAAAATATTTGGCAGCTGAGAAAACCCCAGCAAGTGGGTCAAAGCTCCCCTTTCTGGTAGCAGAGTCTTAGTGTGGCAAAAAGCTCAAAAGTCAAGTAATTGAGTGGCAACATGAGCAGGCAAAGGAAGCAAAGCAAAAAGAGCAATCCAACTTCACACTCCTATTTTGGGGACAAAAAGGATAAAAGCATGGAACAGGAGGAAAACAGCAAAGTCATACTACTTCACCAAAATCTTCCAAGAAAAATACGACCTGGTTACAAGCCATAGAGGAGCTTAAAAAGGATTTGGAAAACCAAATGAGAGAAGTGGAGGAAAAATTGAGAAAAGAAATGAGAACAATGCAAGAAAATTATGAAATGAGAGTCAACAATCTGACTGAAGAAAATAACTTAAAAAATAGACTAACTCAAATGACAAATGAGGTTCAAAAAGGCAAGAGGAGAAGAGTGCCTTGAAAATCTGAATTTGCCAGGTGGAAAAAGAAGCTCAAAAGCTCAATGAGGAGAATCATTCCTTCAGAATTGGATTGGAGCAAATGGAAACTAGACTTTACGAGAAATCAAGATACTATTAAACAGATCCAAACAAATGAAAAAATAGAAAACAATGTGAAATATCTCATTGGAAAAACCACTGACCTGGAAAATAGATGCAGGAGAGATAATTTAAAAATTATTGGACTACCTGAAAGCCATGATCAAAAAAAAAGAACCTAGAAATAATCTTTCAATAAATTCTCAAGGAAAATTGCCCTTATGTTTTAGAACCAGAGGGCAAAATAGAGGTTGAAAGATTACCTCCTGAAAAAGATCCCCTACCCTCAGCTCCCCCCCCAAAAAAAAACTCCTAGGAATATTATAGACAGGTTCAGGAATTCCCAGTTCAAGGAGAAAAGCCAGGAAGAAACAATTTGAATATTGTGGGAAAACAATCAGGATAACACAGGATCTGGCAGCTTCCACACTGAGGGATTGAAGGGCTTGGAATATGATATTCCAGAGATCAAAGGAGCTGGGATTAAAACCAAGGATCACCTACCCAGAACAACTGAGTACCATGTTTCAGAGGAAAATTTGTTCATTCAATGGAATAGAGGACTTTCAAGCATTCTTGATGAAAAAAGCAGAGTTGAATAGAAAGTTTGACATTCAGATACAAGAAGCGAGAAAAGCATGAGAAGAACACACAGTTGAAGAAGACAATTTCCCTGCCTTCAGCATTTTGGGAAAATAACTTACTATTTGATCATCACCACTTAGCTGTGAATTGTGAGGACTGTGCTTGGTTGCCTGGGAATTAAGCCTTCTACCATCCTTGGTCATATATCTTCTTTGCCCCAAAGTTTTTAGGTGCATCCCATTGATAACCAAGTAAAGTTCAATGCCATCCATTTAAGTCTGTCTCCACTCTCTCTTTTTTCATTTTAGGATTGAGACTGTGGACTGAACATGTGCTTTCATTAATATAGTCCACAGGAGAAGGGGCTCCCTCTAACAGTCTGTAATCATTGCCTAGACAAGAGCACCAAAAGGTTGAGTGATTTGCTTCAGGTCCCACAGCGACTATGTGTCAAGGGTGAGACTTGAACTCTGGTCTTCCTCGATTTTCAGACAGTTGTCTATCCACTATCCCACACTGCATCTCCTTTTTGTTTCTTTTGAAAAATAACATTTTAGTCAAGCATTTTGTTCTAAAATAGCAATGAATTCTTAATATCACCCTCTACTCCCATAGCACCTTCCATTAAAAATAATAAAAATAGTGATGCAAAATGGTTAAAAAAAATCTTATCCTTGATTCTTACTGCCTTATAGTGTGGCCCAAGATTTTTTTTGTTGCTGTCATTCAGTTGTTCAGTCATGTACAACTCTTTGTGACCCCATGAACCATTGCAGTCCTGGCCCTTCTATCTTCCAGTATCTCCCAAAGTCTGTCCAGGCTCATGATCATTGCTACCAAATACTATCCTTCTCATCAGTTTCTAAACTTAGTTTTCAACATTACTATGACCTATTCTGGAATCTCATTAAGCCTGCTCCAACAACTTCAACTCTTCATTCTCATGTATCTCCTATATCTAATCAGATACCAAGTTTTGCTGATTTTATATCTACAACATTCTTCATCCTTCCCTTAGTCAGAACTCACATGGTCACTTAACTAATTAAAGTACATTTCACCTCTGCTCTGGGCTCTGTTAGTAGCTTCCTAATTTATATACAGCTATACAGTCTCTTTCCTCCACAATTCACTCTCTACCTGGAGATCAAATTGATATTCTAAAATTGTTGTTCTGGCCACATCATTCCTCTTATCATGAAGCATCAATGGTCCTTTCCAATCTGGCTCCTGTCTTTATTTCCAGGATCATTATAGATTCTTACCCTTCCCATTCTCTACTGATCAGCTAAACTGATCTCCTTGTTATTTCTCATACAGGATATTCTTTTACACAGATAGTTCTGTGTGATTCCATCATTTGCCTCCACATCATAAAATTGGGTCTTAACTCAAGTGTACCTTTCTAGATGAGGCCTCTTTTAATTTCTTCAATAGTTCTTCCCCTATTCCCAAAATTATTTTATATGTTATTTTGTGCATAATTTCATTTTAGTTATCTATGTAAATGTAGTTCCTTCCATACCCTACTCCTTACAATGCAAACTCCTTAAGGGAAAGAATGTTATTATTGTTGTTTGTGTCATTGTTTTATCTTTGCATTCGCAGCACATAGAACAGTTCCTAGCTCATATCAGATAATAAATCAATGATTATTGAATTATTCCTCACAGATTCATAGGTCTTTTGAATTTTCTTGGGACCTGTCATCTTTTGCTGTTATGTTACATGATTTTGTGATTATTGGATACTTGAGTACTGAACTTAGCTCATGTTCAGTGTCAACCATTCTTGGTCCATTAGGGTATTGGGATAGAGTAGCAATGTTGACAATGTTTACATGGGACAGAAATAAAGATTAACTATCTACATCCTTCCTCTATTTTTTCCTTTTTTGTTCCAGTATCTGAGGAAGCAATGTATGACTGTGTTCCTGTCCTAACACAAATCACTCAAATTGTATACTTGGCCCAAAATCCTCTTTCCATCTCCCTCAGTAGCTTGCACTTTTAATTTCTTTATTTTTCTGTTTCTCTGTCTCTGTCTCTTTCTCTGTATCTGTCTCTGTCTCTGTCTCTCTCTGTCTCTGTCTCTGTCTCTGTCTCTCTTTCTCTCTCTCTCTTGCATTATAAAAACACTCCTTTCACATCAACTCTATGAGAGAGTTATTGCAAGTATTATTCCCATGTTAGAGATGATATCTTGACTCAGCATAATAGCTGTACAATTATTGGGGTATATAAATGAAGTGGATATTGTAGTTTGGGATGCATTTTTGAAAGCAAACATATTTCAGGAATTCCAAAGAGCTCCTTGGTGTAAAAATCCAATAATAGAGTATTCATGCATAATCTATATTTCTATAAACTATGGAAGAAAATGGTCTAAAGAATTATAATCAAGATTGTAGGTGACCCAGGGGGCAAAGAGGAGATGCATAGTAAGTATCAGTAGGCTACACACTATTATAAAGTATGACTTTTATATAAGAAATGGCATACAAGTTATCACCATGGAAATATGTGGTTGGAAAAGGAGCTAGACAAATCATTTAATCAGAGTAATATTTAATATACGGATAGCCTAAGTGCAGCACTGTTACTAACAAAATATTAAAAGATCTACAAGAAGGTTTTCAATATGTTGACTTGGCTTCTGTGAAGGATTTTGGAGTAGAAATATACAAGAATCACACAAGATAAGAAAGTATGGGTGGGTTGTACCAGAAAAGGTCCTGAATTTGGAGTTAGAGAACCCAAGTTCAAATCTGAGTGACCTTGGAAAAATCACTGTACCTCTCAAATCTTCAATTTTCCCTTGATTATAGAAAGAGGTTGGCCCAGGTGACCTTCAAAGTCCCTTTCAGCTTATAAACTATCATCTTATGACCCTCTGTGATCCTTTTGACTGACAAAATACTCATCAATGACATTATGGATCCATCTACATATTCAAGCTTCCAGGTGAGAAAACAGTTGTTAGCCATGAGTGTCATGCAACTAATATGATAGTGAGATTTCAAGGCACATCTTCTGAATCCAAGTCTAAGGAACTTTTTAAATTTATCTGCCATCTTCTCATTCATACTTTGCCCCTCTACCCCAGTCAATCTAATAAATTCAATGGTAAGTATAACTTTTGACGTTCGTTTTTCAGAGAGAGTATTTTTTTTTTCAGTTTCTCTCTGTGCAGGTTAGAAAACCCTTTGCTGAAAGCTGGATACACTCTTTAAAGTAGTCTATAATCATGTGTTTCCTGCCTTCTTTTGTGGGATACCAGAAAACAAGGAGGCATGTGTCTGTTCTAAATTCACCGAAAAGAGTGTATTTCTGGTGTAAGACTGATTCAATTTCTATTCAATTTAGGCTGAAATTTAGAGATGGTTGGTGCCTCAAGACTTTTCAGCTAACATCATGACTATATTTATCTCCTTTCATTACTCATTCTTTCAGAAAGATTCCTGATTTTTTTTTCTGTTTAGAAAGGAGGAAGTGGCAGGAGAACACAACGGCATGCTGTCCACATTCCTCATTGTCTAGCATGACATTTATCACATTAATATGTGAAGAATCAAAGCCTGACTATCAATGCCAACTTCAGGGATTATACAAGGCATGCCAGCAGAAAGGTCTATGTATAATTGTCTTGATGAACAAATTCAACATGAGGGTAAAAGACCTTTAAAAATGTGTTGGCAGAAATTATAAGCAAAGCCAGTAAAGAGATATATTACCCTTAAATATTTAGGATGGTATTGAGTTGTGGCCTTATTTGTTGATATTAATGCCTAATAAAATCTATTTAGGAAGCTCTGTCTGACATTCCTTACATCTTAACATAAAATTCCCCATATCAAAGATATGAATCTGATCAGAGGCAGATGTTGCACAGTCTCAGCCTTATTAGCTTTATTAAAACTTTTGGAACACAGCTGGAGTGCAGACCCATCAGAGAATACTGTCAACAGAATCCAAGTGGGCATTTGGTTAGGGAAAGTCCTTTTCTGAAAAGCATGTGAAAGTAACAGAAGCTGTACTATCATGCTCAGGAAATAGTCAAAGAGAAATGGGTAAATTTTCAGGTCCTTAACTTACTTTTTTGGGGGACCTAATAACAGAATGTTGCAATTTGTGTGTGTGTGTGTGTGTGTGTGTGTGTGTGTGTGTGTCTGCTGTGGGGAGGGAAGAGTGTTAATTCCTCTTTCCTAAACTTATTTTTAAATGGAAAGTTTTTTTTAATGCTTCTTAGATAATTCTGTCTGGAGTCAGAGAGGATGGAAAAAATGATCTGTGAAGACTCAGATTATCCGTATTTCTAGACTTCAACTACCTGAAATTCTGAACTTCCAGATGTATCAGTGTAGTATATGAATAGAAACAAATCCTTCCATATTATGTCAAAGTTATGTAGCTTACAGCAGTGGGGCTATATCACTAGCATAGGAAGGGATGGACAGGGAAGTGAAAGTAGCTGAAGGGACAGGCAAAAGAAAGGTAGGAAAGGTCTGGCAATGGAAGGAAGGGCACTTACAATGAAAGGCAGTGTGGTATAGGTGAAACATTTTGGAATTGGAAGGAGAGAGTTAGCATTTAATCTTAACTTTCACAATGAACAGTATCTAACTAGAGGGGAAATAGGATATCCCCCTATATTTTGCCTGTTGATCCTTCTCATAATTCATGAAAACCCCAGTATTGAAATTTCTGCCCCAATTAGTGTGACTAGAAATTTAAAACCTTGGAAAGAAGGTTTGACCCTCAAAAATCACATACTCAAGGTCATAGAACTAGAGTAAATGGTGTTTTCAAACAATAAAAGATGAAAGAACCCCTTCCTTTTGTTCCATTTACCTGTTTTCTTCTAACTGCGAACTGTAGATTTTCCAAACTCCTGTCACAATAATCCTTTCTTTTTGCATTTCAGTGATATTCCATATTTTGCTGAAATTTATTAAAGGGGGGGGGGGAGTGTCCTGGAATTTTAATAAGCCCTATAGATAAAAGAAACTAAAGTATTCCAAAGATCTTTTGCTTAAAATGGCATTCCCTAGTGTATTTTTGCAATAAATATATATCTCCACTTATTTTTATTTTGGATATGTTTGGATAAATGTGTAGATACTTAAGATTTTTTTCTTCACATAATAAATTCTTTATTTTTAACTTTTTAAAAATTTTTCCTTCTCCTATTTTGCCCCTTCAATTAATTACAACATTTAGAGAACCTAATGTGTATATTTGGGAATTGGAAAATAGATAATGCTATCCATAAAAATTCTATAAATTCCAAAGAAAGAATCAAGAACAGAGAAAACTTTTAGTAATGCCATAAACTATATGCAGAGTCATAATTTGGCCTATGAATAAAGAAAGCATAGAAGATCCCATCATTCTGCTGAGATTAACAGTGAAAGTTATTGCCAAAGTTAGAAACAATGGGGACCTGGTGATATATACCCTACACCAAGTGAACATATCCAGGGAAATCAATCTCTATCCATGTTCCTGTCCTTGGCATAAAATTTCTGACTTCATCCCAATAACTTTTTTTTACATACATAAATTAATACATGTTCCATTTCTCTGTTGTTTTTTTTTGGTGTGGATGATGGATCATCACTAATAATGATTTTAGAAAGTACTTACTAAATTGTAGTGGCAAGAAACATGATGACAGGGTAACCTTATTTACCAATCAATCCCTTAATACTTCTAGTATAATAATAACAACAATATTTTAGATTACTTACTATGTGCTAGGCACTTTACTAAGCAATTTGCAATCATTATAGCTGATCCTCACAACAACCCTGTGAGGCAGGTGTTACTAAAGTTTCTATTTTATAAATGAGGAAACTGAAGCAAATGGATGTTAATCCACTTGCCCAGGATCACACGGATAGTAAATTCCTGGTAATCAATAAACATTTATTAAATGCCTCCTATATTCCAGGAACACTGCTAAGTACTGAAAGGTATAAAAATGCAAAACATAGTCCCTGCCCTCAAGGAGCTTATAATCTATTGGAGAAGATAAAATTCTGCTTTTGATTCCTTCAATAATTAATATAACATATTGTTATTAATACTAAGCAGTTCAGAATTTTAATTTGGGGAAGAGAAGATGGAATTGGACCTGTGTTTTTCATTTGTACATTGATGTCAGTTGTCAAAAAAACAAAATGATTTGACATGGCTCTAGCCCGACCAAGGTGCAAGTACTCCAAGGATAATAAACTCAGAGACTGAGTATTAAGATTTTTCATACTATTGCTGAGATGACAAAATGAGAGTTAAGTTCCCTACTTTCCTGCTCCCCATTCCTCTCTACTTATTTGGAAATTTAGAAAATATCTTTATTTATTCATCCTCTAGATAACAGGGCAGTTTCCAAACAGATCACAGATAAACCTCACCTGTAACATGTGCTATGGGAAAAGAGGCCTCACACCAAGACTGTACTTGGGAGCTGTTGTCCTCCTGCCCAAACCCAATCCCCAGGAATAGTAATAGTTTGTGAAAAGCTATTTTTGAATGCCAGTTACTTTTCATCTGAATCATCCCATTCAACAAGAGAATTCCCAGCAAGAAAAATCCCTCCATCAATTCAGATTAGTAGTTTTATGCTTTTTATAATCTTGGGAAGTAGACTGGGACACAAAATTTATATGATTTTCCCATGGTCACAAAATCAGTATGGGTCAGATGCAGGATGTGAGATCAACTCTTCCTAAATCTAACTTTAGCTCTTTATGCAATATGTGGTAGTACCTTTGTCATGGTAATTTAGGCAGCTACAATCTCCTTTACCATGTTGTAAAAAGAAGTGTAGAATATAATTCTGGTGTTTAATATCCTATACAAGTAAATGTCTATGTTTCCTATTATAGTACCATAATTATTAGGTCATAATTGTATTCCACAATTTTCTTCTTATAAACTGGAATGGAAGTTACATATTGTTGAAATTATAATAAATTCTTCAAATATTGTTTCATAAGGAATATTTTAAGATATTTGAGGTTTTTTTTTCCCTATCACTGCTTGAATCTGAATCTTATATGTTAAGATGTATCCTGTTGTTCTTGAATCAGCTCAAAATCAAGCATGAGAAAGCTTGAGTTCAATCACTCCCCCCTCCCAATTATAAAGCTTAAAAGAGTTGACAGAATACCAGAATAAAATTACTAAAATAGCTGCCTTTTCTGTGCAATGTAAATAATTTTCCCATTTTAAGTATATTAATGGAAGGTTTTAAGACATTGGAAAACATTGCTAATATGCTTTGCTAATTGTAAAGGACTATATAAATATGATGTGGTAGAAGTATATCTCTTTAAATTCCAAGGTTCTACTATTTGTTGTGGCTTAAATTTTTATACTGTCCTCTTTGGGTTAAGGTTAGCATTATAAAATTGAGGGAACATGGTATATTGGTAATAATATTGCATTTATACTCAGACCTAGGTTCAAATACTGCCTCTATTATGTATGTGACTTCAGAAACGAATCATTAATCTCATTGAACTTTGCTCAGTTCCCTCATCTCTAAAATTACAGTATTTTTCTGGTTGTAGTAAGGTCTTTTTAATAATAGTAGTAGTAGCAGCAGAAGCAGCAGCAATATTACTACTACTATTGCTATTACAATAAGTACTACTACTGCTACTACTACTGCTGCTGCTGCTACTGCTGCTACAATATTATTATTGTTAGTTACGTTGTTACCACAATATAAACCAAAAGGAGAAAGGTGAAACTATCAAAGGATATCCCTAAGTAAAGGCATTAACACCATCCTGGTCAGAAAAAAAAATAGGAAAGCTTCTGAGTATCTTTGGAAAGACATTGGCAGATTACATCTATATCTGGCTTGGAGGTCTGAAGGTAAATGCAAATGATATATTGCCCAAATTGCCAAATTAAAGGCTACATAGAAAAAAAATTAAAGGACATCTGGAAAAAACAGATTACAAGAAATTTGTGATTTCTTTAAGAAGAAATTGAAAATGAAAGTCAAAATGTTAAGATGATAAAAAGAATCAAAGAACAAAGTAAACAACTCAGCATCAACCAAAAATCTTTGTTAGTCTTGAGACGGATTGAGTAATTATTGACCATTCTGCCTTAAAGTATCATAATGTATAAACTATCTTTGTTTATTATAACAGATTAAATTCTATCTTCTTGTACTTCAAATATAACATGGATTCAAGAATATTGAAAATACAAATATTTTATGATATACTTATGGAAAATGATTGTCTATTAATGATATTCCATGAATACAATAATATCAATAACAATTGATATAAACCATGTCTATCTGTCTGTCTCTGTCTCTCTCACTCTCTTCCTTCCTTCCTCCCTCTCATTTTTTTAGAGAAAGATAAAACCCATAATGGTTGCCTAGTTTTAAATCAGTTATCATTATTCCTAAATAGAAAAGAATATGACTTCCAAATAAAAGTTGTAGTAGAACAAAAATACCGTATTAATTACTTGATTTACAAGGATGATATCAAGCAAGATCCACATGAACTCAGTCAATAGTATATGAACAAAAAAGCTTTGAACAAAGGCCAAATCACGTAGTGTGTGTGTGTGTGTGCTCGCATGCATGTGTGTGTGTGTGTAAACAGGCAAAATTCAGAACCAGATCACTGCCATTTAGAAAAGGAGTATCTTTTAGGAGCATGAATTTAGTAATCAATGTAGATTATATCAGAAAATAGATACTATACATATCAATGCTACCACATAAGTATAAGCAATAAAAATTTAATACCTACTGGATATATAACAAAATATGAATTTGTGGCCATTTTTTTATTTCTGACACTCAATATTTTTTATATGCTCTCAGACTAAAAATCACCTCACCACAAATACAGAACTCAAATAATCCTGGAGAAATGCTCAACCACCTGGACATTGGTCCTTACAAAAGAAAATAGCATTTTGATTTATATTAGTATACAAAATAAACAAAATCTCCAACCTAAATAGAATGAAATAGAAGAGAAAAAAACTATGTTGAAGTACAATAAGGTATCCTTCTTGTCCTTTCACAAAGATGCTTTCAGCAAGTGTACAGAAAATTTGATTAAATCTCTCTGTCTCTCTCTCCATATTTATATATGCATATACATATATGCATGTATATTATATATTGATATATATTCACTTACAAGAAACAATTATTTTATTGTCCTGAATGAGAGTTCAAATGGTATTAAACCTCAAAGAATAGCAGAATAGTAATTTGTTCTCAGACTCATTATCTCTGAATCTATCAAAACAATGACAAGATTGAGGCTATGAACAACAGAGATGATGGTGGTGGTGCTGGTGATGATGATTATGGGGGGGGGCAGGAGGGATAAAAACAATAAAGAATTTACATAAAAAACTTCCTCTTCTCTGAGATGATTCTGGTAGCTACCAAGTCCTGATGGCATAATAATAACATCAGTAATAACAAATCACTTAGCAATTTAAGGTAAACTAAATACTCATCATGTTTGTATTAATATGATTAATCATTTCTATATGAAACCTATAATAACTCTGTTAGGTGAATATTATGGATAGGATTGTCTTCATTTTACATATGAGAATTCTGAGTGTGAAAGAGTTTAAGAAAGTTGCTCATGGTCACATAGTTGTTTTTCTTCTTCTTTAATGCCCAGAGCATCAAAGGCATTACAATGTTGTGGTCCAGTTATAATGTATTCAACTATGACATTAGTCTAACATGAGCTCAGAAGGCTTTACCACTGGATGAGCACAAATAGTTGATTTGAACATTTGGGATGCAGATATCTCTAGATTTATACATGTTATATTTCCTTTGTGCTACTGCAAATCTGCTTTCCTCATGCAGAACAATGCTTTCTTTGGTGCAGGCATTCCAGGCTGGGCAGTCATGTGCCAGTATCTCCCATGTCTCCTAATCAATACTAAAGTTCTTCAGAGAGACCTCGAGAGTATCTTTGTACTGTATCTAACCTCTATGTGAGTGTTTGTCTTGTGCAACTTCTCCCTATTTTTTTTTAGGTAATATATGTTTGGTATTCAAATTCTATTGAAGAGAGCATTTTTTTTTGCTTTTTGGAGGGCAATTGGGTTTAAGTGACTTGCCCAAAGTCACATGGCTAGTAATTGTGTCAAGTGTCCAAGGCCAGATTTGAACTCAGGTCCTCCTGATTCTGGGGCCGGTGTTCTATTCACTGCTCCACCTAGCCGCCCCTGAAGAGAGCATAAATTGATAGTCATATACCCCAATGTCAAACATAAATTTACCTAAAATGAATTCCAAACTTATGTTTACATTAAAAAGTTCCCACAGCTAGTGAAGGTCTAAAAAGGTATTTGAAACCGGATCTTTATTTTTATCCAATGTACCAACCTGCCTCAGAAAACTTCTATAAAAATAAAGTTGATAAGCTTATGTCAATACACTCCATATTACAGTCTCTGAATAATACTTTACTTAATTTGAACATCACTTAGATACCAATATCCCTGCCTAAAGATTAAGCTATTATCTCATATGTAGTAGTTTTACACAGTTGAGGAGTAAACAAATCATATTATTTGAATCAGTCATCTTGGATTCAGAATATTATGAAAAACAGTTGTTTCTTTTTCTTTTTGCTTTTCAGGGATATATCTATCTATATCTGCATATATGTTTATAATATGTGTATATATGTGTGTACATACACACACATACACATATAGATATATGTATATAAAAGTCATTTATGTTTGAGTCATTTACTTTTAGCTCCCAACCTAAGAAGCACATTATTTAAGTGGAGGAAGACAAAATATCTATGTTATAGGTGTTTCTGTTTTATTATTTGCTTTTGAATATGAAATTGACTTATGAATGTATTAATTGAAAAATGTCTTTGAGAAAAAATACCCTGAAAAGATGTCAACTTTTACTATCATTTGCATCGATTTAAAAAAACATACCCTTTTGTCATCATAAAATTTTCCTTTTTTTAAATTTTTCAGACCTAAAACATAATGGTTCTGACTATGAAACTCATTTAAATTATAAAGTCTGTTATTTCTTGTTTAATTTTCTATCAGTTAATGTATTCATCCTAGAATCACAAATCTCAAATGGAAGGGATATTTGCAATTATCTACTTCAATCTACTTTGTAACTTCCCTGATAAGTAATCATCCATTCTCTGCTGGAATACTTCCAATGATAGAAAATCCAAAATCTCCTAAAGTAATCACTTCCATATTTGGCTTTATACTCAAACAAGAAGAAGTGAAAAGGAGGTAGTGAGGAGAGAAAAAATAAAAAAGGAAAATATGAGAAGAGAAGAGAAGAGGAGTGAGAATAAGTGAGGTTAAGATATCAATTGAAGTTAACTGTGAAGTGATTCACTTAGATAATATCCAATTATTTGCATCTGTAATTAACAATGAGTATTCATATAGATGTTTGAAAACGTATATTCTTATTTGAGGTTTCTATTTAGCTATTCTCTTTATTATAAAATCTTCCTTAATAATATTAACTTTTTGCTTAAATATTGAGAGGCAGTCTCAAGATAATTAATTAGGGGATCATGAAAAGACTTTTTCTGAGTTCTTGGGTTGTGTAATATGAGTCGAGATGTACAAACTATTCCCCCATTAAAAAAGTGTAGGTGGGACATTTATAAGAAGAGTCTATAGCCAAATTTAAATGATTGGCATGTGATGTTGTTATTGTGTTTTTTTTCTCTTTTCAATAATAATAGCATTTCTGTATGCTTTAAGAAGCTTTACAATGTAAAATTACCATAATGCTAATATTAACACTTTTGTTTCACGCCACAACCTGGATATATATATATATATATATATGTATTGAGGTATAACCAGATTGATGGTGGCTTTCATATTACCCTAGACCACACTGATGTTGAAGGATAGAACCATAACTCAGTACTGAGTTTGCAGGCTCCAAGGCTACTAGGGCTCATTCCATTATATCATATATCCTATTTTAGGTTTGATTGCTGAATACCAAATTCTATATTGGTGATGGTGTGAGGGTGGGTGCAGATTTGACAAGCCTTCCAGGGTTTAGAGAAGCCAAATTCTTCATGTTCTTATATTTCACATTGAACTGGTAATTTTCCATGCTTGATAAAATGATAGATTCACCTGTAATTTCTACATTTGAAAAGTACCCTTTTTCTTCAGATAGAAGTGCCCCAAAGAAATGAAGTTAAATGGAAAAAAGAATACTGACTTCTCTGCAATGTAATTTGTCCCTATCACATAACTTCATATTTCTAGCTTTTGTCTGGGCCAGTTAGCAAGTAGAGGTTATCATAAATTTGCTGACATATTCTGCTCTTGCTCCTGGAAAAGCCAACACATGCTATGGTTCAAAAAGTGTTCACCATACACAGTGGGATGAAGAGCCAATTCACCTTCAATTTTCCCATTCATAATCAACTACCTATATTTATAGACTGATATGATTTACCAGAAGGAACCTTCTCCCAACCCCCACTTTGATGTTTCATTGTAGCACAGATGTGACCACAGATTTTCCAGTTAGTGATTGAGTACAAACTCTAGCTGATCTATCAAGCTAGAAAATTTCCTGAAGGGAATAATGGATTGAATCTGTGTCAACCATGTATAAGCCTAGATAGTAGGCTTACTTTATCAGGTGGTGTTTATATATATATATATATATATATATATATATATATATATATATATATTTAATTTTACCATGACCATTCATAACACCATTTACATGATGTTTGTTAGCGGAAAGGGTACCCATACAAATGAAATCTTGGCCATGAGCAGTAAGCACAAAGAATTACAATGAATAGAATTCATTGAAAGAACAGATGGCTTGATTGCTGCAGGTCCCAAAAGGGTTCTAATCAAGAAGGATTTCAAGGGATCTCAGGTCCAGTATACACTGGGTGGCAGTCAAAGAATTCACAAATGTAACACACTTAGAAGAAAAATGAAACATGTTTCCACTTAGCCCCAGTTAACATCTGATTGACTGATGTAAAAAACATAAAAGACTCCAAGTTGAAACTGTAACCTTAACTATGAGTAGCACAGTTAAAACAGCTGCAGGTTATGGAAAGAGTCTTTAAAACCTCTGAATTCTTAATGTAAGTTAACCGTGGTGATGCCTTGCTGAAGTAAGAAATTTAAATGCCTCATACTTAATTATTTTTTCTAAAACAAAGAAACAAAAACAACGACAACAAAAATGGAATACTTGGGCATCCTTTCACACAATTATCCTTTGAGAATCACATGAGTATTTAAACCTGAATAACACTGCATAGGAGTTGAATTGAAAAGATATCATGAAGTATCTGAGGATAGTGGAAAAATTAGATAACTCATTCAAACAATTTAAGATTTGCCTTTATCAGTTCTTATAATTTCATCTATGTGAAAGTGTATGAAAACTCTTCCCATAGAAACAGTTGTTCAGACTGTCTGTATCCTCACAGAAGAATCTTCCTTCTGTCTTAGAAAGTTGCCTTGATCGTTGTTGAGTTTGGGTTTGCCAGTCTTACAATTGGTATGAATCAGAGCCAAGCTTGAATCAAGATCTTCCTTTTTCTAAGGTTAATCCTGTATCCTACAAGTGTCTATTAAGCCTCTCTAGATTTGTCTTAATAATATCTTTAATTAAGAGCCAGTAGGCATCCAGAGGTATATAGAGATCATTTAGTTAAGTCCTTTAATTTTACAGGTGAGGAAACTTAAGACCAGATATGTGAAATGACCTGACCAGGGTCATAGAGATAATAAATGACTGAACAAGTTTTGGAATTCATGGGCTCTTACTCCTAATTCAGAATCCTCTTCATTCAGCAGCTCTTAGCAGTGAGAAATAATTATTAATAACCAATATCTTGGAAAGATTCAGAGTGCCCTGGCCCTTCTTAAAAAGTCCTGACTTTATGTCCAGTTTTTATTGAAGGGCATTACTGATAATGAGATTTTATTGATTTCTTGGTCAGATCATACCTGACCTTGAAAGGAATTTCATCTAGGATAGGGAAGCCCATAGTGTTCTGGTGTGTCTTGGGTGGGATATACATTCTTTGAATTGATAGCCTACAGCTATGGGTGTTTTGGTATAGAGATACTTTCCCAATTTCAAGACATACTCTGCCCTTCTTTTTAATATAGTCCACCTCCAATCACCAATTGGATTTGATTGCTGTTTGATGGATCATCTACTGTCTTGACATAAACTGTGAGTCTGTCACCATGATGGTTTTTGATCTAAGACAGATGGGAAAATGGCAGTCCTTTTATTAATAACCTTCTGGCCTTATTAGCAAAATAATTAAATTTACCAGAAACTATGTCTCTGGGACCTTTTGAAACACCACATTTATGGCAACCTGATGTAAGGCAATTTAGAGGAAAAGAGACAGGTCTGGTTTAAGGTCTCCCAGGAAACACAGGACTCTCATTATACTGAGATTTCTTTACCAAGAGAGGCCCTATCCTGATGAACTCTAAATTGAGATTGAGATTTTGACTTTCCTCAGCCTAAGATTCCTGATTTTAACCTCGATTGTCTTTGAATAAGCAAATATGTGTCTATATGTCTGTTTTAAGTATTTGAATTAGAGCTTTTGCTGAATTTTAAGCCTCGATCTAAGGGGTGGTTTTCTTGGCACAGATAAGGAGACATTGATATTGCATAAAACGATTTTAGGAGACGTGGCCTGGGAGGTCTGGATATACAGTACCATTTCAGTCTTTTTGAGTAAACATGGCCCGAATTCAAATAAAATAAAATAAAATAAAATAAAATAAACATGGCCCTAATTCTCTTGCAGGAGAGTACAGGTAGAAGAGCCTTAGACTTCTGGCAGGAGATGTAGTGTTCTGCCAAAGAAAGCTTGAACAGGGCTTGGTATAGGAACTACATAGCAATTATGAGAGTATGCTATATTCTCTTGACTTTCCTTGTCTTTCTCAACTTTTCACTTTCTGGGTCACTACCGTGTTTCCCCGATGATAAGACCTATCCCGAAAATAAGCCCTCCCCTTACTGTGTAAGATTCCTCTAAAATAAGCCCTCCCCCGAAAATAAGCTCTATTGAGATTGCTACTGTAGTGAAGGTGATCCCCTGCGCTACACGCTACATTATGGTACCCTCTGTATGCACCGTTCCCCCCCCCGCCCCCGGTGAAATGCATGCCACGCTCCGAGCTGCATCCAATCAGAGCTGCAGCAGTGAGCGCGTCATCCTGTTCTTCCCCAGTGATTTGCTTATTGAATAAAGGTACATTTTTTTGTTCACATTTACCTGTTTATTAAAATTGCTGTCAATGTTCATTAAAATAATCCCTCCCCTGAAAATAAGCTCTCTGGTGTTTTTCTGTCCAAAAAAAAATAATAAGACAGTGTCTTATTATCGGGGAAACACGGTAAGTCTCTGTTTGATTTGTGAGAGATTTTCTAAGATTAGCCTGTGTTAAGTAAGGAAACTGAAAAACCAGGGTACTCTCTGAGTAAAAATGCCTATTTTTTTTCTCACTTTGATGGGCTTTAACTTGCAGGTTCAAGTTGATAACATTTTAGACCAGGAAGCTTATGGGCTTGGCTATAGCCCGCAAGGGCTGATTCTTAGGAGCAAGACCCGCATCTTTAGAGAGGTCAATTAATGAGCCATTTAAAGTCAATTAAAGATGTTTAAATTAAACCTTGAAAACTGCCTTTGCCGCTTTCTCCCAATTTATGGGACATCAGGGCAATGTGTTTAAAATTGCAGAAATAAGTTTTTTTTTCTTGTAAGGCACTTTGATCATTAGTACTTTTATATCACAGCCTTAAATTTAATCACTTTAGGATTTCAGTAATTTGTTTGAAATGTATATTAATATTGTAAAAACTGCTTTTATAAGTAATGTTGGTAAAGGGATGTGAGAGAAACACAGCTTTCATGATTTATAAATTATTAAGTGTTAACTCTCTCCAGATTCTAAAAAGTGATGGAAGAGAAGCAAGATAAAAAGAAGCATGAATGATTTTTAATTTGTAAAACTGTTAAGTTGGCAGCCAAGCCTTTTGCAATCTGTTAATGGGGTTTGGGAGTAGACAGAAACCCACTCTTATGTTTCAATAGGAACATAAGCCACTGCATGTCTCTTAAAAGTATTTATAAAAACTAAAAAAAAAAAAAAAAAAACCTCAATGGATTTTTAAAGCGTTTGTCCCATAAACTTCCTTCTATATTAAGACTAGGAAAAGCCAGTATAGGTTTCTATCTCCTTTTTGGAGAATGAGAGATTTGGTGCTCTTGGATCTTTTAGAGAATACCTAAATTTTGTGATATGAAGATTAATGAAGAGAATCCCCAGAACAGATATTAACTTTGTAGTTTGGGGAAGTAGGGATTTAATAAAACATTGGCTTAACAGCACTGTGTGCAATCTGGGATATGGTTGACATGCAAAGGAAAGTTGGGTGTTCTGAGTAATGGGTTGGAATGATATAGAAAGAGAAAAGCTTGAGTCAAAATATGGGAGGTAGATAAGGTTTAGAGAGGAATGTGGGACATACCCTGCTCACAGCAGGTTGGCAGCAGGAAACCCATGTGCTCCAAGCCCTTCCTGTCCCTGGATAGCTGCCCTGAGTGCCCTTGTGAGAGGTTCAGATGGATAAAACATGTTGAAAGAGTGTGAAGAAGTTTGACTTTGTTATAAGTAGAAAGACTGAGAATGAAAATTTTGTACCTTGATTTGAAAGTTAATAGAAAAAATTTTAGAGGACTAGTAAGAATTGAAATGGAGGGCACCACGTGTTTCAAGTCTCTCTTGTTCCATACTGTCATTTAAAAATTTTTGCAGTGAATTAGCTGGAAATAGTGAAAATTCCATTGCACAAAATGCTTGGAATATCCTTTGTATAAAATATAATACTAAATAAGTGAAATTATAAACTGAGATTCTGTATGATAACATTTGGAAAAATAGATCGAAAATAGATTCAATTGAATTTATTTTGGTCTCATTTTAAGATATATTTATTATTATTATTATTGATGTTATAATATTAATAATAATGATAATGTTAGGAAACTCGTTAGCTGTGTGGCTTTAAGCCAAATTATCCCACTTATATGATTTTTAATGTGTATAAAGATAATGCCTAACATTAATTTGATAACTGATTATATTAAAAATGTTATGTGTGTCTCCTTTAATTCTTTTGGGTTGTTTTTTTAACTTGTATAAAATATTAATAATGAGTTGTTGATTAGTAACTGAATTAGTGTGTCAGTATTTTAAGATTTCACTATCTAGCCTCATGCTTAGTGCAGTGATTTGACTTCAATTAAGAACTAGAAATTACAAGGGGAAAGATTTTTAGGAATCAGTCTGTAACAAAAAGAACACTCAAGACAACTAACCAGGGACAGAAGGAACTTGGAATACATGGACTTGCTTCTTCCAACCTGCTCTAAGCAGGGCATATTCCCCCATTATCCCCACATATTATCTAACTTCCATATTTTTCCCAAGCTTTTATTTCTCTTTCCAAATCTTTCAAAATCATTACTCACACTACCCAACTTTCCTTTACATTTCAAGAAAGGTTAGATAATCATATGGTTAATCATGTCTACCCACCTTTCAGGATAAAACTGTAAGAAGGTCTTATTAAATCTAGAGGAAAAGTTTATATGGAGCTTGGAATTGTCACCAGGGGTCTTTAAAAAAAGAAACATGAATTTATGAATAATGATATTTTTCTTTTAAAGTGCTAAGAGTATTAGGCCTTAGAAATTAAAATGTTGCCATTAATGTTTATAAATCTGGATTTGATTTAAGCCAAAATCTATCCTGACAGAAATAAGAAGCCTGAGAGATATCTCTTTGTGAGGATTATTATGATAAATTACAATCTAATATGAAAAGATATTTGCCATTTTGCATTAAGAAATGAATTAACTGTATGGCCCCAAGAAATTTCTATTTACCTCAGTTTGCTGTTCTGCAGGGAAAATAATTGGACCCACCTCTCAAGGTTATTGTCTGACATGTTTATAAAGTGGTTGGCACAGTGCTTGGTATAGGACAAATGGTATATGAATGTTAATTTTTCTTTTATTATTTCTTTTAAGTAAATGTAATTGCTTCATACCTTATAACTTTATATGTGTTTTCAGATGTGATCAGTATACAATGTCAATGTGGATGGGATGAATGTTTTTCTATGTAAGATAATTTGGGAGGGCATTCAAATAAATTAAAGTCACCTTACTGGTAATTAATAGGTTTCATTTCAAAATTTATTTCTAAATTTTCTTATATTGAGTAATTTGGTGAATCATTTTATCAGTTATGTTGCTAGAAAAGTAATTTTCTTCTAATCTAGATGTTGTGACATGTACTGCTAAGAAAAAAAATGAATATGTTAGGAAGCTGATAGGTCATCCTATCATCTGTGCTAACCATGTGTGGGCAATATTCTCTAGTACTGTAATTTAAGATCTTGGGAGTTCTACCTATATTTAAGAGGAAATTTCACCTAGAATTATTTGACTCTCACATATTAAAATGACAAGATTGCTAACTAAGTTATATGGAGTTGTTGTTTTAATCAAGTGTTTATATACATATTTTTAAAAGGAGAACTGTTAATTATAAAAACAAAATATCTTGTAAGATCTCCTTTGGAAACCTGCCAGGATTCTTGGAATCATCTAGTCATAAATTCTTATCAGTCCTTATGAAAACAAGAGTTCAATGTGTTGTTGTATTCCTACTGAATAAATGGAATAAAAAATGGGAATCCTTGTACAAAATAGGAGTGAAATTTCAAGGCTCCTTTTGATGTAGGGTGAGCTTCATCTATGGGTATTTGTCTATCACCCATGGAGGTTAAATACTTATTGAGGCAATGTAGTCTTAACAAACTCCACTTTAAAGATTAATTTTGCTTTAAGGGATAATTCTAAAACACAAAGGTATTTTAGGGAGGGATAAATGTATACATGCTGATTTGGAAGTTTGTTGTTATTGTTTTTTTTTCTCTGAGGGCCAATCAGTGTTAAGTGACTCACCAAGGTTCACACAGCAAGTAAGTATAAAACGTCTAAGGCCAGATTTGAAATCAGATCCTCATGACTCCAGAACAGATGCTCTATCCACTGTACCACCTAGCTGAACAACACTTGACAAACATCAATGATACCATAGATCCAGTTTCTATCCCCATTCCTAAAATAGTCCAATCAAATTGGAACCTCTTATTTTTCATTGTCATTATAGTGTTTCACACTTGTTTCATAAACCTGGCCCTTTATTATTTAATTATCTTTCGTTCATTTGTTTTGGGCAATGTTGAGCATCTTATGGTTAATCAATACTTAAATGTCAGTATAGAACTCTTTTTGTGATGTTTTATTGTCCACTGTAATCCTTTCCCTCTTCCCTTTGCAAAGAAAGTCTCTTTTGCTACTTTTGTGCCTGTAGGCATAATCACAAGAAAAATGGTCCTGGATTGGAAAGTTTTGGAGGTCACAACTTGAGTTCTTTTACTTTTGCAAGTGTGTTCCAGATGCTTCCCACAATTTCCAGCTCTATAACTATAATAAAAATCAATCCTGACATAGAAAGGGTCTGTAAATCCATTTATCTATGTCTCTGTTCACCATCTTGTAATTTCACAAATCAAAATATCCCTACATCACCACCTTTCCTCAAAGTGTACTTGACAAATAGATGTCTTGATTTTTATTTTGCTTGTTTGCCTTTTTTTTACTTTTATCCTCAGCACTTACCATTATGTTCAGCACACATCAGTATTTTTTTATTCCTTAGTTGTATGCATTCAGATTAATTGGGTAAGTCAAATCATATTAAAAACCTTCATGAATAGTGGGGCTAAATAAATAGCAGCTGTTAGTTGTTGTTATACTTTCAAAGAAATATTTTGTTTGGAAATAGGTCATACATGAAGGAATATCCTAGATCAAAAATTTATATACTTTTGCCATCTAAAGAGTATAACTTTTCAACTTGGATGAACAAATTTAAGGGCATTGGGGGGGAGGGGTACTTGGTCATTTTTGTGTCACAAAGTGGTGAAAACAAAATGCAGTTCTCACAATAGAATTAAGAAAATGTTTGATTCCTGATATCTAATGGATCCATTTAACTATGAGAAATCAGTGGTAGAAAATGAGGAGAGACTATTTAGGCCCATCTACTTTTAGACCCATTCCTTTCTTTGGTGAGATCTTTTATTAAATTTCTTCTTTGTTCCTTTAAAAATAATAATTCAGAATGGATGTTCCTATAAACTGTCAGTGAATTTTTATTATATTGTGGTCACTACACTATGAAAAGAAAAATATAATGGTGAGTAGCTAGTACAAGCATTCTGACATGTCATTAATTCCTTAAAGATATATGGTAAAATGCGGGACAGTAGAAAGGGCATAGACATTGAAATCAGTATTTCAATTCTTATTCCTATTGTAGCACTTCCTACTTTGTGTAAGATCAGTGCAAACAGGGATTACTTTTTTCTTTTTATTATATACAGCTATTCTTTTGATTAGGGGCATCTAGGAGCACAGAGGATAGAGAACTAGACCTGAATATAGGAAAAACTGTTTTCATATACAGCTTCAGATGCTTACTCTTTGTGCTTCACTGAGCAACTCACTTGACCTGTTTGTCTCAGTTCCCTCCATTGCAAAATGGGGAAAATAATAGCATCTAACTCCCTGGGTTGTTGTGGGGATTAAATGAAAAAAAAATGTAAAGTGCTTAGCACAGTGCCTGGTAAATAGTAGGTTCCTAATAAATGCTCATTCCCTCCACTCCTTTGTTGTATCTTCAAAGCCTGTCTGAGTACCTGAAATAGATTAAGTACTTAAAACAATTTAGATAAAAAATAAATAAATCCAGTTTTCTCTTCAGCAACATGTAGGTGATAAGGATATTTAAACTACTTTCATCATAGGGTTTTCCTGAGACTCAAACAAGCTAGTTCATAAAAAATTCTTGGTATCTGTCAACTATTGCCACTACACTATCATCACCATCATCACCATCCTCATCATCATTAAAGCTTTACTTAGGTAGGTTTCAGGGATGCAAGTACAACATTCATTCCTGAATCAATTTGGTCCTGCATATCTGGCATTGTGAATATTTTTGTACCTTATTAGCAAACTTCTGATCTGAATAATGTATAAAATTAGAACTATTGGGAGGGACTATTAATGTAAAAAGCAGACTTTTCACCTAATTTTTATTGCTAATCCAGCTGGATAATTTTTCTTACTTGATTTAACTTTCAAGAGGGATAGACACAGGTGAATGTATGCCAAGGAGATGTTATTTTTCCACACACTTTCTGGCTTATTTTCTTTTATTTTTTTTACACCTCTAGTGTTTGTAACAGTAGACAAATAATGACCAAAACATATTTTAAAATCAACTATTCATTATTATGTGTGCCTAACAAACAACATTTTACCCAGGATTTTTTATACTTACTGTTAAGATTATATTTTCAAATACTTTTTTTAAACAGAAAGGAAATATAGATAGAGATTTAGATACATGTTTATATATCTATATTCTAGATAAATATAGTTATATATCTATATATTATAGATATATCATATATAGATTATATATAATAATCTATATCTATAGCACATAGCTATATCTATATATATACATAGATATATTATAGAGAGCTGTAGACACATATAAATTAATATTTGTAAAGCAATATAAGTAAAGGAGTATATTAATATTAGCTATTTTATGAAGCAGCATAGGATAGTTAATGAGAATGAATGTCAGAGTCAAAAACAACAGTCATGTCTTTGAACTAGACTGACTGTTTGAGCTTGGCTATAAGTCACTTAAACTTTTGATGTGCTCAGTAACTCCCTAAAAGTATGGATTACAGAGACACTTCCAAAATGCATTAATAGAGGTAATTCTTGAATATAAGCTACATACATTAATGGAACTGCATTTTTATTCCCTATCCCTGTATTATTTCATGTACCATTATATAGTTTTTTTAATAGAAGCATGTATATCACTTTTAAATTTATAAAGCATTTACAAAGTACATACAAGTATGAATATAATCTTATAAAACACACAAGAAGGGGGGAGGCTGGTATTTGGTCATAATAAAACTATGCTTCTTGGCATCAAGATGAACAATTTTCAGTGACTAAGCAATGTGGATGGAATTGAGGAAGTTGCAATCATTAGCTGGTTATTTTACACTCTGCAGGTAGAATTTCTTGGGTAGAGAGGAGATTTCAGTGCCATTTGGCAGTGTGCATAGCTAAGAATACGTAGCAATAAAGCATGGGCATTTCATTAATATAATAAGGTCTTTTAGAAAAGTTTGGATCTTGATTGAATACCATCAATACTTACAAAATAACCATTCTACTAAGATTTGGTAAAAGGCTAAGGGCTTTTGCAGATGTGTTGGAGGAAATTACTTTAAGGTTTTGTCCATGGAATGTTCTACAGTTTGGAAAAAAATGGAGAGACATAAAGGCTAAAGGAAACAACCTAATATTTTGAAGAAGGAATGGAAGTATGTAGAATGTTGTAGTTATCCCCCATTCTTGTACTAAATCTTTTAATTACTAGAGTGAATGGAACAATCCCTATAGACCCAAAATTATCTTCACATTTTTTCTCCCCTAGCTTTTTATCCTAGAGATAATAAAATGATGAAATATCCACAATTACTAAAATGATAGCAACATGATATGTATATATATATATGTATATATATATATAAAATTTGTTCACATGTGACATTCTTTAACATCAAATAATTTCAACGGAGATGAGGAACAATAACAAATAAATAAATGGGGGAAAAGCCTCAGGTAAATAAAATGATGTAACACAATGATCATATACTAATAATATGATAGATAAAAGAGCACCTTGGGTTTAATTTCTATATGTTATACCTGTGACACTCAAATCCACTCTGATGGGGGCTCATGAACTATAGTTTTAGAAGTCTAGACTACATTACATCCTTTGAAGCAAAATAGTAGTTATTCCCTTGGTTTTGCAACTCCAAAGTACAAATTATAAAAGCAATCATAGGGATGTAGCTCAAAAGGGGTACCCTTCATATCTTATATGGAAGGAGTCTAAGAATTTTCTGTTAGAAACAAAACAATGCTCCTTAAAAAAAATCCTGACTTTTACATTTCAGAAAAATGTGAGCATATAAAACAATGATTAGAAATTGTAGGGAATCATTAAGTGCTTTGTAAAATAGTCAATGAATGGTTAGTATTTTTTAAATTAAAATTCTACATTTTTAAACATAATTAAACAAAAATATAGATCCAATCTGTTTTTTTCATTATATTTCCCTGTTTAATTATGACTTTTAAGGAGCCAAATTAGAGAAATATTCTAACTACCAAAGTCCACTTAAATGTTTTCTCTTAACCTCTTTAATAATGTTGAAACCACTCACCATATTTTTGTCTATGATCACAGACACATTGTTCCCTGTTCCCAGTGTTCACAATCTAATCAACCAAAGGATAAGGATAGAAAGTGACACTTCTGAAGGCTACTATCCCAAAACTGCAAAATGGGATTGGGATATTTATAAGTGACCTCAAGAGTAGGGGAGAAAGAACAAAATGGGGAATGGGTAAAAAGTCCAACCAGGTAGAGATATAGCTTAGGTCTGGAAATAACTGAATGCTTTGGACACTATTCAATGTCTCCCATGGTGTCAATTTACCATGAAAAGCAAGTGATAGTCTATAAACAGGTTTCCCCAAAGACCAGAGGGGACAGTAAGAAATAAGTCAACACGTTAAAATTTGGAAAAAATAAATAAAACATTTCAGAAGGAAGGCTACTCATAATGTATTTTGATTGCATTTACTGATATCACTATAAAACATAACATTTTCCCCCTGTGAAACATCATTTATAGCAAAACAGTATGCAGAAAAAAGAAACAACAAAAGCTTTTTTCAATTGCAGGTCTCCCCAGAAAATATGATTAAGTCTCAGTTCAGTTGGTGTTAGGGATATTGTAGATTAGCAGGCTTCCCTCTTTTTTTCCCACATGATCTACTGCCAACCAGAGGAAAACTAAAACGGAGATTGGTCCCAGTAGATCTGGAGTTACCAAATAGTTGCTAAAGACTCCTTATTTTCACAGAGTCTATTGTGTACCTTTGCTCCTTTACTCACCACTTCTTAGGTAAATATAAAAACTGGAACCAGAATGCACAAAGATATTGTTTATGTTGAAACATTACATCTGTTCCCATAATAATCTCCTGATAGTGAGCCAACATAGATATTAAGGAATAGTATTTGAAAGAGATAGACGAAAACTTACTAGAAGCACTTATTGCTTTTTTTTTTTGTTTGTTTTAATGTACCATCATTGAAACTAAATGATGCCATCTCTCCTGCTACCTGCTTTGGGTATGACTAGAATTACAAAAGCTCAAGCCACTGAAATTCTACATAATGAAAGTAAATAAGAAGGGCCGTCATCTGTGCCTTCTCAATCAATAGATTGATATGCATTTATTAAGTTCCTATTATGTGCCCAGCCCTCAAGATACAAAGCCAAGAAAATGAACCATATTTGCTCCCAACGAACTTACATTGCATTTCAGAGACAACATATATATATATATATATGTATATATATATGCATACATATGCAAAAGATATACAAAATTGATACAAGGTACTTTTGCAGGGAAAGACACTGATAGATGAGAGAAAGCATGGGATTAAGAAAGGTTTAATTTAAAAGATGTTATTCAAGTTGAGCACTAAAGAAAACTATGGATTTTAAGAGGCTGAAGTCAGGAAACATTGTATTTCAATTTCCTTAATGAATATTGATGTAAAAAGTTTAAATAAAATATTAGCAAGGAGATAACAGCAATATATCACAAAAAATCATACACTATGACCAGATAGTTTTAGAGAAGTAATAAAGGGATAGTTCAATATTAGGAAAACTATCAGCATAGTTAACCATATTAATAACAACACCAATAGAAATTATAAGATTATCTCAATAAATGCAAAAAAATATTTTGACAAAATATAGCACCTATTACTATTAAAAACACTAGAGGTCATAGGAATAAATGAAGTTTTACTTAAAATCATAAATGGCATTTGTCTGAAACCATCAGCAGGTATTAGCTATAATGGGAATAATTGAGAAAACTTCCCAATAAGATCAGAGGTGAAGCAAGTATGCCTATCATTATCACTATTATTCAATACTATGCTAGGAATGTTCTGTATAATTATAAGAGGAAAAAAAAGAAATGGAAGGAATTAGAATAGGCAGCATTGAAATAAAACCATTCCTATTTGCCAATAATATGTTGGTATGCTTAGAGAATCCTAAAGAATCAACTAAAAACCTACTTGAAATAATTAGCAATTTTAACAAAATTGAAGGACATAAAATAAACCCATAGAAATCTTAAACATATATATATATATATAGTCAATAAATCCCAGCAACGAGAGATAGAAAGATAAATTCCATTTGAAATAATTGAGACAACATAAAATACTTGAGTCTACCCGTCTAAATAAACCAAGGATCTGTATGAACACAATTACAAAACACTTTTCCCATAAATAAATAACTAAAGAAATAAAGATCTGGAAAAATATCCATTGCTCATTGATATACCAAGCACATATAATAAAAATGACAATTCTACCTAAATTACTTTGCTTATTCAGTGCCATACCAAACTACCAAAACTATTTCATTGACTAGAAAAAAAAAATAGCTAAATTCATCGGAAGAACATAAAGTGAAGATCAAGGAAACGAATGAATAAAATATGAGGGAAGATGCAATAACCTTATCATTATGTGACTCTAGACAAGTTACTTGACTTCTCTCAAGACTGTACCTCATAGTGTAGTTGTAAAGATCAAATGAGATGATAGGTGCAAACTGTTTTGGGAAACTTAAAATACTATTTAAATGTTAGTTCACATCATCATCATCATCATCATTACTCTCATTATAAACTTTAGCATCTATTTCCTCTACAACATCCAAAAGACACATATAATATTTTCCAAATTGACATTATGCCTTATCCTTAGCTAGGGAGTTAGGAGGTTTTGCACTATTATTCTGTCTGTTCACTACTATATGATGGTCACATAGCAAACAGAGAAGTGATCTGATATACAAACCTTTAAAAATAATTTTCTAAGGCTTGGATTAATTTTTATTTCATAAACTTTTCTAAGTATAATTTTTAAAATGGCTCCCTCCATTCATGCATTGAATTCACAGTATCTTCTCCCATTTGGTCAACAACTTGATGTTTCAAAAAGTTGCTTCCTATTGGAGCAAAGTGATCCAAGAATGAGACAGCTATATTTTCTAGCACCATGTTCCTCATTTGAACTCCACTTTAAAATAAATGTACTTTTCCCCATGAAGTTAATTGTAAAATAAGAGCATTTGTCATAAAATCATATAAAGTAATTAAATAGTATATTAATAACATTTGGATATAAAACATAAAATTGACACAATGCAAAAGAACTCTGTTTTGTGGCACTTAGGCTGACTAATCCACAAATATGACAGTTCTAATACACTAGTAAAAGAGAAATAGACAAATATATTGAGGCTATGATTTAGAAAATGAGCAAAACATAGCAGAATTCAGTATTTTAATGTAAAATTTTAGCTTAACTTTACTTCATTTTATGAAAGTAAAGACAAACCCTTAATTTTTCTTGAATACAAGGGAATGAATGTCTGTTGCAATTATATTTAACATTTTTTTCTATAAAATCCTTTTGTGAATTTTTCTACATCTGCAGCCAGTCTCATTGATGCCACCCATTACACAAAAAAATAAAAATATATCCTTTTTCTGCTTCAACACTCCCTGATTGAAATCCCCCATTCATTCATTATATAGCATTCAAATATATAATCAATTTGCATTAGCTAAAAATAATTGTCAATTTCTAGAAACTGTGAAAGGCTCTTGGGATACAAATACATGAAAATATCTCATAAGAATTAGAATGGAACAAAGTTGACATATAATTTACAGCAGCAAATAAACATAATAACTTCATATTTGACAAGTGTGAATACTTACGATTATGAGGTAATTCATTACTTGGTAAAAACTAAAAAGCAGTATGGTAGAAATTGGGCAAGGAAAGGTCAAAATGGATACATGACCTAAATAAAGAGAAATATTACAAAAAATAGAAGAATATAGAATATATTACCTATCAAAGTTATGGATAGGTGAACAATTTATGAATAAACAAGAAATAGAGAACCAAGTTAGGTATAAGATGGATAATTTCAATTACATTAAATTAAAAAGGTATTGTACAAAAAATTCAGCCAAGATTAAAAGGAAAGCAGAAAATTGGGGGTAGAAATTATAGTTTCTTAGATAAAGGTTTCATGTCTCAAATATATAAGGAACTTTATCAAATCTATAAAGATATCAGTCATTCCTCAATTGATAATTGCTGAAAGGATATGCAATTTTCCGATGAAAAAATCAAAATAATTTATAGGCATATAAAATTCTCTAAATCATTATTGATCAGAGAAATGCAAATTGAAGCAACCCTGAAAATTCATTCTATACCTTTCAGATTGGTTCAAATGATTGAAATGGAAAATGACAAATGTTGGAGGGGATGTGAAAAAAAAAATTGATACACTGATTCATTGTTTATGGAATTCTGAACTGATCCAAACATTTTTGTACAGCAACCTGGAATTATACCCATATAGTTATTAAACTGTCTGTGCCATTTTACATAACAATACCAATACTAGACCCATTTCAAAAAGGCAAATGATTATGAAAAAAAAGAAATAGAACCTATATGCTCTAAAAGGTTTGCAGAAGCTCTCTTTGTAGTGACAAAGAACTAGAAAATTGCAGGTATATCCATAAATTTAGGAAAGACTGAACATATTGCAGTTTATGATTGGGATGGAATACTACTGTGCTATAAGAAAAAAACTCAACGATATTAGAAAACATAGAAAGACTTGCACAAAATAATGAAGAGTGAAATGACTAGAACCAAAGGAACACTGTATACAGTAATAACAATACCGTTTTAAGAATGACTGTGGGAGTAAGTTATTCTGACTATTATAAATACCCAAATTAATAATACAGGACATATGAAGATATAAAATATTTTTTTAAAGAAAAGTTCTCCTCACGGAGAGCTAATTTCTATAGTAGGATTCAATATATTCACAGACAAGTAAATTCAACATAGGTAGAAAATGAAGGAGAGGGGGGCACTAAGCATTGTGGGAACCAAGAAATGTCACTTGATGAGGATGGTGCATGATGTATGCCTTGGTGAGAGCCTAGTCTTCCAAAGGCAAAGAAGGGGTAATAGCAACCCAGGAAGACAGTTCAGGCAACGACACAGAGTTATGAAAATAGAATACATTGGATGGGGAAAAGCAAGGGAGCCAGTTTGGTTTATTTACAAAATGATTTAGAAGTAATGAGTACTCAGTTTTGAAAGGTGACTGTAGTCATAGTATGAAAGATTTTAAATGAAAAAACAAAGGACTTTGTATTTTATCCTGAAGACAATGAAAAGACATGGAAGTTTCTTGAGCTTTGATGTGGTCAGAACTGTGCTATAGTGATATCACTTTGAAAGTGATATGAAGGATGGGTAGAGAAGGCAAAGAATATATTCAAGGATACCAATTAAACAACTTTGATAGTCCAGGTAAGCATTGCTGAGGGCTTGGATTAGAATGATTGTGGCACAAGTAGAGAGAAAAAAAATGTATGCCAAGAGTGGCTGGAAAGGAAGAAATAGATACATGTAATAACTTAATGGCTATGGGGAAAAAGAGCAAAATGTCAAAGGTAACTCCCAGGTTGAGAACCTCAATAACTGAATGAAGGTGGGGTGGCTAGGTGGCGCAGTGAATAGAGCACCAGCCCTGGAGTCAGTAGGACCTGAGTTCAAATTTGGCCTCAGACACTTAACAGAAAAACTAGACTGTGACCTTGGGCAAGTCATTTAACCCCAATTTCCCTCCAAAAAAAAAGCAAAAAAAAATAATGAATGAAGGCTGTTGCTTGACACTGAAAAGAAGTCAGAAAGAAGAGTGTAAGTAATGAGAAAAACAGTGAATTATATCTTAGACATTTTGACTTTGAAATAGATGCCTATGAACATGAAGGTGGAAATTTCTAGTTAGTAGTTATATATTGACACTGGATCTCAGGAGACAGATGAATGCTTGAGATGTAGATTTTACAATCATCAGCTTCAAAATCATCATTGAATCATGGAAGCTGAAGTGATTATTATGAGTGAGAATGCAAGGAAAGAAGAGAAAAAGACCTAAGATGTATCCTTTGAATACACTCAAACTTATGGGTTGGTCCATAGATTACAGAGAGGTCAGGAAGGATATTGAGTAAGAGGACACTGAATATAGGATTAATGAGATCCTTGGTGAACACACACACACACACACACACACACATATTTCATAAAGAATAATATTACATTGGCACACTTTCAGGGAAACATTCCTATTGGCCTTTTCTATTGTCCTCAGAGAAGACACTCACTCCCCAAAGATATTTGGATATACCTAGCCCCAACTTTATGTATATCAATGGTGGTGACCTTGAGGGGAAAAAGATGGAGGTTAGAGCATAAGTGATTGACAATTAAGTGGGAGTTAAGAAGGTAGAATTGAGGAGTATAAACAGGTTTTTCTGAGTTGGACTGTGATGTGAAAGAGATATAGGATCATCATATGAAAAGATGATAAAGTCAAGTGAACTTTCTTTTTTCAAGAATGAAGAAAACTGAGGAATATTTCAAGATATCAGGAAAGGGTCAGTGGATAGTGAAGGGAAACTAGGGACTATAAGGGATGATCGGAAGAGCGGGAGGCCAGAGGAGATGGAAAGGAAAATATCAAATGTGAGACTGGAAGAAGGGACCAGAGATGGATGATGACGCTGAGAGAAATTGAAGTGGGAAAATGGATAAAAGAGAGAGCTCATCACAGATATCTTTACTTTTATTCAGTAAAGCTTAAAAGTTTCCTCACAATTCCACAAATATAATGGACCGGAAATGCCTTCTCTTATATAAATAATAAATGAATTGATATAAATATAAATGTGTATGTGTGTGTGTGTGTGTATATATATATTTCAAGTTATTTAGTATGTATGTGAGTGTATGTGCATGTGTGTGTGTGGGTAGATAATCAAAGTTGGAAGGACTGTGGAAAGACAAGTATACTAATACACTGTGGGTGATGCTAGTGATTTGCAAATTCAGAAAAGTTTTTGGATTTATAATGACAGTGAGTAAAATGACTAAAATGGACATATCTTTTGATCCAGAAATTCCATATCTAGGAATATATCTGAAGGAAGTAATAACAAAGAAATATAAATAAAAATACATGTACTTTTTTGGCAAATGGCTAAAATATTGTAGAATATAATATGCAATAAAATATTACCGTGCTCTAAAAATAGTAACTATTATAAGCAGAGAGAGATAATTACTATGACTTATATAATTAATGCAAAGTGAGGGAAGCAAAACGAGGAAAACAGTACACCCAATGTCAACAAAAATACAAATGGAAAGATTAGTAGTAAAACTTTAAAATAAATATTAAAAAATTATAGTGATGGAGCTAGAATCCAAAAGAGATTTCAGAAGGCAATAAAACTATTTTTAAGCAAAATAATAGGGAATGTCTATGAAAACCTACAAATAATGTGATTTACTTTTTATATTATTATTGATTTTTCTTGTCTCTTCCCTATTTTATTCTTTTCTATGGGGTATGGATAAGAAAGTGTTGAGATATCTTGGGAAATACAGATGATATGATATATGTGTATGCGTATGGACATGCATATACATGTGTGTATATGCACATGTGTATGTTTATACATATGTGTATTACTATATGTATGTATACACATACAAAACCATTCATCCAGATAGATATAAATACACACACATTTAGTATGTCAATATACATAAACCAACAGAGATTCCCCTTCATGAAAAATTCAATTTGGTTGATAATTTTACAATTGAAAATTGAAAATGTACCAAAAATTTATATGGTCAGAGTTAAGCTATAAATTAAGCTAAGGAAAGATGCACACTAACAATACTCATGGATTTTGAATTAGTATAATTATTCTGCAATGAAATTAGGAATAATACTGAAAAAAATCATAACCCAGAGACCCCATTGATAAGTACATGACCCAGGAAGGACAAAGGCAGAAAGGAAGATCCTGAAGATCATAGGCACTAAAGAGGTTAATCACTATTATCGTAATCTTCACCATCCTCATCCTCATCATTAATTTTATACTGTCCAAAAATCATATTTAGGTTTGAGAGGAATAGTATATGCTATGTGCAGAAATACTTGAAAAAGGAAGGGAAATGAGGTGAGAGCTAGGAAATAATAGCTTCTTGGATCAAGAAATGGCCACATACATGGATGAAGTGCACCACAATGGAGGATGGTAGAAGGAGGACCTGGAAGTAGCAGTGAGGAAAAATATCTTTTTTTCCTGACCTATTATGATAGGTGGAATGAAAGACAAGCTACCCAGCAGATCTTCAGAGGACAACCTGATTTCCATGATATAACAAGAGAGAAGGTATATGAGAGAAAGAAAACTAACAAAATGGCAGCGAATTAGAAAAAAATAATTGGGTGGCTAGGTGGTGCAGTGAATAGAGCACTGGCCTTGGAGTCAGGAGGACCTGAGTTCAAATCAGCCCTTGGAAACTTACCACTTACTAGCCATGTGACCTTGGGCAACTCACTTAACCCCAATTGCCCTGCCTTCACCCTCCAAAAAAAGCAAAAAAAAAAAAAAGAAATATAATTATTTCTACAGCACAGTAGAATGGAAGACAGAAATTGGAAAGGGATCAGGAAGAACTGGATTGATTTAGATGACTGTATTGGAGGGAGAAAGTTGTGGAAGCTGGCAAAGAAAACTTTAGTCTAGAGTGGCTATTATCACTCAAAATCACAGGAAGAGGTGGCATGGCAAAGTGCACAGGCTCGCTGGACTTGGAGGCAGAAAGACCTGGAATCAAATCTTACCTCAACTGCTTACTAGATATGTGACATTGGGGAATTTTCTTAACCTTTCTAAGCCTCAGATTTCTGATCTGTAAAATGAAAGGGTTGAATTCAGTAGCCCCTTAATTCCCCTCCACCTCTAAATGCATGATTCTATGGAGACATAGATGATCATTATGCCCTATCAAATAGAAAAGATATATTTTGTTATTGACTGACCAAGTAGAGGAAAAGAAGTGGTCTTGGGCAAGATCATGTCTGTACTGACCAGGTCCTATAGTGTGAGAAACAGAAAGAAATCTGGAAAGACCTTTATTAAATAATTCAAAGTGGAAAACAAAACAGAACCAGAGGAATGGAGTTTGCAATAACTGCAGTTATATGAGAAAAAATGGCAAGAAGGGTTGGGCAGCAAATCTTGATAGGGAATTGCAGGGGGTGACTAAAAACATGTGACAACACTTTATTCCTTGAAATTAATAAATTACAATATAAATATTTACTAAAAATCATTTAGTTGTACTGTTGCTCAAAAGTTTCTAATAAAATATTCATTTTTAAAGAGCAAATATATATATATATATATATATATATATATATATATAATCACCATATGTTTCTAGGACAAGTTCTCAGGGATATGAATTCATTGTAAAAAGAACTATTATAATAGCTTGAGGAGAAGTAAAAAAAAATAAATGGGAAATTATTATAGTCTTAACAAGAGTAATGCACTCTCAAGGCTTACCATCATGAGAGGAAAAAGAAAGATTTTGTAAATGACTTAAATTCTATACCACTGGTTATAGGGAGCCTCACAATGCCTATGGAAGACAAATAGTAGTAATAAGTGTTTTTCAATGATGTATATTGGTAAAGAGAAATTATAAGGCGCTCACTTAGGTGGCAGATGTCTTCTAGGTTCTTTGAGATTTAAAAAATCATCTGCCAGATAGGAACATTCTATAGAAAGTCATTAGCATCTGTTTGACATTTTGGCACCACTACAATTTTTAAAAGCATTATGGAAAATCCAAAAGCAAAAGCTAAACACATGTACATGAAATAAGCAAAACAATAATCAACATTGTGCTGCCCAGTGTGTACAAGCTACCATCCAAGTCTCTTATGACATTTACAGACATGAAGAGGCCATAGTCCCTGTCCTCAAGGAGCTCATTATCTTGTAGAAGTACTCATACATTTTTTTTCTGGAATAATTAATATACAAGACAACTTGATAGCAAGTGCATTAGTGAGGAGAAGAGGAAATGGTAGGATTATATTGGGGCATAATATATCTCTCCAATTATAGTAGAAATTCATTGCATGTTATTTAAGGGTGGTTAGAGGTCTTCATTTGGATGTGATAAATACTGAAATTGACTAAACAGATCCTAGCGATTTTTTTCTTGTGAAGATTCAGTATTGGGGCGGCCAGGTAGCACAGCAAGTAAGAGCACCGACTCCAGTGTTGAGAAGACCTGGAGATCGAATCCCGGGCTCAGACACTTAGCACCCACCCAGAAACACCTGGCCGTGTAACCTTGAGCAAGTTACTTAACCCCGATTGCTTAAAATAAAAAAAATTAAAAAAAAAAGAAGATTCAGTATTTATCTAATGTACATATGTCCCTTGTTCATGAAGACTTAAAGAAGTTTAGCACAAGAAAGGGATTTAGAGATTATCTAGTCCAGTAATCTCATTTTACAGAGAAAGAAATGAAGGTCCAGAGAGTAAAGTGCCTTTTGTTGGTCATGCAGGTGAACAATGGCGGTTAGGACAGAAATCCAAGTTTAATGACTTTCAATGCATTGGTATTTCCATAACAATGTGTGACCTCTAAAATACTAGGTTCTCACTTACTTTTCTTTTACACGGTATGTTGGAAAGCAATGTAACACAAAATTTATAATGGAAAAGTTAGTGCTGGGATTTCGAGAAGAGCATAAGTTAGTCTTAAGGCTAAGGCCTACCACCAACTGAGCCATATATGCAGTCAGTAAGCATTTATGCCCTTCTTCTTCCCAGTCACAGTGCTAGGCAGTGAGCATAAAAATGACAAAAATGAAATAAGCCATGTCTTCAAGGGTAAATCTGTAAAGAAGCAAGTTAATACAAAATATATACAATGAAATTTCAAAGAGGAAGGCATTAACAACTAGAGCATCAGCATAGACCTCGTGTTCGAGATTTATGCATGAAGTGACCTTGAAGTAATCTAAGGGTTTGAATAGGTGGAGATGAGAAGGCATTACATTCCAGATACAGGAAGACATTTTACATGTGTGAGGTATGTATATGTCTGTATACACATATGTGTGTCTATGTGTATGTATACAAACACATGTGGATATATGCATATATTATTTTGCCTTCATTTTCCAAGAGGACCGATGACATCATGGGGTTACATCTTTTTGTTTTTTAAGCAGTCAGTGTTAAGTAACTTGCTCAAGGTTACACGGCCAGTTATTTCTGGGTGTGGTGCTAAGTATCTGAGCCTGGATTTGATTCCCAGGTCATCCCAACACTGGAGCCGGTGCTCTTACTCGCTGAGCCACCTGGCCGCCCCTAAGCAATGGGGGTTAAGTAACTTACTCAAGGTTACACGGCCAGGTGTTTCTGGGTGGGTGCTAAGTTTCTGAGCCCGGATTCAATCCCCAGGTAATCCTGACACTGGAGCCGGTGCTCTTACTCTCTGTGCTACCTGGCTGCCCCCATGGGGTTATATCTTGACTTGAATATGTGAATTGGATTTAAGTGAGGGACATTTGCATGAAGTTGTCATCCTCACTCTCTCTTCTGGAGTCATAGAAGTCCTGTAGCAAGACAAAAATCAGGACAACTGGGAATGACCTGGGTTATGGTAGATAATCTTGGTTTCTTTGATGTCTGCCCAAGCTCTAAATACTCCACAGTGCCTGTTTCAATTGCCTTCATGAGCACTGAAACAAATTGTTTTCATCTACCAGTTCTATCAGGGGAAGTCTTCATTTTCTTGGGGTGGATATCCCCTTAACTAACCAATGGGTTTGAGGTCTATTGGTTACCTTCAACCAGGTTTAGCCCATTTGCTGAGAGGGAGTACATATATATGTACATATAGCAGAATACACATATCTATAAATAATAAATATACATATTCACATGAGTGCCATATTCCTATATTTTTATGTCTATATGTGCTTCCATATGTTGGATATATGCATTGTATGTGTGTATATGTGTATGCACATAAACATGGAGTTATACCAAATATTTTTAGATGTGTATGCACATTCTGTAAGCTGCATGATAGTTAACTTTTTATTGCACACTGTACCTGAATAAAAGTTTGCACATGATCATTTCTGGGAAGAAAATTAAAATGCTAGAGTTGAGATTAGTATAGGAGGGAGATTGACAGTGCATGTAATGGTACCAATTGTGGAACTGAATGGTATATCACAAAAAAAAAACTGAAGAGGGATTATATAATTCTGGGATGTTTGGAATGGAAAGAGCCTTAGAGAAAACATTCACCCTCCTCATTTCATGGACAAGGCACATCAAGGGGTAAACTTGAGAAGTTAAATGCCTACTCCAAATCATGTAGATATTCAGGGATAGAGAAAGAATGAACTTCCAAACGTTATAGTTCATAGTGATTACATAAGGCTATTAACCCACAAAAGTTTCAACTACTATGCATAGAGCTAAAATAAGGAAATACCCCAAGAGTCAAAGCTATATTTTTCCCCTTTAATAGCAATGTATGGCTCTAAGAGTTGGATTGTAAGGAAAACTGAACACTGCAGAATCAAGGCCTTCAAATTGTAAAGCTGGAAAAGACTTTAAAGAACCCTTTGAACAGCAAGGAGATCTAATCGGTCAATATTTACAGAACTTAATTCAAACTACTCATTAGAAGGACAAATATTGAAGCTGAAGTTTAAATATATTAACCAAATAATGAGATGACAAGACTCTTTGGAAAAGACCCTGATTTGGGGAAAGGTTGGAGGCAAAAGGAGAAGAGAATAGCCTATAATGAGATGGAAAAGCAACAAACATGAACTTGGGCAGACTGGAAAGTAGTGGACAATAGAAGGACCTTGTGTATTATGGTCTATGGTGTCACAAAGAGTCAGATAGAACTGAAAGAATGACTAAAGACAACAAAGGGGGAAAACAAGAATGAAGAAAGTGAGATTGTCCGGGAAAAAAGGAGAGGGGGAAGAATTCAGAGCTATGTAGACTAATCACAAAAGCCCACTTTTTATAATTGTCCAAGCAACATACCAGCCAACTCAGTATCCAACTTTCAGGAGAAAAATAATCTAGAAAAAGGGAATTATTGTTCTGCTGATCTGGCAAGATCCTCATTTCATAAGGGCTTCTGGTTTCAGGAAATGGAGTAGTTTTCTTGGTGGGATCTGAGAGATCATCAAGGAGGGTCTATACCTTGACTGTGATCACTATTGCACTTGATGTGCCATCACATATCCTTGATTCATGTATCCTTTGATCATTGTCAGTAGAGATAAAAATAGCAGTATTTCAGTTGGAAAGAGTGCTGAACCTGAGATCTCTCAGGAGAAATTAAAAATCTCAATGAATATTTGTGAGGAACATGTACAAAACGAAAAGGGCAGAATTATAAAAGTAGGAACATGGAGATTTTCTAAAGGAAGGGAATAAAGTCCATATGCTAAATCAAAAATTTATTCTAGTCCTATATAACATCTCACTGTCGGAAGGGACTTCAGGAATTAGCTCACCAATTGTAAGCTATTAAATACAAAAATCATTTTAAAAGATTTATTCTATGTCAATAACTGCTAAATACTAGGGAAAAAAGATAAAAACCGCACAATTTATTCAAAGAAAACACAAATTATTTTGGCATAGGAGACACTAACCTCTAGGTGAATCGCACAAAAAAAAAAAGGTTTATTGTTGGAAGTGACTCATTAGTTGGGCCTTGAAGAAAATTGGAGATTCCAAAAGTTGGAAATGAGAAGATAATGCATCCCACTCATGTGGAAGAGCCTGAGCAAAAAATGTCGAAGTGGAAAATGAACAATTCTGAGTCAAGAATGGGGGAAACTAGACTACTGAGTTTGAATGTAGAGAGCATAAAGAGGAAAAATGTGCAATCGCTATGAAAACTTGATTGTAGCTGAACTATTAAGAACTTTAAATGCCTAACATAGGACTATGTATCTTTTACTAGAATCCTTGCAGCTTCTTGAGCAGGAAGTAACATAGTTTAACCTATATTTTAATAATATGTCTCGTACTACATGGAGGATAGACTGGGAAGGGGAGAGGTTGGATTCAGGGAGAACATTTAGGAGTCTACTTCTCCAGGGGATGTTTAAGAAGGGCTGTTATTAGGAAGGTAGCTATAAACAGAGAAAATGGTATACATGTGAGAAAGGTAATGGAGGGAAAATTGACAAGACTTGATGACTCATTGGATATGTGGGTATGTATATGTATACAAAAATGTTGTATACTGTAACTAACCAGAAATTCCCTCTATAATATCTCCTAGAGGTGGTCATCCAAATTCTTCCTGAAAGGCTCCAATGATTAGGAATCCATTAACTCCTAAGGCAATGAAGTCACCTTTCTGTAAGTTTTAACTCTTAAGAACATTTCTCTACAATCTCAGCTACTGATACCTTGTGATATTTTGTGGGCTAATAATGCTTTTTACCTCTTTGATGCTAAACTTTTTTAACCCATCCAGTACAAGTCTGAGAAAAGTACTATATAATCCTTATGTGTCACTTCAATGAAACTTACTGCTATATGACTTATTTTGATTAATCTCTGATTATTGGACTTCTATTTCTTCCTGTATAAAATGAATGTGTTGACCTTGATGACAACTGAGGATCCTTCTAAATCTATGCTCCTTGGATGTCTCAGAGAGCATCCATCTGCTGAAAAGAAAAGACCAGGGAAGTTTATAATCTGTTTAATATTCCATGTCTTAATTTCCAAAACTTCATTATTATAATTCTTCACTATGTTATAGATTCTTTTTTCCATGTATACACATCTTACTATTGTAATGGGGCTCATATATACCATTTGATACCTGAACAGGATAACTTGGTCCATTGCTTATGTCTCTAGTCATCACAATTGTTCACCTGTGCTCCTACAATATTTTCTAGGCTTTATGTGGGTTTGATAGTATTCTAAAGTAAATGACAGGGGGATATATTTCCTGTCCATGTCATTGGTTCAAGCAAAAATACTGCAATACCAATATCATTCATCTGCCTGGAATAATCATTTAATTTGGCAGCTTTAAACAATGAAAGCAAATTCACAGGGGAAAGAGAATGTTTTATACTCTGCTTGTCTAACCCTGACCACCCCCACCTTGAAAGAGCTAGTCAGAAAAGCTGAAATGCGAACTGATACTCTGATTATCCCACATGAAAATGTATGTTGCCTCACATTTTCTAAATTCATTGATAGTGAAATTTAAAGGAATGGGAATAGGGTTATGTCATTTTACCGAATTACTCGCCAAATATAATGCCTTTTTAGTCATTTTTTTCATTATCAATAACTAAAAAGATAAACATTTGTAAACCTTTCTAGATTTTCTAAATTTTTAAGAAGTATAGGAAGAAAGATTTTCAAGTTTAGTCCAAATTTAATAAAGTTAAGTAGAGGAATTTGTTGTTTCTTCCTCCATCCCATTTGATAAGTTCTCTAAGCTTCCAGAATTTCAATATATTTTATTTTCTTTACAATCCAAGGATACTCATGTAAAGCCAGCCACAAGCAGCTTTCCAGACAGAGTACTGCTGTTCTGAGCAGCTTTCAATGTTCTGATTACATAGTATAGTGAACTCTCTATTTATTCAATAACAACTCAGAACAAAACATTCACAGAAAATCAAGGTACAGCATTCACAATGATACAACTTATCACAGAAAATCAAAATATAGCATTCACAATGTCACAATTCAACAATTTGTCACTAAAATGGTCATATAGTTTTCACCAAAGTGGACCCAAAGTTTTCAACAAAGTACAATCATTTAGTCACTCAATCATTTAGTAACTCAATCATTCCATCATCCTTAATTCAATCAGTCTGAAAGAGGAGAGCCTCCTTAATCCTTAACTCACTCATCCTTAAGGAGGAAGGCCTCCTTAAAGGACATAAAGTACAATGGTCAAAGTTCTCCACCCATGGGATACAATTAATTTACAATATCAGTCACTACTCAGTACTCTCTTAAGGGGTAGTGGAAAATGCACAGGCCATCTACCCCTCAGTCACAAGTAAGTTACAATTTCAACAGTCACTATTCAGTATCCATGGAGAGATTTTTTCCTCTTGATGCAAGGCAGGTAGCTTGTACTTGAATCCATGAAACTGTCACCTGGGTTCAAAGGCAGACAGGTCCCAGCCCCTTGTCCAGCCCTTCTTGCAGTTCCTGCTCCACACTGAAGCTCACAGTGTCCAGTACATCTCAAATCCTTCACAGTCTCTGTTCCTGGGAAGAGGAAACTTAACAGAGTAACAGATTGACAGAGTGCTAACAGCACAGTCATGCTGGCCCTTGGATATCTTCAGCAGCTCCATTCTCAAAATCAAAATCACTTTCTCCCATCCTCAAAATCAAAATCACTTTCTCCTGTTCTCAAAATCAATATCACTTTCTCTGTGGAAGTTCCAGTCCAGCAGCAGCAGCCCAGCTTTCAGATACTCGCTGAGAGAAATTCTCTCTCTCCCTCTCTCCTCTCTCCTCTCTCTCCTCTCTCTCTCTCTCTCTCTCTCTCTCTCTCTCTCTCTCTCTCTCTCTCTCTCTCTCTCTCTCTTTCTCTCTCTGCCCCTCCCCCCCACAGCAGCTGCTCTGCCTCCAGATGATTGTCCCAAGAAGTTCTGACTATCCAGCTTGAGCTCTTCCTTAAATATAGTATAGCTCCTCCCTGTTCAGCCCCTTCCTGTTACTTCAGCAACAGGACTGCTGTGTTCAGGCCTTTCCTTTCACATCAGCAACAGGAGTTCATACCTTCTGTTTCTTGAACAGAGGCTTAATTTGAAACTAGGTGCTAACTACCTCTTAGCTTTCCAATACAAAGGGATCTTCAAATTTCATTACCATTACAAGCCTATATTAGACTCCATGCTGTCTTGGGGAGGAGCAATGGGAGGGCGGTGGAGAAAGTTTAAAACTTATAGAAGTTAATGTTGAAAACTAAAAATGAATACACTAATTTATTTTTATAAAAGAACTTAGCAGAGTGCCTGGAATATAGCATATGCTTGATAAAGGGGTATTTACTAATATATACAAAGAGTAAGCAACATCAATCAATTACATAAGGTAATTGTTAGCCTTTTTGACATAAGCTCTTTGAGATCAGTGAATAATTTGACCTTTATATTTCTAGAGCTTTGAAGTGCCTGGAACATAGTAGTTCCTTAAAAATGCTTGATGGCTGACTCATAAGAATATGTGTGAAGGGGTGGCTAGGTGGGGCAGTGAATAGAGCACTGGCCCCGGGGTCAGGAGAACCTGAGTTCAAATTTTGCCTCAGACACTTAACACTCACTAGCCATGTGACCTTGGGCAAGTCATTTAACCCCAATTTCGCTCCAAAAAGCAAAAAAAAATGTAAAGAATATTGTAAATTGTTTTATAATAAAAAAATATTTGGATACTATAGTTCTTCATCTAAAACATCTGTTGTTCAGTATGCATGAATGTAGATTTACATACCTAAACAGATAATTTATTTTTAATTTTATTATTTTTTTCAAATGCTTTATTAACTTCTGATTTACATCATTCATTTGTGCCAGATTTTGAGTTACAAATTTTCTCCCCGTTTTTCCACTATCCACCGCCCCAAAAAATAGCAGTCCCACAGGATATCCCCTCCTCCAATCTGCTCTCTCCCATACTTTCTCCCATACCCCTTTTGACTTTTCCAGTGGATCTCCATGCCCCAGTGCCTGTATATCTTATTTCCCAATTATGTGTAAAATAGTATTAATAATATTATATATATATATATATATGAATATATTATTTTAAAATTTGAATTCCAGATTCATTACCTTCCTCCCTTGAAACCCATTCTTCCTGGGAAGATAAGCTGTTCAGTAGAGGTTGTACATGTGTGGCTAATGCAAAACAATAACATAGTAGATATATTGTAAAAGATTTACTATATTTCCCTCCCTCCTATCCCACCTCCCACTAATTCTATTCTCTACTTTGAAACTGTCCCTTTTCAAAAGGGGGTGCTTCCAACTTCCCTCCTCCCCAGCCTGCCAGCCCTTCCATCATCCCCCATCTCATCTCCTTCCCCCTTACTCTCCTGGACAGTGAGATACCCTATATAGTGTATATTTCATTCCCTCCTCAAGCCAAATTCAATGGGAATAAGGTTGACCCATTCCTTTTTGCCTTCCTATTCTTCCCCTCCATTGTAACCATTTTCCCTTGCCTCTTCTATATGAGATAGTTTACCCCATTCTGTCTCTCTCCATTTCCTCTCATTATATTCCTCTCTCACCTCTTAATTTCACTTTTTAAGTATCATCCCTTCCTGTTAAATTGGTCCTGTGCCCTCTATCTATGTATATCTGTAAACATATATATATATATATATATATATACACACACATTCACATATATATTCATATGCCCATATACCTTCATAGATAGACATATATATATAGATATACACTATATATATTTCTGTTTCCTTCAAATACTGAGAAAAATTTTGTAAGTTACAATTATTGTTTTTCCATGTAGGAATGTTAATAGTTTAACTTCGATAAATTCCTTATGATTTCTTTTCCCTGTTTACCTTTTCATGCTTCTCTTGCTTCTTGTATCTGAATGTCAAATTTTCTATTCAACTCTTGTTTTTTCAGCAAGAATGCTTGAAAGTCCTCTATTCCACTGAATGACCATATTTCCTCCTGAAACATGATACTCAGTTTTTCTGGGAAGGTGTTTCTTGGTTTTAATCCCAGCTCCTTTGATCTCCAGAATATCATATTCCAAGCCCTTCAATCCCTCAGTGTAGAAGCTGCCAGATCCTGGGTTATCCTGACTGTGTTTCCACAATATTCAAATTATTTCTTCGTGGCTCTTGTAATATTCTCTCCTTAATCTGGGAATTCCAGAACCTGGCTATAATATTCCTAGGAGTTTTCTTTTTGGGATCTTTTTCAGGAGGTGATCGGTGGGTTCTTTCAACCTCTATTTTGCCCTCTGGTTCTAAAACATCAGGGCAGTTTTCTTTGAGAATTTCCTGGAGGACGATTTGTAGGTTCTTACTTTGATCATGGCTTTCAGGTAGTCCAATAATTTTTAAATTATCTCCCCTCTATTTTACAGGTAAGTGGTTTTTCCCATGAGATATTCCAAATTGCCTTCTATTCTTTCATTTGTTTGGATCTGTTTAAGAGCATCTTGATTTCTCATAAAGTCATTAGCTTCCATTTGCTCCAATCTAATTCTGAAGCAATGATTCTCCTGATTGAGTTTTTGAGATTCTTTTTCCATCTGGCAAATTTGGCTTTTGGTTTTCTTCTCTTTTTTACATAAAATTAAACAAAGCTTTATCTGTTTTATTGGCTCTTTTATAAAACCAACTGTATCAGCAATGCCATATTCACAATGCCTATAGAGATTACAAATA